>NC_092715.1:39573314-39879122 GCF_047496885.1 Scyliorhinus torazame | reverse complement strand
TACCTACTCTCTCTCCCTCATCAGCCTCGGCACCTTCCTGATTTGTAAAAACACAAGTGAACCTCGCTGCTGGGAATTCCCTCCAGTGCAGACAGAGATTTGCGGTGGCCCCAGAGAACATTGGGTCAGCCCGCTAATGATATGCTCACGGCATTTGCTGTACGTGCGGAGTGGTGTTGCTCTTATTAGCCTTAGTTTTATTAGCTCTAATTCTGTCACCTTTGCTCACGAGTCGCCAGGTATCTTTCTGATACCACCACGTGGTTCAAGCTCAAGTAATGATTAATAATGCAGCACACCACTTAGTAAAAGTTAAATCAACGATCATTTATTATACACAGCAATAAATACTTATACAATAATCCTACTTCTAGACTACTACCTACCACTAAAGGCCAATACTTAACTTTGGAGATGGACCTCCAGGTCAGGGAAACGAATGGTCTATCGAATTGGGTCTGGGCCTGCAGGATTCAAAGCTGGTACAAGTCGATAGTCAGGAGCGCCTATCTGGTAGCGATCGCTGGAGTAACTCTTACAGTTTTCTTTGTCTAAGGGTCTCGAAGGTTGCGAGCAGGAAGAGAAGGGTCGATCTGAACTTGGCCCCTATTTTTATAGTTCCCAGGGGCTTCCCACCTCTCGGGGCGGACCTCGTACCTGGTTCCAAGTGATTGGACTTGGTCCCAATCACTTGGTTCGATATGCTCCAATAATGGGGCGATTCCTTGATCGGGGGGGTGGTCGTCTACCTTCCTATGTGTCAGCCCCTGCTGGCGCCGAAAGGTCTGGATCGGCTTTATGTTGCTAATGTGTAGCAATTGTTCCCGGGGATGGCTGCTTAGTATGCAGATGGCTGGGTTGTTGTGATGTTAATGGCTGCAGGTATCAGTCTGGGTCGACTTCCCCAGAGGCGAATACACTGTTTTACCTGCAGCTGTCCGTTTGAGTCCTGTTGGCTGATTTTCCCATCAGCCTCTTTCGTTCGCCATTTTAGATCGGGGTTTGACCATTCTAATCGGGAATCAGCCATTTTAGGTGGCTACAGTGGAACGCGTTGACACCACTGTTAAGGCACCGGAGAATTGCGTTTTGGCATGAAACTGGTGCTTGCCACAATTTTGGCGTCAAAACCGATTCACCAATCGCGTTTCCCGATTCGGCGTCTGTTGGAAGTGTTGAGAACAGATGTACACACTTGGCAAAATAAACAAAGGTGACATGAAAGGAAAATGCTTTGGTACACGCCTGGTTTTCAAAAGCAGAAGAAACAATACTTGCAGGCTAGGGGGAAAGGGTTGTGAAATCTGACTAGTTAAATTGTTCTTGCACACAGCCAACACGGGCTCGACAGACTGAAGGGGGCGGCACGGTAGCACAGTGGTTAGCACTGTTGCTTCACAGCGCCAGGGACCCGTGTTCGATTCCCGGCTCGGGTCACATTCTGTGCGGAGACTGCGCGTTCTCCCTGTGTCCACGTGGATTTCCTCCGGGTGCTCCGGTTTCCTCTCACTACTCCTGAAAGACGTGTTTGTCAGGTGAATTGGATGATCTGGATTCTCCCTCAGTGTACCCGAAGAGGTGCCGTAGTGTGGCGACTTTCACAGTAACTTCATTGCAGTGTTAATGTAAGCCTACTTGTGATACTAATGAAGAGTATAAGACGTCCTGCTGTGCTGTAACCATTCTATGATCCTTTGATTCTATTTGATTGAAGTTTAAAATTAATGAATAATCTTGATTGGAGAGAGCGTCATACTTACAATTTACCTCAGGACAGTACTGCTTTAGATGTCAGGCTGTTCATTTCCAGAGAATATTGGACTTCTGGAGCAGATTTCTGGCTCATGTGTGGAATGCTGATTGGCTGTTCTTCATAGAACATAGAAAATACAGCACAAAACAGGCCCTTCGGCCCACGATGTTGTGCCGAACCTTTGTCCTAGATTAATCATAGATTATCATTGAATTTAGTGCAGAAGGAGGCCATTCGGCCCTTTGAGTCTGCACCAGCTCTTGGAAAGAGCACCCTACCCAAACACAACACCTCCACCCAACACCAATGGTAATTTTGGACATTAAGGGCAATTTATCATTGGCCAATTCACCTAACCTGCACATCTTTGGACTGTGGGAGGAAACCGGAGCATCTGGAGGAAACCCACGCAGACACGGGGAGGACGTGCAGACTCCGCACAGACAGTGACCCAAACTGGAATCGAACCTGGGACCCTGGAGCTGTGAAGCAATTGTGCTATCCACAATGCTACCGTGCTGCCCTTAAGAACAAATAAATCTACACTATATCATTTTACCGTAATCCATGTACCTATCCAATAGCTGCTTGAAGGTCCCTAATGTTTCCGACTCAACTACTTCCACAGGCAGTGCATTCCATGCCCCCACTACACTCTGGGTAAAGAACCTACCTCTGATATCCCTCCTATATCTTCCACCTTTCACCTTAAATTTATGTCCCCTTGTAATGGTTTGTTCCACCCGGGGAAAAAGTCTCTGACTGTCTACTCTATCTATTCCCCTGATCATCTTATAAACCTCTATCAAGTCGCCCCTCATCCTTCTCAGTTCTAATGAGAAAAGGCCTAGCACCCTCAACCTTTCCTCGTAAGACCTACTCTCCATTCCAGGCAACATCCTGGTAAATCTTCTTTGCACCTTTTCCAAAGCTTCCACATCCTTCCTAAAATAAGGCGACCAGAACTATACACAGTACCCCAAATGTGGCCTTACCAAAGTTTTGTACAGCTGCATCATCACCTCACGGCTCTTAAATTCAATCCCTCTGTTAATGAACGCGAGCACACCATAGGCCTTCTTCACAGCTATATCCACTTGAGTGGCAACTTTCAAAGATGTATGAACATAGACCCCAAGATCTCTCTGCTCCTCCACATTGCCAAGAACTCTACCGTTAACCCTGTATTCCGCATTCATATTTGTCCTTCCAAAATGGACAACCTCACACTTTTCAGGGTTAAACTCCATCTGCCACTTCTCAGCCCAGCTCTGCATCCTATCTATGTCTCTTTGCAGCCGACAACAGCCCTCCTTACTATCCACAACTCCACCAATCTTCGTATTGTCTGCAAATTTACTGACCCATCCTTCAACTCCCTCATCCAAGTCATTAATGAAAATCACAAACAGCAGAGGATCCAGAACTGATCCCTGCGGTACGCCACTGGTAACTGGGATCCAGGCTGAATATTTGCCATCCACCACCACTCTCTGACTTCTATCGGTTCGCCAATTCGTTATCCAACTGGCCAAATTTCCCACTATCCCATGCCTCCTTACTTTCTGCATAAGCCTACCATGGGGAACCTTATCAAATGCCTTACTAAAATCCATGTACACGACATCCACTGCTTTACCTTCATCCACATGCTTGGTCACCTCCTCAAAGAATTCAATAAGACTTGTAAGGCAAGACCTACCCCTCACAAATCCGTGCTGACTATCCCTAATTTCCAGATGCTCAGAAATCCTATCCTTCAGTACCCTTTCCATTACTTTGCCTACCACCGAAGTAAGACTAACTGGCCTGTAATTCCCAGGGTTATCCCTAGTCCCTTTTTTGAACAGGGGCACGACATTCGCCACTCTCCAATCCCCTGGTACCACCCCTGTTGACAGTGAGGACGAAAAGATCATTGCCAACGGCTCTGCAATTTCATCTCTTGCTTCCCATAGAATCCTTGGATATATCCAGTCAGGCCCGGGGGACTTGTCTATCCTCAAGTTTTTCAAAATGTCCAACACATCTTCCTTCCTAACAAGTATTTCCTCGAGCTTACTAATCTGTTTCACACTGTCCAACAATATCGCCCCTCTCATTTGTAAATACAGAAGAAAAGTACTCGTTCAAGACCTCTCCTATCTCTTCAGACTCAATACACAATCTCCCGCTACTGTCCTTGATCGGACCTACCCTCGCTCTCGTCATTCTCATATTTCTCACATATGTGTAAAAGGCCTTGGGGTTTTCCTTGATCCTACCTGCCAAAGATTGTTCATGCCCTCTCTTAGCTCTCCTAATCCCTTTCTTCAGTTCCCTCCTGGCTATCTTGTATCCCTCCAATACCCTGTCTGAACCTTGTTTCCTCAGCCTTATATAAGTCTCCTTTTTCCTCTTAACAAGACATTCAACCTCTCTTGTCAATCATGGTTCCCTCACTCGACCATCTCTTCCCTGCCTGACAGGGACATACATATCAAGGACACGTAGCACCTGTTCCTTGAACAAGTTCCACATTTCACTTGTGTCCTTCCCTGCCAGCCTATGTTCCCAACTTATGCACTTCAATTCTTGTCTGACAACATCGTATTTACCCTTCCCCCAATTGTAAACCTTGCCCATATGCACGTACCAATCCCTCTCCATTACTAAAGTGAAAGTCACAGAATTGTGGTCACTATCTCCAAAATGCTCCCCCACTAACAAATCTATCACTTGCCCTGGTTCATTACCAAGTACTAAATCCAATATTGCCCCTCCTCTGGTCGGTCAATCTACATACTGTGTTAGAAAAGCTTCCTGGACACACTGCACAAACACCACCCCATCCAAACTATTTGATCTAAAGAGTTTCCACTCAATATTTGGGAAGTTAAAGTCACCCATGACTACTACCCTGTGACTTCTGCACCTTTCCAAAATCTGTTTCCCAATCTGTTCCTCCACATCTCTGCTACTATTGGGGGGCCTATAGAAAACTCCTAACAAGGTGACTGCTCCTTTCCTATTTCTGACTTCAACCCATACTACCTCAATAGGGTGATACTCCTCGAACTGCCTTTCTGCAGCTGTTATACTATCTCTAATTAATAATGCCACCCCCCCACCTCTTTTACCACCCTCCCTAATCTTATTGAAACATCTATAACCAGGGACCTCCAACAACCATTTCTGCCCCTCTTCTATCCAAGTTTCCGTGATGGCCACCACATCGTAGTCCCAAGTACCGATCCATGCCTTAAGTTCACCCACCTTATTCCTGATGCTTCTTGCGTTGAAGTATACACACTTCAACCCATCTCCATGCCTGCAAGTACTCTCCTTTGTCAGTGTTCCCTTCCCCACTGCCTCATTACACGCTTTGGCGTCCTGAATATCGGCTACCTTAGTTGTTGGACTACAAATCCGGTTCCCATTCCCCTGCCAAATTAGTTTAAACCCTCCCGAAGAGTACTAGAAAACCTCCCTCCCAGGATATTGGTGCCCCTCTGGTTCAGATGCAACCCGTCCTGCTTGTACAGGTCCCACCTTCCCCAGAATGCGCTCCAATTATCCAAATACCTGAAGCCCTCCCTCCTACACCATTCCTGCAGCCACGTGTTCAACTGCGCTCTCTCCCTATTCCTAGCCTCGCTGTCACGTGGCACCGGCAACAAACCAGAGATGACAACTCTGTCTGTCCTGGCTTTTAACTTCCAGCCTAACTCCCTAAACTTGTTTATTACCTCCACACCCCTTTTCCTACCTTTGTCGTTGGTACCAATGTGCACCACGACTTCTGGCTGCTCCCCCTTAAGGATCCTGAAGACACGATCCGAGACATCCCTGACCCTGGCACCCGGGAGGCAACATACCTTCCGGGAGTCTCGCTCGCGACCACAGAATCTCCTATCTATTCCCCTAACCATTGAACCTCCTACAACTATTGCTTTTCTATTCTCCCCCCTTCCCTTCTGAGCCCCAGAGCCAGACTCCGTGCCAGAGACCTGGCCGCTAGGGCCTTCCCCCGGTAGGTCATCCCCCCCAACAGCATCCAAAACGGTATACTTGTTTTGAAGGGGATTGGCCACGAGGGATCCCTGCACTGTCTGCCTGTTTGTTTTTTTCCCCCTGACTGTAACCCAGCTATTCTTGTCCTGTACCTTGGGTGTGGTTACCTCCCTGTAACTCTTCTCAATCACCCCCTCTGCCTCCCGGATGATCCGAAGTTCATCCAGCTTCAGCTCCAGTTCCCTAACACGGTCTTTGAGGAGCTGAAGTTGGGTGCACTTCCCGCAGGTATAGTCAGCGGGGACACCTGTGGTATCCCTCACCACCCACATCCTACTGGAGGAGCATGCAACTGGCCTAGCCTCCATCCCCTCTTACCTTACAGAATATAGCTGCCGTGTGGACTAACTAGATCTCCGCCCTCCGACTCTGCTCCCAGTCAGCTACACTTTCTGTAAACTCCTGGCTCTCTTTGCGGAAATGTCGGAAACAAAATGAAAGGAGCACCTTACTCCCTCCTCACCTAACTCCCTCGGTCACCAAACTCTTACTATAGCACTCAAAAAGCACCAAATTCAGCACTCCCTCGGTCACCAAACTCTTACTGTAGCACTCAAAAAGCACCAAATTCAGCACTCCCTCGGTCACCAAACTCTTACTATAGCACTCAAAAGGCACCAAATTCAGCACTCAGTGCAAACAAAGTCTGCACTGTAGGGGATCACTTTTATACTGTGAATCTAGCCTCTGAAAACTGGCCTAATCCAATTAACTAATTAACAAGCTCCAGCTGCAAGTGCCTACAAGTAGAAGCCTGTTTAAAGCTGATTGAAAATTCACCTTCTTCTAAACCAAACAGCAACTTTTAAGTTAATTAACTAAAT
This sequence comes from Scyliorhinus torazame, assembly GCF_047496885.1. Lineage (NCBI taxonomy): Eukaryota > Metazoa > Chordata > Chondrichthyes > Carcharhiniformes > Scyliorhinidae > Scyliorhinus > Scyliorhinus torazame. Next base: position 39,872,492 of record NC_092715.1, on the reverse strand, counting down.
AAAACAAAGACTAAACTTTAGATAAAAATGAAGCCTTATACTCCCTCGGTCATCAAACTCTTACTATAGCACTCAAAAAGCACCAAATTCAGCACTCAGTGCAAACTTATTGTGAAGCACTAGACTTCTCAATAATATTATGATTACCCCTCTCTCCAGTTGCACCATCATGAGGGAGCTTAACTTGCTTATGGCTGAGGCGGAGAGTGCCTTATCTACAAGAGATAGGTAAAGACTCTTTTTGATAACCCAGACTAGTTTTGATTACCTAAGAGGAACATCACGACAGTAGTAGGCCATTACGCCCCTTGAACCTGCTCTGCTACTTATCTGCTTAATGGCTGATCTTTACCTGATTTAAAGGGGTTGGAGAGGAATTTTACGGTCTTCTCCCTAATTTGCTTTGCGTTTTAATCTAGCTTCCACCTCTCCAAGGGTATTACATAGGTTCATGTGGCTACGGGGTGCGTTTATTGTGATGCACTAGACTGCTCAATAATATTATGATTACCCCTCTCTCCAGTTGCACCGTCTGGACTGTAAAGACTTGATTACCTGCACAAACTCGCATTCAAAGTATCATCTTGCATCATTGAATTTGTCGATATATGTGTTTGTGGAACCCACCTCTTCATTCACCTGAGGAAGGAGCTGAGCTCCGAAAGCTAGTGATTGGAAACAAACCTGTTCGACTTTAACCTGGTGTTGTAAGACTTCTTACTGTGCGCACCCCAATCCAACGTCGGCATATCCACATTATCTCAATAATATGGGGGCCAGATGAGCCAGTGTTTTTTTCCCCCTTTTTCATTCTCTTGTTCATATGATCCACACCAAACCGGGACTGCTGATTTATCCACCCTTAACATCACTGGTTTCATAGATATAATGTGCGTCTAATATATGTGTTTTTTTTTCTTTCAAACTTAATTTGTCCAATCTGTTCTTTAATACAACCAATTCTTTATACTTTGCTAATCTTTTATTATTAGTCATGGACCAAAACATGGCTATTCTCACCCTCTGTTTCCAGGTTTCACCTGGAATTCCTGCAACTTCCTCATGTGGCATGTGCAGTACAGTAGAGTGACATCACAGTCCAGAAAAGTCAAACTTTTTCAACATGGTTTATGTTGATGAGTGAACTGACTGCGTCAATCTGTCTGATAGATTGTGGAGGTACCAACCAAGACAGCAACAAGGTTCACATGTTTGTATCCTGACTTTGTAACTTCACAGGAACGGTAGTGCATCGCAGCTTGAAAGATAAATAAACTTGGTGCACGAACAAAGTGACTACTGTTTTAGTTGCTTTCTTATCTCAGTACTAACAGCCCATTGAGTGAATTGAAGGAAGCATTCTTGCTTCGAGCTATGACAGATTTTTCAAGATCCTTTTTCTTGTAGTTAAGGTTAACATTAGTATCACTGTTTTTGAAATTCCCACAGTAAAGTCAGAGTGAAAAGGAATAAAGTATTTATTATACATTAGGGGTGTGGATTCCAACTTTTCTCTTTAATTGCACGTGGCCACGTAAACTATTTTATGATTTGTGTCTTTTAAGTTCTGTTGTACATGAATCGATTCACTCCTATTAAGTGGGGTTACTGGGTTACAGGGATAGGGTAGATACGTGGGCTTCAGTAGGGTGCTTTTTGTAAGGGCCGGTGCAGATTCGATGGGCCGAATGGTCTCCTTCTGTGCCGGGGCGGAGAATCCAATTTGACGCCGAAATCGGGCTCGCGCCGGTTCGGCAATTCTCCGGGCAGCAAAAATTGACGTCACCGGGGAGTACAGCACGTCGCCGGGGGCCATTGCCAGATGCCCGCTCTGACATCCACTGCCCCCGTCCGGCCAAGTTCCCAATAGCGTGGAACGAACCTGGTATTGCCGGTGGGGGTACTCGCATGGCGACTGCGGACTCCATCCGCGGCCGTCCCTGGTCGGGGGCGGGACAATAGGAGGCCAAGGGAGCCTTACAGGCGGCCGGGGAATGCTTGTGTGGGATTTGCGGGTCGGGTGTGCGGTCGATAGGGGGTCTCTTTTTCGGGTCCAGCCCGAGTCCGCCATGGAGCATGGCGCGGCCGCTGCAGGCTGCCGCCCTGCGCATGTGCGGCCTCTGACCCGGACGTGCGGGGGCCCATATCTGCAGCAAAAGCTGCGAAATTTATTCCTGGTCCCTGCTAGCCCCCTGCAGGGCTATGAATTTGTGTCACTTTTTTCCAGGATTTTCAGGAGTAAATTTCCATGGTTTTGTCGCCTGCGTTGGGACATAGTCTCAATAATGGAGAATCCAGCCCCATATACTTGAGAATAACAAGTTTTGTAGCAAAAATGGAATCTATGTATTGTTTTTGATCAGTTTTGCTGCCAAATATTTTGTGATGCCCAGCATGGAATTTTACAACACAAAGGGGAAGCTATTCAGCCCATTAAAAAAAAAAATTTTTAAATTTGATTTATTGTCACATGTACAGAAGTACAGTGAAAAGTATTTTTCCGCGGCCAAGGGAACGTACACAGTACGTATATAATAGACAAAAAGAATAATCCATAGAATACATTGATAAATGGCACATCGACAAACAGTGATTGGTTACAGTGCGGAACAAGGGGTCAAACAAAGAAAATACATGAGCAAGAGCAGCATAGGGCATCGTGAATGGTGTTCTTACAGGGACCAGATCAGTCCGAGGGGGAGTCGTTGAGGAGTCTTGTAGCTGTGGGGAAGAAGCTGTTTCTCTGTCTGGATGTGCGGGTCTTCAGACTTCTGTACCTTCTGCCTGATGGAAGGGTCTGGAAGAAGGCAATGCCTGGGTGGGAGGGGTCGCTGATGATGCTGTCTGCCTTCCTGAGGCAGCGAGAGGTGTATACAGAATCAATGTGAGTGTGGCAAGCTTGTGTGATGCGTTGGGCTGAGTTCACACACTCTGCAGTTTCTTGTGATCTTGGACCGAGCAGTTGCCATACCCAGCTGTGATGCAGCCGGATAGGATGCTCTCTATGGCACAACTGTAGAAGTTTGTGAGAGTCGATGCAGACATGCCGAATTTCTTTAGCTTCCGAAGGAAGTAGAGACGTTATTGGTCTTTCTTGACTGTTGCATCAACGTGAGTGGACCAGGACAGACTGTTGGAGATGGTGACCCCCAGGAACTTAAAGCTGTCAACCATCTCCACTTCGGAGCGATTGGAATCTATCCCATTTAGCATGTAACACTGAACTTGTAATGGTTAAAAGAGCAATATAATTAGTCCCATTCCATATGCCCTTTCCCTGTATCGTTCTCATTTTTCATTTTCAAATATTGATCCACTTACATTTTAAAAGCAATTATGGGGTCTGCTTGTAGGTTTTCACTTCTATAGTGCAATATCGCATCTGAACAAAACAAGCTCCTCATTTAACTCATGCCTTGGTTCCTTTGGTGATGATCTTAAATTTGTGGACCTGGAACTGTGCCGATTAGTGTTGTAGATTGAGAGAGTAGGCCGGGATAAATCTTTGTTTCTGCTGATGCATCTTTAACGTCCAGGTTTGAGCTGCTGGACCTGTTCTGAATTGATCCCATTTAGCATGTGGCAGCTATGTCTTTCAGATTGGAATCAGCTATGTGGTGTTGCCGAAAATATCTTGGTAATGGATATTGAAGTCTCCCAACCAGAGTACATTATGGTGTTGCTATCCTCATTGCTTATTACAAGTAGTGTTAGACATGCAGGAGTACTGTTCCATTAACTGATGCAAAACTAATCAGTAGGAGGGTTCCTTTTTTGTTCATTCATGGGATATGGATATTACTGACTATTCCAGCATTTATTGCCCATCCATAATTGTACTTGCGAAGAATTATGGTTAGCTGCCTTGAAATGAAATGAAAAATGAAAATCGCTTATTGTCACAAGTAGGCTTCAAATGAAGTCACTGTGAAAAACCCCTAGTCGCCACATTCCGGCGCCTGTTCGGGGAGGCTGGTACGGGAATTGAACCGTGCTGCTGGCCTGCCTTGGTCTGCTTTAAAATCCAGCTCTTTAGCCCAGTGCTAAACCAGCCTTCTTAAACTACTGGAGTCCACAGTGCTATTAAGTAGGAAGTTCTAGGGTTTTGACCCATCAACAGTGGGGTGAAGAAGGTGTCTGTCCTGAAGAGGAAGTTTAAGGTGGTGGTGTTCCCATGTGTCTGCTACCCTTGTCCTTCTAACTGATAGCAGTTGTGCGTTTGTAAAGTACTGTCTATGGAACCTTAGTGAGTTGCTGCAGTGCATCTTGTAATTGACAAACACTGCTTCCACTGTTCAAGGAGTGAATGTTTATGGCCAATCAAGCGGGATGCTTTGTCCTAGATATCGCCGAAAGTCTTGAGTTTTGTTGGAGCTGCACTTATCCAGGTAAGTGAAGAGTATTCCATCACACTCCTGACTTGTACCTTGTAGATGGTGGACAGACTTTGAGGAGTCAGGATGTGAGATACTTGCTGCAGAATTCCTAAGTTCTGACCTGCTGTTGTAGCCGCAATATTTATCTGACTAGTTTCTGGTTAATGGTAATGCCCAGGATGTTGTTGGTGGGGGATTCAATGATGGTAATACCATTAAATGTCATGGGATGATGGTTGGATTCTCTTGTTGGAGATGGTCATTGCCTGGCACTTGTGTGACTCAAATGTTACCTGCCACTTGTCAGGCCAAACCTTGATATTGTCCAGGTCTTGCTGCATATGGGCGTGGACTGCTTCAGTATCTGAAGAGTTGCGAATGGTGCTGAACATTGTGCAATCATCAGCGAACATTCCCAATCCTGACCTTATGATGGAAGGAAGGTCATTGATGAAGCAGCTGAAGATGGTTGACCCTGAGGAACTCCTGCAGTGATGCCCTGGAGCTGAGGTAATTGACCTTCAACAATGCTTCAACAATTCAACAATGACCTTCAACAAACCTTCCTTTGTTCTAGGTGTAACTCCATCCAACGGAGAGTTTTCCCCCGATTGCCATTGCCTCCAGTTTTACTAAGGCTTGTTGATGCCATCCTTGGTCAAATGCTGCATTGATGTCAAGGACAATCACTCTCACCTCACCTCTGGATTTTAGCTCTTCCATCCATGTTTGAATCAAGGCTGTAATGAGATATCGGCTGAGTGAGCTGGAGGAGCACAAACTGAGTGTCAGTGAGCAGGTTATTGCTAAGCCAGTACTGCTTGTTGGCACCTTCCATCACATTGTGGATGAGCAAGGTTAGACTATGGGGCAGTAATTGGCTGGGTTGGATTTGTCCCGTTTTTTGTATACAGGACATACCTGGGCAATTTTCCACATTGCTGGATAGAACAACATGGCTCAGGGTACGACCTCAGAGAGTGCTGCCTTGTTGCATCAGAGTGCAGCTGAAGTTTGGTGACATGGAATTTCAAGTGGTAAATTGTATGGAATAATTTAAGGACTAATTTCAATCTAAATTTTGATTTAAAGCCCAGTTTGTTTTTTAATTTTACATTAACTAAAAGTTTCTATTTGTATTGGGTGAAGTTTAAATGCAGCATTAAAACAGGAGTTTACAAGCTCGCGGCTGACGCTAGTTAATTAGACAACTGGTTTTATCCAGTTTCAGAAGTATTGAATTAGGGGTTATATAAGGAGGGTTCCTTCTGTGCTGTCTTTTGCATCAAAGTGATGCCTTGGTCCATCAGAGTGTAGGTGGAGTTTAGTGAGACAGGAATTCTGGTGCAACAGGGAGTTTGGTGAGACAAGGAGGAGGTACAGTCCTTTTTTCTCTGATTGATATGATTGGTGAGTACTTTTGCTCTTTAAAATAAAAGTCAAGTCTTAGGTTATTTGGAGCATAAGGGGAAAGAGGGACTTCAAGTGACTATTATAGTACAGAGCACCGGAGGTCAGAAAGAGAGAGTGAATCTGGTGAGGAGCAGCTTCGCATAGCAGTGAAAAAACTTGGAGCAGCCCAGTGTACCTTCACTAAATTGAGATTGACATCGGATTCAAAAGTGATGTGGGGCTGCTGCTGATTGGGTGATTACAGATTCTGAGTATTTATACTAGCATTAACGCTTATAGTTTGTAAAGTCTTTATTTTGTGGTTTATAGTTTGTATGGGCTATATTCGGAATTACTGGGGTCAAGAGAAAATGGGCCTTAAAGTACTTGATATTTAATTTTAAGTGTACTTTAATGGTTTAATACAAAGGGTTAAATCATGGGAGGAGAGCTCAAAAGCTGTGGATTGCTCCTCCTGTGTGGGAATCTAGGCACGTTTCCAGTGCCGAGGGCCAGGATGTGTGAAGGTGAATCCAGATGCAGCTTCTGGAAGCCCAGGTTTCAGAGCTGGAACAATGGCAGGGGATTCTGTGGAGCACCCGCAAGTCAGAGAGTATCATATATAGAAAGGTGGTAGTATTGCATGCTAAGGGTTCACAGGCAGGAAGGGAATGGGTGACCACCATGCAGAGCAAGAGTATGAGGCAGGCAGTGCAGTAATCTCCTGTGGCTATTCCCCTGCAAAAGAAATATACTCCTGATGGGAATGGCCTCTCAGGGGATGCAGCAACAGCCAATCTCATTGCCCCACGGTTGGTTCGACTGCACAGGGGAGAAGGGGTGGCAATAGTTGTAGGTATTCCATTGTAAGGGGAATAGATGGGTGTTCCTGTGGCCACAAACGAGACTCCAGGATGGTATGGTTTACTCCCTGGTGCTAAGGTCAAGGATATCTTGGAACATTCTGGAGGGGGAGGATGAACAGCCAATTTGTGGTGTACACGGGTACCAATGATATTAGTAAAAAAGGAGATGAAGTCCAAAAAACCAAATATAATAATCTTTGTTGTCACAAGTAGGTTTACATTAACACTGCAATGAAGTTACTGTGAAAAGCCCTAGTCACCACATTCCGGCGCCTGTTCGGGTACACTGAGGGAGAATGCTAGGAACTAAGTTGAAAAGTAGGACCTCAAAGGCAATGATATCAAGATTACTACCAGTGTCATGTGCTAGTCTGAGTAGATATAGCAGGAATAATCATATAAATACGTGGCTGGAAAATGGTGCAAAGAGGAAGATTTCAGATTTTTGGGATATTGGGACAAGTTCTGGGGAGGTGGAAACTGCAAACTGGATGGGTTGCACCTGGGGGATGGGGACTGATGTCCTAGGGCATGTATTTGTTAGTGTGGTTGAGGAGGGTTTAAACCAGAATGTCAGTGGGATGGAACCTAAGCAGGGTGACAAGGGAAAGATAAGGAAAGAACAGTAAAATGCAAAAATGGTAGACGGGGTAATCAAGGGAGAGAGACCAATCGAGAGAGAGAGTTAGGATGATTTAAAATGACAAAGGTAAACCCACAGGCTTTATATCTTAATTCTAAAGCATTCAGAATAAGGTAGATGAATTGACGGTGCAAATTGAGGTAATTGGACATGACTTCCTAGCCATTATGATACATGCTTATAAGGGGATCAAAACTGGGATCTTAATATTCCGGGACATTTGACCTTTCGGAAGGAGTGGAGGGAAGGAAAAGGTGGTGAGGTAGCACTGTTAATAAGAGATGAAACGAGGACCATTGTGGGAGACGATCTAGATTTGGGTTTGTAAGTCCATTTGGGTGGAGGCAAAAAACAGCAAGGAAAAGAAGGCATCAATAGGAGTAGTGCATAAACCCCAAACAGTAGCCACACTAAAGGAAAGGGTAAATCAACAAATAATAGGAGCATATAAAAAGAAAAGAGCAATAATTAAGGGTGACTTTAATCTTCACGTTGATTGGGTTAACCAAATTGGCAATCAAGTTGATATGACAACAAATTCAGTGCATTCTTAAAACGATATGTCATGGAGCCAACCAGAACACAGGCTCTACTGGATCTGATAATGGGCAATGAGGCAGGTTTGATAAATGACCTCTGAGAAAACTATCCCCAAGCAAGTTGTGATCATACCATAAATTAATGTTCAGTTTGAGAGAGCAATTTGGATCGGAAACCATTGTGTTTAACTTCAATGAAGGGAATTACAATGAAATGAGGATAGAGTGAGCCGAAGTGGACTGGGCGGCTAGATTGGTAGGAAAGACAGTAAATAAGCAGTGGCAAACATTTATGGAGATAATTCATGACTTATCAAAATGTATATCCCAGTAAGGAAGAAAGATTCTAAGTGTGGGATAAACCAGCTATGGCTAACCAAGGAAGTTAAGGAGAGCATGAGGATGAAAGAAAAAGCATATAAGAAGGCAAACACCAGTGATAGCCGTGAAGACTGGGATAAATTTAGAATTCAGCAAAGAGGGACTCGATAATAAAGAGAGAGAAAATAAACTATAAGGGCAAATTAGCCAGGAATATAAAAACTGACAATAAGAGCTACTTTAAATACATAAAAAGGAAGAGGGGGTCAAAGTGAACATTGGCCCCTTAGAAAATGAATCTGGGGGGATAGTTATGGGGAACCAGGAAATGGCAGAGGAATTAAACAGATATTTTGCATCTGTCTTTATGGTGGAAAATACTTTGAATATCCATTAATTATAAAGAATACAGGGGAGGAATTAAATGCCATCACCACCACTAGAGAAGTAGTATTAGACAAACTAATGGGGCTAAAGGAAGATAAGTACCCTGGCTCTGATGAATTGCAGCCTTAAAGAAGTAACAACAGAGATACTGGATGCGTTGGTTATAATTTTCCGATAATCCTTGGATTCTGGAGACGTACCGGAGGATTGGAAACAAAAGAGATGGAAGCAAAAAGTGCGAGGCAGATTAACCTAGCATCTATTGTTGTAAAAATGTTGGAATCAATCATTAATAAAGTAACAGCACATTCAAAGAAATCATATCTAATCAAGCCAAGCCAGCATGGCTTCATGAAAGGGAAATCATGTCTGACTCAGGATAGCTCAACCAGAGTGGATCGAGGGGAACCAGAAGATGTGTTTGTATTTGGACTTCCAGAAGACATTCAACAAGGTAACTCACATAATGTTGAGCCATAGGCTCAGAGCCCATGGTGTTGGAGGTAGTACATTGGCATGGATTGGGAATTGGATAATGGGCAGGAACAGCTTTTGGGGATAAGGGGCTCTTTTTAAGATTAGCGACCTGTAACTCATGGGGTTCCACAGGGATCATTGCTGGCACCACGAGTGTTTACAATATAAATGATTTGGAGGAGGCTGTTTTTATCCAGTGTGTGCAGGAGGGTTTCCTCACACAATATGTGGATAGACCGACAAGTGGCGGGGCCACATTGGATTTGGTACTGGGTAATGAACCGGGCCAAGTGTTAGATATGGTTGTGGGAGAGCACTTTGGAGATAGCGACCACAATTCGGTGACTTCCACTATAGCAATGGAGAGGGAGAGGAACATACGGCAGGGCAAGGTTTATAACTGGGGGAGGGTAATTACGATGTGATTAGGCAAGAATTGGGGAGCATAAGATGGAAACAGGAACTGTCAGGGATAGGCACAATTGAGATGTGGAGCTTGTTCAAGGAGCAAATACTGCATGTCCTTGATATGTATGTCCCTGTTAGGCAGGGAGGAAATGGTTGAGTGAGGGAACCATGGTTTTACAAAAGAGGTTGAATGTCTTGTCAAGAGGAAGAAGGGGGCTTATGTAAGGATGAGAAAATAAGGTTCAGTTGGGGCACTTGAGGGATACAAGATAGCTAGGAAGGAGCTCAAGAAAGGGCTTAGGAGGGGGCATGAGAAGTCCTTGATGGGTAGGATCAAGGAAAACCCCAAGGCTTTTTACACTTGTGTGAGGAAGAAAAGAATGACCAAGGTGAAGTTAGGGCCGGTCAAGGACAGTAGTGGGAATGTGTGCATGGAGTCTGAAGATATAGGAAGGGCCCGAAATGAATACTTTTCTTCAGTATTCACAAAGGAGAGGGGCCATGTTGTTGAGGAGGATAGTGTGATACAGGCTGGTAGGCCGGAGGAGGTAGATATTGGGAAGGAAGATGTGTTAGCAATTTTGAGAAGCCTGAGGATAGATAAGTCCCCTGGGCCTGATGGGATATATCCTAGGATTCTTTGGGAGGCGAGGGATGAGATAGCAGAGCCTTTGACTTTGATCTTTATGTCCTTACTGTCTACAGGAATAGTGCCAGAAAACTGGAGAGAGGTGAATGTTGTCCCCTTGTTCAAGAAAGGGAATAGGTATAACCCTGGGAATTATAGGCTGGTTAGTCTTCGGTCAGAGGTAAATTATTGGAAAGGGTCCTGAGGATTTATGATCATTTGGAAAGATACAGCTTAATCCAGGATACTCAGCATGGATTTGGGAGGGGTAAGTCTTGCCTCAAGTTTGATTGTATTCTTTGAGGAGGTAACTTAAGTACAGAGATGAAGGTAGAGCAGTTGATGTCGTATACATGGATTTTCGTAAGGCGTTTGATAAGGTGCCCCATGGTCGGCTCTTGCAGAAAATAAGGAGGCATGGCAAAAGGGGGAAATTTGGCCATCAGTAACTGGCTATTACATAGAAGACAGAGGGTGTTGGGAGATGGTAAATTTTCATCCTGGAGCCCAGTCACCAGCGGTGTATCACAGGGATCAGTGCTGGGTCCTCTGCTATTTGCGATTTTTATCCATGATGATGGAGTTGAAGGTTGGGTTAGTAAATTTGCTGATGACACCAAGATTGGTGAAGTAGTGGATAAAGTAGAGGGCTGTTGCAGGCTGCAAAGAGACATTGATAGGATGCAGAGCTGGGCTGAAAAGTGGCAGATGGAGTTAAGTGTGAGATGATTCATTTTGGTCGGACAAATTTGAATGTGGATTACAGGGTTAACGGCAGGGTTTTGAAGAATGTGGAGGAGCAGAGAGATCTGAGTTCATGTCCATCGATATCTGAAAGTTGCCACCCAAGTGGATGGAGCCTTGGAGAAAGCCTATAGTGTGTTAGCATTTATTAACAAAGAGGGATTGAGTTTAAGAGCTGTGAGGTTGTGCTGCAACTGTACAAGACCTTGATTAGATCACATTTGCAGTATTGTGTGCAGTTCTGGTCACCTCATTATAGGAAGGATGTGGAAGCATTGGAAAGGGTGCAAAGGAAATTTACCAGGATGCTGCCTGGATTGGAGGGTAGGTCTTATGAAGAAAGGTTGAGGGAGCTAGGGCTTTTCTCAATGGAGCGAAGGAGGATGAGAGGTGACTTAATTGAGGTGCATAAGATGATGAGAGGGATAAGATAGAATGGACGTTCAGCGACTTTCTCCTCCGGTGGATGTAGCTGTTACAAGGGGGCATAACTATAAGGTTCATGGTGGAAGATATAGGAGGGATGTCAGAGGTAGGTTCTTTACTCCGAGAGTGGTTGGGGCATGGAACGCAGGCTCAGCTATGGTAGTGGAGTCGGACACTTTAGGACCTTTCAAGCGGTTATTTGATCGGCATATGGTGTGCACTAGAATGATTGGGAGTAGGTTGATTTGATCTTAGTTTCAGACTAGTTCGGCACAACATCGTGGGCCGAAGGGCCTGTACTGTGCTTTACTGTTCTATGTTCTATGAAGGAAGTAAATATGCTGCAGCCAAATTTTCAGACGACACAAAAATGGGTGGAACGGCAAAATGCAAGAAGGATACAGTTTGCAAATAGATACTGGTAGGCTAACTAAGTGGGCAAAATGTTGGCAAATGGAGTATAACGTGGGAAAATGTGAAATTGTTCATTTTGGAAGGGAGAACAAATGAATTGAGTATTATTTCAATGAAGAAAAGCTGCAAGACAAAAGGGACTTGAACAGATTGGGACTCTACTTCTTGGAATTTAGAAGAATGAGAGGTGATCTCATTAAAACATTGTTGTACCTGTAAAACCTCAGAATCATAGAACCATAGAATTTACAGTGCAGAAGGAGGCCATTCGGCCCATCGAATCGTCACCGGCTCTTGGAAAGAGCACCCTACCCAAGCCCCCCCCCCCCCCCCCCCCCCCACCCTATCCCCATAACTCCGTAACCCCACCCAACACTAAGGGCAATTTTGGACACTAAGGGCAATTTAGCATGGCCAATCCACCTAACCTGCACATCTTTGGACTGTGGGAGGAAACCGGAGCACCCGGAGGAAACCCACGCACACACTGGGAGAACGTGCAGACACCGCACAGACTTTCCACAAGTTTACTTACTCAAAAAATATTGACCAAAGTGCCCTTATTTGCAAGATGAGCAAAGGACAAAACAGGTTCACAGTTTAACGCAATTTTATTCACAATGACTCTGACTCACAGCTGAACTTTGGTCTTTACCCGCACTTCGTGGAGGAGGCTGGCAGGCTACAATCGCTTGATGTGGATGTCTTCTCTGGGTTCAAAACCCAGGGTCCTTTCTTCTTGCGATGGTTGTACCTGGGGCACTCCCAGGTTATCACTGAGGATCTGTCGCAAATGTTCCTTTCTATATATTCGTATGCTAGCATTAAGTCATAGGTATACACCCACAACTGGCCCCAACTTGTTAACAGGAAAGACAGAATACACCTGTTTATTCATGATGATTCAATCAAGACCCATTGTCCTCTGAAACACCCTCATCTGTGAAACACCCTCGTCTGACCAGTCAGTTTATTATGAAGTCTAATGCCTTCTTTTGTCTGTTCTTCGTCCTGCTGCCAAGTTTATCACCTGTGTCTGAAAGTTTGTTACATGTTCATAGCATGGTCTTGTCTGAAAGTTTGTTACATATTCATAGCATGGTCTTGTTCTTTTGTGTAAATGGAAGTGGGTAATCACAAAGTCCATAGAGCGATAACAAGTTCATGTGTTGACTTGCGTGTTCTTGCAGATGGCCAGTATCGATTCCAGCCACGGCCTCGTGAGACTGTTTCTGACCTGTGTATCTTCTCAGCCTGCTTTCACAACATATAGGATTCTTAAGGAACTTGGCAGGTTAAATGCTGAGGGAGTGTTTCTGCTCGTGGGAGAGTCTAGGACCAGAGGACTGAATCACAAAATGAAGCGGTGCCAATTTAAGAGTGATACGAGGAAGAATTTCTTGTCTCAGAGGGTTGAGAGTCTTTGACACTCCTTGCCAAAGAGATCTGTGGGGGCAGAGTCCTCATGTATATTTAAGGCTGAGATTAACTGCTGCCTTAATGTTAAAGGCAGTACTCTCGCCTCATCTCTGGAGTTCAACTCTTTTGTCCTTTTGTCCATGTTTGAACCAAGGCTGTAATGAGTCAGTAGCTGAGTGACCCTGGTGAAACTCAATCTGAGCATCAGTGAGCAGGTTATTGCTAAGAATATGTAGCTTGATAGCAATGTTGATAATGCGTTCCATCACTTTACTGATAATTGAGAGTAGGCTGTTTGGGCAGTAATTGACTGGATTGGATTGGTTCTGCTTTGTGTACAGGACATACCTGAACAACTTTCCACATTTCTACTACCTCACTAACATTCACTCCCTCCACCACCAATGAACAGTGGTAGCAGTGTGTACCATCTACAAGAAGTACTGTAGGAACTCACCAAGCTTGCTCAGGTAATGCCTTCCAAACCCACCATCTTGAAGGACAAGAGAAGCAAATACCTGGGAACACCACTACCTGGGAGTTTCCCCCCCCCCCCAAGTTACTCGCCACCTTGACTTGAAATATATCGCTGTTACTTCACTGTTACTGGATCAAAATCCTGGAACTACCTCCCTTAACAACATGAGGGTGTACCTACATCCCAAGGACACCCAGAGCTAAGAAGGCAGCTCACCTCCACCTTCTGAAGGGAAACTAGGGATAGGCAATAAATGCTGGCATGGCCAGTGGCATCCACATCCCATAAATGAATTTTGGAACAGGTACACCCACAGTGCTGTTGGGAAGGGATTTCCAGAACTTTGAAAGAAAGTGAAAAGACAGTGATATAGTTTAAATCAAGATGGTGTGTGGCTTCGAGGGGGCTTTGCAGATAGTGGTGGCCCCATGTTCCTGCTGCCTGTGCAGTTCTCGGTGGTAGAGGTCAAAGTCTTGGAAGATGTACACCATAACAGTGAGTACACTTATTGTGTAGTTCGGTATCTTTAAAACACTTTACAATATCTTTTGACTGTGAAAGGTGAGATCAGTTCTTTTTTTACAAGATCTGGAGACAACAGCAGTCAATTCACATTCCTCTTTAAAAAGCGCACAATGCCAGGAAATGCCGAATTACTGGAGGAGGGTGTGCCAACATCCAGCTTGGACTTCACATAAGGAAGCAATGGCTATAATTGCCTTCTATTCTGCCCAGGAATTTCGGGAATGTAAATGTGGGATTCAAGGGCCTTTAATGGATTTGTGAGAACAACCACCTTTTTTTTAAACATTTCCAAGTATTCTTCAATCTCTGAACCAACCACTGCTTTCCTCATAACCAGGAGAAGTTGACTTAAAGTTGCTCAAGCATATCAAAGTTAACAGTTGTTTTTTTTTTACCTCCCAGCAATCAGCCACATGACGGGTGAATTAATGATGTTTGAAGAACAAAACCATGCAGTCCCCTCACTTCTGCCAACACTGGTGACCATTCACCTAACCCATCATTCACCCACTCGTTGGAACATCGGAGACCAGAGGCTATGGGTGCAACTTACCAGCCTCGTCATGCCCGACTTGGTGATGCGACATGGCTGTCTCATCTCGCGAGAGGCATCAAGATTTGCGATGCTCAAAACGTCTTGCGTGATTCAACGCTGGGCGAGATCCAGATATGCATATTTAAATGAGTCATATATGCTCACTGGATTCTCATCAGTTGTGATTGGAAAACCTTGCCAGGGCGTTGTTTAGTACTGGTCCCCACAAACATGAACCAGTTGTAACAGCCCCCGGGAGGGGGGGGGTCGGGGTCTTCCAGACCATTGGAGACCCTAGTTGGTCGAGCATTGGGCAGGATGGTACCCAGGCACCTTGGCGGTGCCTGGGTGGCAGGGGCACTGCCAGGCTGGCAGTGCTAGGTTGCTTATGCCAGGGTCGGGCCTGGGTTGCCTTGCCCATAAGAGGTGGGGTGAGGGAGGGCTTATTAATAACAATAACCACAATTAATTAGGCAGAAAATACTACTGGTTAACTGTTGTCTAATGCCTGAACCCCCCCCCCCCCCCCCCCCCTGTAACTAGCTCCACCCTCTGTAGACGCACAAGACAGACAAACACAGGTGAAAGAGGTGTATAAAAAAGAGTAATACAAAAAGTTTCAGATGGACATCTTCCAGTTCGGATCTTAATCTCGGCTATCAGTTGGAGATTCTTGCTTTCAGTGTGTAATGGTTTTCACTGTAGATTCATTAAGGTCTCAATATTTCCCTGCAGTCTCCGAAACAGCAGGCAGGAAGCATTTTGGGGGATAAAGAGAGAGTGCAACTTCTTCTCTCAGCATCCAGGACCTTTTCTCTGGGTTCTCTGAAAACCCCCCGCACCTGGCTGAACCCAATAACAGTCTGTTGCCGGGCAGGATACGGACCTTAGCCAATCCATTGGCTACCAGCCACCCAACCGAACCCCGAATCCCTCCGATCTCGGGTGCCAGAAAGTTGGTGTTATTCTATTCAAATTCTAAATCTTCATAACACAGTGGACTATTTTACAACTTTTGAGTTCCTCGCTTCCTCTGTTCAACTTATATCAAAAATGATAACGACAAGAGTAAAAGTCAGGGGATAAAAGGGAATCAACAGGAAGGGCTGTGGTTAGCACAGTTGCTTCACAGCTCCAGGGCCCCTGGTTAGATTCCCGGCTTGGGTCACTGTCTGTGCGGAGTCTGCACGTTCTCCCCGTGTCTGCATGGGTTTCCTCCGGGTGCTTTGGTTTCTTCCCACAGTCCAAAGATGTGGGTTAGGTGGATTGGCCATGCTAAATTGCCCTTCGTGTCCACAAAGGTTGGGTGGGGTTACTTGGTTATGGGGGTAGAGTAGAGGTGTGGGCTTGGGTCCCTTTCCAAGGGACGGTGCTGACTTGATGGGCCGACTGGCCTCTTTCTGCATTGTAAATTCTATGATTCTCTGAATTCACCTAGTGACACCTTCTCCCTTAGCCGTGCACATTTGTCCTTTTCAGATAATAATCCAATTCCTGCTTGAATGCGTTGATCAAACATGCCTCCGCCACACTTTCAACCAGTGCATTCCAGATCTCAACCACTCACTACATGAAAAGGCTTTTCCTTGTGTCACAATTGCTTATTTTGCCAATTATCTTAAATCTTTGCCCTCTGGTTCTTGATCCTTCCACCAATGGGAATAATTTTTCCCCCTATCTACGGTCATGATTTTGAATACCTCTGTTAAATTTCCTCTGAATCTTCTCTTCTCCAAGGAGGACATATGCAGTCCCAACTTCTCCAATCTATCTACGTAACTGAAAATCCATGGGCGGGATTCTCTGACCACCCCCCCCCCCCCCCCCCCCCCCCCCCCGTCGTGTCGGAGAATCGCCGGGAACTGGCGTGAATCCCGCCCCTGCCGATTGCCGAATTCTTCGGCACCGGATATTCGGCGGGGGCGGGAATTGCGGCACGCCGGTCGGCGGCCCCCCCCCCCCTCCCCCAGCGTTTCTCCGGCTCGCGATGGGCCGAAGTCCCGCTGCTGTCATGCCAGTTCCGCCGGCGTGAATCAAACCACCTACCTTACCGGTGGCGTGGGCGGGCTCCGGGGTCCTGCGGGGGGTGCGGGGCGATCTGGCTCCGGGGGGTGCCCCACGGTGGCCTGGCCCGCGATCGGGGTCAACCGATCCATGGGCGGGCCTGTGCCGTGGGGGCACTCTTTTCCCTCCGCCTCGGCCACAGCCTCCGCGATGGCCGACGCGTAAGAGACGGCCGCTGACAGCGGCCGCTGACACTCCCGCCCATGCGTGGACTTCCGCCACCTGGCAAAGTCCTTTCGGCCCCAGCTGGCGTGGCGCCAAAGGCCTTCCATGCCAGCCGGTGGAGCGGAAACCACTCCAGCGTGGGCCTTGCCCCTCACAGTGGGTGCTTGGCCCCTAAGGTGCGCCACTCCATCCCACCGGGACCCCCCGCCCCACCGTGTAGGGGAGAATTCCGGCCCATATCTGTATCTGTGGAACCATTCTCATGAATCTTTTCTGCAGCCTCTCTAATTCCTTCACGTACTTCTCCTGAAGTGTGGTGCTCTGAACAGGAAGCCATATTTGAGTTGAGGCTGAATCAGTGTTTTATCCAGGTCTCATATAACTTCCTCGCTTTTGTACTTGGAGTGGAGGCAGGGAGATAAAAGAATGCGAGAAAGAGCCAGACTGAGAGTCGAGCCGGGAGGATAAAAGAGCATGAGAAGGAGCGAGACTGAGTGGAGCCTGGAAGATAAAAGAGCACGAGAAGGAACGAGACCGAGTGCAGCGAGACTGAGAGTGGAGCTGTCAGGATAAAAGAGAACGTAAAAGAGCAAGATTGAGAGTGGAGCCGCCAAGGTAAAGAGCACGAGCAGGAGTGAGACTGAGAGCAGAGCCAGGGAGATAAGAGTGCGAGAAAATGTGAGACTGGGTGGAGTGTTAGATTGGAGTTTGAAGCTGCTGAGGTGATGCCAGGGTTCAAAAGTGATGTGGTACAGGTGGGAGCAGCTGATTGGGCAAGTATGATCAGATATGTATTTCCTACTTCTCTCACTTATAGTTTGTGAGGTTTATCTTTTGTGGCCTATAGTTTGTAAGGGCTATATTCTGCCATAAAGAAGATAGGAGAGGAATGATCCTAGAGTAATTGATATTATTTTCAAGTATATCCCAAAAGGTTTAATTTAATGAGTTAATTTGTGGCAGGCGAGCTCAAAGCTGTGGTGTGCTCCCCCTGCGCTGCGTGGGAATCTGGGAATATTTCCAGTGCCTGGGGCCATGTGTGCAGGAAGTGTCTCCAGCTGCTGCTCTGGAAAGCCCGGGGTTCGGAGATGGAGCGGACAATAGGGGCACTGTGGAGCATCCGCGAGGTGGGAATATTGTGGATAGAATGTATAGAGAGGTGGTCATGCCGCAGGCTAAGACTCCAGAGGTAGAAGGAAAGGGGTGACCACCAGGCAGAGTAACAGGACTAGGTAGGCAGTGCAGGAATCTCCTGTGACCATTTGCCTGCAAAAACAAAGATACAACTTTGGATACTGTTGGGGGGAATGGCCTGTCACAGGAAAGAGAAACAGCAAATTCCATTGCACCATGGTTGCACAGGGGAGGAGTAAATAGTGTGGGAATGCAATAGTTGGAGGAGAGCAACGCCAGGATATTCTGGAGGGGGAAGATGAACAACCAGTGGTTGTGGTACACATTGGTACCAATGACGTTGGTTAAAAAAATGGGGTGAGGTCCTAAAAGCAGAATATAGGAGTTAGGAAGTTAGCTGAAATGTAGGACCTCCAAGGTTGTGATCTCAGGATTACTACCAGTGCCGCGTGCTTGTTAGAGCTGAAATAGCAGGATAAATCAGATGAATATGTGGCTGAAGAGATGGTGCAAGGGGGAAGATTTTATATTCCTGGGAAATTGGGACCAGTTCAGGGGAAATAGGATTACACCAGGGCAGGACCAGGATTGATGTCCTTCGGTGAGTATTTGCTCCAATGGTTGGGGAGGATTTAAACTAAAATTGCAGGGGGATGGGAACCTATGCAAGGAGTCAGAGGGGGAAACATGGACAAGAACAAAATGCAGAAAGGGAATAAGAAAAGTGATCGGCAGAAAAATCAAGGGCCAGAATCAAACGGGCACAGTAAAAATAATATTTGGAATGGGACAAGGAATGTTAAAAAGAGAAACCTTAAGGCTTTGTGCGTTAATGCTTGGAGCATTTGCAACAAAGTGGATGAATCAAAAAGATGTAAATGAATATGATATAGTTTGGATTATGGAGACATAGCTGCAGGGTAACCAGGGATGGTAATTGAACATCCAGGAGTATTCAGTATTTAGGAAGGACAGACCAAATGGAAAAGGTGTTGGGGTTGCATTGCTGGTTAAAGAGGAAATTAGCACAATAGTGAGGAAGGATATTTGCTCCGATGGTGTGGAATCTGTATGGGTAGAGCTGGGAAACACCAAGGGGGAAAAAATGTTACTGGGCTCTAGTTTATACCGGTCACCATGCAAAATATTCTAATTGTGAATAGTGAACTTTTCAGGTTTAGAGGTAGTAAGACCACGTGTCAATTTACAAACCTCAACTTAATCAAAAATCAATCTTCTCCAAAGGTTTTAATCCAAGAATTTTAAATGCTCCTCATAAGATATTCCCTTTGTGCCTTCCATTTTGCTGGGAACATGTCTTTGCATTCTCTCCATAAGCTATATATCTCTGAAAGTGTGGATTCCAAACTGTGAATACACACTCCAGATGTGGGCATATCAGTTGCTTCTAGAGTTCAAGATAAACACTAACATCCCAACTCAAAGGATGCATTCAGCCTCGTAAAACATTGTCTGTCTGCTGTACTGCCTGATCCACCTGTTTGGTAAACTTCTTCTTTTAGTCCCGAATTATTTTTTTCCAATTAAGGGGCAGTTTAATATGGCCAATCCACCTAACCTGCACATCTTTGGGTTGTGGGGAGTTCCACGTTGTACAGGATGTGCACTGGAGGGGTCGGAGTTACCCTGCCATTCCTCTGCCAGGTAATAAAACCTACCACTTAAAAAAGAGACTCACTAACTCCCATTCTGCAAAAATATAGGGAAGCTCACTTAAATCATTTACTTAACCCTTATTAAGAAAATGAAATTCTGAATTTCACAGGTCCTCAGGTTAACATCCTAACTTTGTGGAAAGGGAAACAAAGCAACAAGACTCACCAGGCAATCCACTGATTATTGCGATGTCCATATTGATATTTTTCTCTCACTTTTCAAACTCACGCACACTCTGATCTACTCTTGCTGCTGCTGATTCCATCTTCCTCTTTGCTGCTGACTCCAAACAGTTATGCACCCTTCTTCCACTTTGCCTCTATCTTTTATCCTCCACTACTGCTGCAGTCTCTAATTAGGACTGTGCACTTCTCCAATTATCTCTCTCTCTCTTTTATCCTCCACTGCTGTTGCTCTCCAATCAGATCTGCATCCTTATCCCACTCTCTTTTATCCTCTTTTCAGTGCATATTTGAAGATAACCAACACAAGAATAGTTCATGGTAATTGCATCCTATTTCCTATAGGTTTTCCTTCCTTCGACACCTCTGCGTTGGCATCAAGGATACTCCAAAACTTCAATTTACATCTTCATCATGGAGTCATGTGTGGATTAATGTGTGGATAATTATGTCTTTGGAGCAGTTCAATGCAAGAGGAAATCCAAGTGGGAATTGAAGTCTGGTAGAACAACAATAACTCATTTGTCTCATGCCAAATGAAATGTCCCAAGGTCCTTCACAGGAACATTATAATACAAAGTGTCACATAAGGAGATATTTGGCTAAATGACCAAAAGCTTGGACGAAGTAGGAAAGTAAAGTAGGGAGGTTAAAGGAGGGCATTACAAAGTTTGGGTCCAGGCATCCGAAGGCGCAGTCACCAATGGTGGAGAAATTAAAATCGGGGATGCACAAGAGGCCAGAATTAGAGCTGTACAGATAGATGTCTTGGCGAGTTGTGGGATAGGAGGAGATTTCAGAGTTAACAATGGTTAACAGCTGGACCTGCGTGCAGCACTTGAGCACGAGTCTGGAGAATGCAGAGGGCAGAGCATGAGAGACTGAGGACTTGTAGTGACCGTGACCATTCCTGGCTCCCTCTGCCCTTTAAATCTTCTCCCTGTGCTATAAATACGCTGTGTACATGGTATCAATCATCTCTGTTATCACAAAGTTCTCAGAGACTGGAACATGACTTTCTTTGTCTTCTTTCTTCTGAGCAGAATCTTTCAGTTCATTTCAAGGACCCTGAAAGTGGAAAAAAGCATTTGTCTCATCAGACAGTATGCAATGCCCTAACAATCTTGCAAATGCAATCAATGTTTGTGAGTCGTGCCATAGCCCTCAGCCAGTGGACAGACTTACTGAGGAAGCTTACGAGTGATGTATTCAGCTGGAGAAGATTTTAGTTTATTTGGTTATTTTTAGCAGTAAGGATAAATCTTGCATAACTTTGTTTCAGCTGTCAGCGGAAAACATCCCCCAGACCCATAATGATAAACTAAAGATAACATATATGCTCATTCTTGAAATGCACTTATCTACCTTTTTGGAGTCACTTGTGAAATGATCCCATGAAAGGAAAAAAAACAGCTTTGAGTGTTTCATAGCAATTAGAAGCCAGGAACCTCTTAGAATGACACATTTCTATGGTTGTCAAGAACTCTGGAGTCAGGAAACTCCTTCCCTCTCGTCTCCTGTTTTCCACAGAATGGCAGTCCAAGCTCATTAGTACCGTGGAACTCTTTGACTCAGTGAACCGGATTAAGCATTTTTATTTCCCAGTAACAACACCCCAATGTTCATGACATGGCTTTGCATTCTCACACTCAAGAATGCATTAAATCGCTGGCTTTGAAAGCAGACCAAGGCAGGCCAGCAGCACGGTTCAATTCCCGTAACAGCCTCCCCGAACAGGCGCCGGAATGTGGCGACTTGGGGCTTTTCACAGTAACTTCATTGAAGCCTACTTGTGACAATAAGCGATTTTCATTTCATTTAAAGGATGGTCATTGGTAGATTTGACTTCAGCATTTAAAAGCTTTAAGATTTTGCTAGGCTAGCTCAGTTAGCTGGATGACTAGCATGTGGTTCAGAATTACACCAAGCAAGGCTGGATTGACTCCTATTCTGGTTGAGGTAAACTTGGGACCTGCCTCCTTGCAGGGTCAAAGCAAGAGTATTAGGCACCTTGGGTGAACCTTCAGCCTTGCGCCGCACACACACAATTAACTTTTGAAAATGAGAATAGTCCATTACTATGAATTAAAATGCTGTATTTACATGAAAAAGGACAACATTGTGAACACAATTCTCTCAAAAACTTAAGCGTGGTCTCCGGCGGGAAGTGAGGTGCGATTCCAGCCGTGAGCCAGATCGCAATCCACCCACACTTAGAAATGATTTTGGAGGTTGAGGTGAACTGCTTCATGAATGAGGTGTGCGGGACCTGAAGATGTCAACAGGTCCAGATCCTCCGAGATCGGGTTGCAGTTTTTAAAGGGAGCACCGATCTCAGACTATTGCTCTGACTCCACCGCCCCAGCCCCCCCATTGTTGCCGGCAAAGGCCCCACACCCCCAACTGCCAGTATCAGTGCCCCCCACCACCCCCAGAGCGACACCCTGCTGTGAAGTCACCAAATGTCCTGGCCCTTCAGACACTGCCCCTTTGGCCCCTTCCTCTTCAGACCCCTCCCCTTGACAGTGTTGGCACTGCCAGGGACCACGGCACTGCCTTGCCATGTCCTCAGTAACCCAAGGCAACAATTGCCTCTCGAGCTCCTCAGCGTGATCATCATGTCTGGCCTCCTCTTGTAATAACTAGTAGTGATTTGCGCAGGCTTCCCATTGCGCAAAGTGGAGGGGAGAAATTAAAGAGCTGGGTGCGTTTGGTTGAAAAACAGATCCTGCATATTTAAATGGAGATTTAATTATACTGAGCGTGAGCCAGATCACGCCAGCTGGAGCATCAGAAATTGTTTGGCGGCCGCTCCCAATTTAGATGCTCTAATAGTCTGCATAGTTTGCCCAGTAGCTGCACCAGCAATGCCTCCCTTCCCTGCCCTGCCCCCGAGAGTTCAGGAAATTAAAACACCACTGAAAATCTGCCAAGAAATCCGTTCGGAATGAAGCATCAGCAGACAAGAGCCGAGGATTTGCCTTCAGGCAGATCACCCATGATATGACCTCCCTATACAAATGAAAATGGTGGAAATTCAGACCCATGCTGCTTAATCTAGATGAAACTGTACAAAATATGTGACCAGAATTACATTCCCCTACCTCGCATGAACTGAAATATTTTCTCTGTTTATGAATTCAGCTTTAAGTTCTAATAATGTTAGTGAGTCACCTTCTTGAACTGCTGCTGTCCATGTAGGTACACTCATGTTGTTATTAGGAAGGGATTCCAGGAATTTGACCCAGCGACAGTGAAGGAACAGCGATGTAAATTTAATTAATAATCTTTATTGTCACCAGTAAGCTTACATTAACACTGCAATGAAGTTACTGTGAAAAGCCCCTAGTCGCCACATTTCAGCACCTGTTCGCGTTCATTGAGGGAGAATTCAGAATGTCCAATTCACCAAACAAGCACGTCTTTCAGGACATGTGGGAGGAAACTCGAGCACCCAGAGGAAACCCACGCAGATACAGGGCGAAAATGCAGATTCCGCACAGACAGTGACCCAAGCCGGGAATCAAACCTGGGGCCCTGGCTCTGTGAAGCAACAGTGCTAGCAACTGTGCAACCGTGGCGTCCACTTGGAAATATATCACTGATCCTTCACTATGACTGGGTCAAAATGCTGCAACTCCCTTCCTAACAGCATTGTGGATGTACCTACACCACATGGACTGCAGCGATTCAAGAAGGCAGCTCACCACCACCACCTTCTCGAGGGCAATTAGGGGTAAATGATAAATGCTGGTCTAGCCAGCGAAGCCTAAATCCCAAGAATGCATATGAGAAGATTAAGCGTGCATGCCTTTGATGGAGTTGGCAACTCCTCATTCTACATCACCTTTTTGGGGTCTCCTTTTGCACGCACTCCTCCGACTAGCATAAATCGTGTGCATATATCATGCTAATATTATTATGGCAACGTTTACAGTGCTGCACAATAGAACATCAACAGACAATGCCAGACAATGAAATCTTTGTTTCTTGCATTGCAACACTTAGATACCTAAACAGTGCTGTGTGGTCATGAAAATAATTACGCAAGTCCCATTTTTTTGAGCAAAGATGTGGCTCATTATATTTTTGTGGATTCCAGACTGGTGCCAACACCCTATAGTTCAAATAGTCACCCATGAATCATCTCTCTGGGATAGAAATATTAGAAAATAACGCTACAGTTGTTGGTTGATATCGAAAGAAAGACTGCCATTTATATAGTGTCTTCCATGACCTGAGGAAGTCCGAAAAGTATTTTGCAACTAATGGAGGGCACATAAAGTCTAGACACCATTGTAATGTAATGAAATAATATAGAACAAATGCAACCTGGCACCGTCCAAGGTATTGGCATCTGCCTGAATGACAATTTTAATGCTGATGTATACTCTGAAACGCCACTTAAAATGCCATACCATTGCTTAAAGGCACGCTGTTGCTATGCAGAGTTCATTGACCAAGCTCTGCACTGCTGGGAAGCCAAGAAAGTTTTTTAAAAAAAAAACATTTCTTTTTGTTTGTCATTTTCCTTCAGATAAGTGGTAAAATCTTTTGCCCTTGCAGACTAAGCATTAATCACCTCATCTATGCAGCCAATGCACTGCAGACTAGCTGACCTGACAATACCATTTAGTCTCTGTCCCCTCGCACTGAGATGGTCAACTGAAACCTGTCTTTTAGGTCCAGATTTCTGCTGCGGCAAAAGTCCTGGAAATGGCTGGAAATTCTAAATTTTGCTCCCAACCATGGCATTCCCTATTTTTGCAGGGGCGGGAGAGGAGTTGGTCTGAGGCTGAACTTGGTGAATTCATTTGGATTATCCAAATAATGTCCCTGTGGATATGGTCCCGGGGCAACCTTGGGAGAGGTAAGTTACCCTTTGGAGGACTTAAGGCACCCTTTGGGATTGTTAAAATTGAACAATTCATAAGTGCATTGGAACTATTAGGGGAAATGAATAGATTTAGTAAAACCTGACTCGGAGTAAAATCGCATGCTTGACAAATGCTTATATCTCCGTGAACTTTACACACCCCCAAGGATATTAGCAAAGCAAGAACCCTCCAGCAAGGCCTTGATTGCTATTGTTAGAGGACAGAATTGAGTCAGAGCAGATAGCGAACCCTAGTTTTGGTTGAAGGTTTAACAATAAATCTATATAGACAAGATTGGAATTTTAAACAGTGTTCCATGAACCTTTAACAGTATGAGTATCTGTGACTTGGTGAGAGTGCTGCATTCGAGTGCTCCCCTTGTGAGTGCTGTATTAGAAGAGTGCTGCATTAGAGGTGAGTGCTGCTTCGGAGGTTTCTCTGGGGTTGCGCTCTCCATGCTAGGTATGAATAAATAATTGTAACTTGTACCTGAGCCTTCTGTGGTTAGTTTGTAGAAGTCTACCACAAAATAACTGTGAAGCTGACAAAGAGCTGTCAAGCTGTCCAGGAACTGCCCAAGTGGTTAAGGGACAGTCAAAGCATACAAGGTGAGCTGTAATGGAGTGTGTAAGGACAGAGAGCAGTCGGTAGAGGCAGCATTAACATGAATTAACATTGAGTTGATATCGAGTGAGAAAGGGCCATGGGATGTGGGGGCATAAGCAATCTGTGGGGGGTGGGGGAGTGAGACTGGTGAGGGCTGGATGGATTATATTTGTCTCAATCATGTTTAAACAAAGTGCTGGAGCATAGAAGCGGGCTTTCCTTCTGGCCCATCTCCGCACCCGCCAACCTCTGTACTCCTTACGGGGGCAGTGGGCCTGACTGCCAATCCAGACTACTCCCCAGAACAATGTGGGCAACCTTTTTAACGGTTGGTTTCACAGAGCCGGGAATTCTTCCGTCTCTGCACACCTGACCTGGAAGGTCAGGAATCTGTGTTCCTGAGACGGGGATCTAAACATGCTAGAATTTACAGTGCAGAAGGAGGCCATTCGGCCCATCGAATTTGCACCAGCCCTTGTAAAGAGCACCCCACTTAAGCCTACACCTCCACCCTATCCCCGTAACCCAGTAACTCCACCTAACCTTTTTTGGACAATAAGGGCAATTTATCTTGGCCAATCGACCTAACCTGCACATCTTTGCTCTTTTGGAGGAACCCGGAGGAAACCCACGCAGACACTGGGAGAACGTGTAGACTCTGCACAGACAGTGACCCAAGCTGGAATCGAACCTGGGACCCTGGAGCTGTGGAGAAACTGTGCTAACCACTGTGCTACCGTGCTGCCCGAGGTGTGAGAGGGTAGCCCATCATGAAATTATACATGGACTTGAGGTGGCATTAGATCAGTGACTTGGTGAGGGTGCTATATTAGAGATGGAATTATACAGATCAAATGGCTTTTTTCTCACTTTGGATTTTTTAACATAGAATTATAAATGACTGAAGCAGGCCATTCAGCCCATCATGCCATGTCACAAATGGGACAGCTTTGGAATTGTATCACATTTTTCAAGGGATAATAACCAACAAGAAGCAAATTAGGTTCTTCAATTTTTCAGTGTGGCTGGCTTCTCAACGTGCAGAGCCTGATCAATAGATTCCATGTAGCTATTTGGCTCTTTTATGTCCTTGAAATACTAAAACCACCTGGCATGCACCACATGGCCTGCAACAGTTCAAGAAGGCGACTCACCACCACCTTCTCGAGGGAAATTAGGTGAGCGCAATAAATGCTGGCCTAACCAGTGATGCCTATGTGCTGTAAAAGAATAATTAAAAAAAAAAAAATGGACAAGTGCAGATTGACTAAAGAAGCGGATGATTGAAAACCAATGGAGTGTTTCAAACCCCCCCAGCTGCACATTCACAAGGCCAGTGTGAGTGTTTCCAGGAGAAATTTTCATGAGCTATTTTCAGTTCACTTGAGGCATTTTGAACAACTTAGCTATTCTGTATAAGAAACTGGAAAATGGAGAATTGGAACCAATAGACTGTTCCCAACATTCCCATTACCATCAAGAGAATTGGTTGACAATTTGCAGAAGCCACAAATTATCATTTTTGAAATTGGGGCAGTTGTCTATTTGGAAGATGTTCTTTGGAACAGTTCACTGAAGTTTGTGACCATTTGAAGAGTGTAAAGTCAGGATATCATTTATTTTCTTTTGTGAGACTTTTAATAAATGTTGCACATCAGAAAGCTGCTTTGATGAGGACATTTTCACCTGGAAGAAATATAGGACTGGAATAATTTAAGGACAGACCTGATTTGTGGGTGCCACTCACTGGATACCGCCATAATTTACAGACAGATATTGAATTTCATAGAATTTACAGTGCAGAAGGAGGCCATTCGGCCCATCAGGTCGGCACTGTCTCTTGGAAAAAGCACCCTACCCAAGGTCAACACCTCCACCCTGTCCCCATAACTCAGTAACCCCACCCAACACTAAGGGCAATTTTGGACACTAAGGGCAATTTAGCTTGGCCATTCCACCTAACCCGCACATCTTTGGACTGTGGGAGGAAACCAGAGCACCCGGAGGAAACCCACACACACACGGGGAGGATGTGCAGACTCCGCACAGACAGTGACCCAAGCCGGAATCGAACCTGGGACCCTGGAGCTGTGAAGCAATTGTGCTATCCACAATGCTACCGTGCTGCCCACAATGCTACCGTGACATTGAAAGATGAACACCTATCGCCCAATTGTGTTTTTCCCCTCTGTGGCAGCGATGAATAAAGGACATGTAAAGAGCAAATTGCTCGCAAGAGAATTATTCTGTTCCCTTCTTTTGTTTCAAATATAATTTTGAATGAATT
Source organism: Scyliorhinus torazame (assembly GCF_047496885.1). Classification (NCBI taxonomy): domain Eukaryota; kingdom Metazoa; phylum Chordata; class Chondrichthyes; order Carcharhiniformes; family Scyliorhinidae; genus Scyliorhinus; species Scyliorhinus torazame. Next base: position 39,844,922 of record NC_092715.1, on the reverse strand, counting down.
TAAGAAAGAACCAATCCTGACCTCTCCAAATTCCAATCTATCTTAGACACCCTCGATTATTAATAATAATCTTTATTGTCACAAGTATGCTTACATTAACACAATGAAGTTACTGTGAAAATCCCCTAGTTGCCACATTCCGGCGCCTATTCGGGTACACTGAGGGAGAATTCAGAATCTGCAATTCACCTAACAGCACGTCTTTTGGGACTTGTGGGAGGAAACCGGAGCATCCGGAGGAAACCCACGCAGACACAGAGAGAACGTGCAGACTCCGAACAGACAGTGATCCAAGTTGGGAATCGAACCCGGGACCCTGTAGCTGTGAAGCAACAGTGCTAACCACTGTGCTACCGTTCCTCCCACTGTGCTACCACCAGCACCAGCCACAACAGCATCATCTGTTATTACTCTACTTTATTGAATAGAAAATTGTGCACCTCCTCCCCCCCGCCCACCCACCTCCACCGCCCAATCATCACCTGAGTAAAATATCGTCCTGCTGTTGACAATATTTATGCTCTGTTCCAGGGAAGTATGTGAGATTACTTTAAAACTGAATTGGCTGCATTATTGTGAACATGTAAAACCTGTGTTAGTTCACGAGGGCCTTTCTGTGAGATGGAAAATGAGGTTGTTTCTCCTGATGATGAAAGGGCATGGACCTGAAATGTTAACTCTGTTGCCCTCTCCACAGTTGCTATCAGGCCCGCTGAGTATTCCCAGCATTTTCAGTTTTTAATTCAGATTTCCAGCAACCTCAGTATTTTGTTGTACTGTCTCCAAATGCCTGCCTTTGGAATTAAATAAAGAGATTGCTTGACTTCGTAAATAAATAAATCCTGAAAGAAAATTTCAGGAATTGTTGCTCTCCATAGGCAGAGAATAATAACTATGATTATGGTAGTTCATTAGCCTTTGTGTGATGCTGTTCTGTTCATAATTGACAAGCAGGATTAGTTTTTATAATTGTTTGGCCAGTGAAATGATCAAATTAAAGGCTAATATGAGTAAAGATTGGCAAGACCCTCTTTATTTTTTTTCCCTTCGTGGCCTTGTCTGCACAGTTCAACAATCAATCTGTGTTTGGAAGATTTGTGGGTGTAATAACTTATTATTAAGCTCCAGAGAGTGAGGTATTAAACAGACCTTGAAGACAATGGCAAGGATGTCAGATCTGCACAGTTTTCAATTAATAACTGAACGTGGAATGTGAGTGCATGATACCACTGTGTGAGGTTGTGCATTGAGGTACCAGCGTGCTTCTGGTGAACCACGTGATCTTGAAAGCGACTCACTTGAGAAACTCGACAGCTTGGTGTCTGCCTTTAAAGTTTGGTAATGGATTGCTGGAATCAAGGTTTTATAATGGCACCCAGCCTGTTCTTTACCTCTGAGATTACGTGTTAGATTCTGGACATTGTCTGAACTGGCATCTGGTGCATGCAATCTGCTCCTCATAAAGCCAGCAGCAATCCGGTTCCAAGTTCACAAACCAGGCAAGCAGCTTTTTTTATCAGATCTCTCCCAAGGGAAAAGAAAATGGATTACAGAAATTCTGTAAAATGAAAAAAGTATGCAGGCGAGTGATTTTATATCAAAACCATATTGGGGAAAGGAAAGTTCATTAGTACTGTTAATTAAGATGATTCATCAGGTATCTATGATGATCATGATTTAGTTGTAACAATATTTCCCCCACAGTCCCTTTACCAGCTGTCCATCCCTTTGCACAGGCAAAGGGTATCCATACCAACCTTTATCTCGGAACTCTATTATCCATTGTTTCTAATTATCTTTTTTATTTCCCACATGACATGTACCTTTTGTCACTGAAATTGTGAGCAGGTGACTTGCTCCCAGGCTGTTGACCAGTTGCTTGAGGATGATTCTATGTAACTCATAAAATTTACAGTGCAGAAGGAGGCCATTCGGCCCATCGAGTCTGCACCAGCCCTTGGAAAAAACACCCTACACAAGCTCACACCTCCACCTTACCCCTCTAACCAAGTAACCCCACTAACCTTTTTGGATACTCAGGGCAATTTATCATGGCCAATCCACCTAACCTGCACATCTTTGGACTGTGGGAGGAAACCGGAGCACCCGGAGGAAACCCATGCACACACCTCCAATTGATTGATTACCTGAAATGAGTGGATTATCTTATGAGGATTGATTAAACAGGCTGAGCTTGTTTCTACCAGTGTTTAGAACCAGTGTTTAGAAAAGTGAAGGGTGACTTGATTGAAGTATGTAAGCACCTGAATGGGCAATTTTAGAATGGCCAATCCACCTAAGCTGCACATCTTTGGACTGTGGGAGGAAACCGGAGCACCAGGCGGAAACCCACGCAGACATGGGGCGAACGTGCAGACTCCGCGAAGACAGTGACCCAAGCTGGGAATTGAACAAGGGACTTTGAAGCTGTGAAGTAACAGTGCTAACCAACTGCATCATCACCCCTAAGGTTACCCTGATAAAGATAACACTCTTGATCAACGGCCATTCCCTAGAAATGGAGGTGGACACAGGAGCTGCTGACTCCGTCATCGGAACAGACCTTCCAGTGTCTCCGGATGGGTATCTTGTGTCTAAGCCTGTGAGACAGCAGGGCCAGGTTGACCACTATGACCCTGGTTACGCATAAAACCCTTATGCATATGACCTTGCCACGCATAAGATCTATATGCCAAACTAGCAGGGGGTCGAACATACACCAAACTAGATATGAGCCACGCCTGCGTCCAGATAAAACTAGATGAGTCATCCAGGAACAATGTTATGATTAACACCCATTAGGGTCCATACGGATATACATACCTCCCTTTCGGAGTCTCGTCAGCATATGCCATTCCATTTTTCAACAGATGAAAAAGGACATTCTCTATGGATTATCTAAGATGGTAGTGTACTTAGACAAGGTACGAATCGCAGATGGCCTGACTCCCGTTCATAGTTTTTTTAGTACCAATTATCTTTTTTCCAATTAAGGGGCAATTTAGTGTGGCCAATCCACCTAACCTGCACATCTTTAGGTTGTGAGAATGAAACCGCGCAGACATGGGGAGAATGTGCAAACTTCACACGAACAGTGACCCAAGGCCAGGATTCGAACCCGGGTCCTCAGCGCCGCAGCCCCAGTGCTAACCACTGCGCCACATGCTGCCTCCCCGCTCATAGTTATACAGGGTCCAGGGCTCCGCTCCTTGGGCAGAGACTGGCTCCAGAGGATCTGTCTGGACTGGTGACAAATCTTTAAACTGGGAACGAGTGGACTGTAGGAGGTCATTAGCAAATACCCAAGGTATTCCAAGAAGGCTTTGGTAGAATAAAGGGAGAAAGTGCAAAGATTTACATGGACCCTGATGCGATGCCCCACCCAAATATTTCAGGGCATGGCCAGTCCCATACACTTTACATACCAAAGTAGAGATCAAACACAAGTGGTTGGAGATCCTTGGGATAATATGACCAGTATAGTTCACAGAGTGAGTTGCACCATTATTCCCTATCCTCAAGCTCGACAAGTCGGTCCGCCTTTGTGCGGACTATAAATTAATGGTTAATAAAGCCTCCTGTTTGGATCTGTAACCCATGCCACGCATAAAAGATCTATATGCCTGTAGCACCGTCAATATGACGCGAGGCAGGTTGAGGTAATGTCAATTGAAGGCTTTATTAAGCAGAACTTTATCCCCAGCAGCGTGGTTACAGAATGCAGCTGCTGAGGGAAATGGAGGGAAAAACTGGGTTCTTATACCGGCATTTCTGGGTGGAGTCCAGTAGGTGGCAGATCCTATCAGGACCTGGCATCCCTCCACCAATAGCCTGTCAACACGTGGTGTACTGTATTACCCCTAATACATACCACCACAATGCCAAATTAGCAGGGGGTCAAACATTCACCAAACTAGATCTGAGCCATACCTGCGTCCAGATAAAACGAGATGAATCATCCAGGAAAAATGTTACGATTAACATCCATTAGGGTCTATACGGATATACATCCCTCCCTTTCGGAGTCTTGTCAGCATATGTCATTCCATTTTTCAACACATGATAGAGGACATTCTCTATGGATTATCTAAGATGATAGTGCACTTAGACAAGGTACAAATCGCAGGAGCCATAGAAAAAGAGCACCTAGCAAACCTGTAGGAGGATTTGAGACAATTTCTGATGCAGGTGCCAGCCTCAAATGAATAAAATATGTGTTCCAGGCAAGCAATCAAAAAGTCGATAAAAAAGGCCTCCACCCTGTAGAGCATAAAGATAAGGCCATCAAAGAGGCACCGACCCTACGAAATACGACAGATTTAAAATCATTCCTAAGCCTCATAAACTACAGTGGGACATTTATCCCAAATTTCGCAACTTTATTGTTACCCTGCACACACTATTAAATTAATCAGAAGTGGTTGTGGCAGATGGCGTAGGATTAAGCCTTCGTGAAGGTGAAGCAACAGTTATAATTATCAAATATCCTGGCACATCGCAGTCCCAACAGTGAACTGATATTAACATCTGATGCCTCTCCATCTGGAGTAGGGGCAGACCTTTCCCATCGAAGGGACGATGGCACAGAGAGACCTATAGCATATGCACCCAGAACCTTGGAAGATACGGAAATATTTTATTCTCAGATCACAAAGGTAGGATTGGTTGTTATTTATGGGGTGAAGAAATTCCACCCATATGTCTACGGGTGACATTTCACAATTGTAACAAATCATAAGCCCCTGCTGGGCCTTTTAAAAGAGGATACAGCAATTTTCCCCCCGTCTTCTCAGCTCGGATCCAACGTTGGGCATATTGTTGGCGGCCTCCAAATACTATGAAAACACATTGCCAAACTCAGATGCTCTGAGTTGCCTCCCACTGTCCACACACTTGGTTCCTCTTTTGGCATTAGAAGAAGTCATAATGACCTTGCCAGTATCCGTCAAGCAGGTTCAAGGGTGGACCCTAAAGGAACCCACGTTGGCAAAACTGAGCCATATGATCTTCAGTGGCAGATTCTGAGGACACCCCCATGGATGACATGAAATGCTTCCACACTAAATAATAAGAGCCGACTGTAGAAGATCCTATGGGGAACCGGAACAATCGTCCCCAGCCAGGTAGGTCCCAATCCATACAGAATTACACAATGGACACCCTGGGGTATCCAAGATGAAAATGCTCACTAAATTTGGTGGCCTGGGCTCAATACAGACATCAAGAATCTGGTTAAGCAATGCTTCTTCTGCCAGGAGAACCAGAAGCTCCCACCTTCGGCCTCTTTGCACCCATGGGAATGACCAGGAAGGCCATGGATACAGGTGCACATAGACTTCACTGGCTCGTTCCTGGGATCGATGTTCCTTGTGGTCAACACCCAGTCGAAATGGTTAGAAGTACATTATATGTTTTCAACAACTTCTCATGCAGCAATAGGAAAACTCCGTGAAAGTTTTTGTAGCCAGGGCATACCAGAAGTCTTCGTGTCCATTAATGGTACCCACTTTACCAATTGAATGGCATTAAACACATCCGAACACCACCGTACCAGCCATTGTCTATTGGCCTGGCCAAACTGGCAGTTCAAACATTCAAAACCAAAATGAAGAAGCAGCCTGCTCGTTCCCTGAATACAAAATTGGCCCAGTTCCTCTTTGATTATTGAACCATGCCACACACGACGACGAGAGTTGCACCAGCAGAACTGAGTGCGACGGCGACTTGAGAGGGGGTTGGTGGGGGGGGATGGAGTCAAAGCAGGAGACCCAAACAAATAACTCCAACAGCAGAAGAATCAAAAGCACCTTCAGAACAGGAGATGCCAGCTATGTGCTGAACTTTGGAGCTGGCTCCTAATGAATCCCAGGAGTCGTGCTGGGAAAGACTGGTCCAGTTTCCTACAAAGTCGAAGACCGAGGGAAGGCTGTGAAAAATACCTGGAGTACCTGAGAAGCAGGTAACCCACTCCAGCTGAGACAATTTCAGCAGAGACAAATTCCTTGACACCCGTTGCGACTATCTCTAGCAAGGAGACTCCGCCTATGCGGGACCCGAGAGTTGTTCCCTCCAACAATGAAGATTCAGAGTCTGAAATGGAGACTGAAGAGATTGATCCTCCACCAGAGGTCAGCACCAAAGACGAGCCTCCATCTGTGACCCTTCAACAAGAAATCATCAATCCCCAGTCCATCTCCCCCGCCCCCCTCCCCGATCTGGCTCCACCTGCCGCTGACTTGAGGGCTTGTGCTAAGTGATGAAAGAGGTCACATCATCATGGAAGTGAGGGAGATAATTCAGACTTGAGGTGGGGAGGGATGTGCTAACCCTCATGAGGACCACGGGGAATCGCTGATTAATCTCCCTGTGAACTATGTAGAATACGAGTTTCCATGGTGAGGAGCGGAGAACTGCTCAGCAGCGGGTTGTTGGGGGACCTTTAATTGTAGCTCCGACTCGTTACGATCGTCCTGGGCTGGGTCATTTGTTTTGTGTGCTGTGCTAGGGGCTTTATTTTTAGTTTTAAAAAAAATCAGTTTGGCCTTTCACTCTGCGCCTCCAGGAATTATTAGTGCTGAGACAACAATACCCAGGTGTGGTCTCACCAACTCATGTAATATTGCAGCATAACGTCCTTACTTGTGTATTTCACTAGACCTGTATTCACTGGAATTTAGAAGAATGAGAGAGGATCCCACTGCAACTTAAAATTGTGACATGGTTGGACAGATTATTATAATAATGTTTTTATTGTCACAAGCAGACTTACATTAACACTGCAATGAAGTTACTGTGAAAAGCCCCTAGTTGCCACATTCCGGCACCTGTTTGGGTACACAGAGGGAGAATTCCGAATTGTCAGCTGGTACGGGAATTGAGCCCCTGCTGCTGGCCTTGATCGGCTGTCTAGCCCACTGCGATAAACCAACCCCTAGATACAGGGATGTTATTTCCTCTGACTGGGGGCTCCAGAACACAGGGTCACGGTCTCAAGATACAGGGTAGACCATTTAGGACTGAGATAAAGAGCAACTTCTCCACTTGGGGCAATGAAGCTTTGGAATTCTCTACCACAGGAGGCTGTGGAGGCCAAATCACCGAATATATTTAAAAAGGGTTGGATCAAGGGACATGGGGAGAGCGTGGGAATACATCATTGTGATAGAGGATCAACTATAATCATGTTGAATGGTAGAGCAGGCTCAAAGAGCAGAATTACCTATTCCTGCTCCTATTGTCTTTGCTTCTATGGGGGGAATTTTCCTTAATATCAGCAAATGCTGATAACGATGGGAAAACTGACTTTGAAACTGCCGCCAACAATGGTGGCATTCTCTGCCGCACCTTCGCAGACGTAGTGACATCACTGGCAGGAGTTTGTTGCGCTACTGGTCAGGCTAAATCAGAGGACTCTCATTTGGTTAGTCAGTTGTTGAAGGAAAGTACTGGAATCATTCTTTACTCGGTCTTATATTTATTTACAGTGTTAAACATTGCAAGCATGCATCTCCTAACTCAGCCACACTACAGTTTTAATTAGTGTCTCTTTACAGGTGCTTGAGGAACAACAGAGTCCTTTTATGTTTAAACAAACATTTGAGTTAATATGAACAACTAAGTTTCAAAACATATCAATCAAAAACCTCCATATTCTGCACAACATATTTCATTGTAAGGTGCCAGCAAAAATAAAAGCAAATTACTGAGGATGCTGGAATCTGAAAAAAAATCAGAAAATACTGGAGAATCTCAGCAGGTTTGACAGCATCTGTGGAGAGAGAAGGGAGCGAACGTTTCGAGTCTGGATGACTCTTTGTCAAAGCATTACCCTCATTGTAAGATGCCCCTCTTTTAGAAGCCCGAACAATTTATTTGTGCAAACATTCCTTTTTGTTCATGCATCACCCAGTTGATGACTTGTATCGACTTATTTAAATTTAGAGATTTCCTTTCACTCCAGCATTTGTTTCAAGCCAGCAAAGCCAATCATGAACCTTTTCTCACTCATTTTTCGTCGAATGTACACTATTCCACAATGAATAATCATTCGCTGAACATTCAATGGTATACTGTGTAGATAGCATACTATACACTACTTAGAATCTGAATTAAAATATTTCATCAATAGAATCCCACAGAAACACAGAATTGCTGCAGCACAGAAGGCGAACATTTGGCCCGTAGTGTCTGCACCAGTTCTCTGAATGAGCAACTCACTTTGTTCCATTTTCCCACCTTCTCGCCGTAACCCCGCACGTTCTTTCTTTTCAAATAGAAGTTCCCCTTTGAATGCTCGAATTGAATGTGCCTCACACAGAACTCTCACACAGAACATTCTAGATCCTAACCACTCACAGTGTGAAAACATTTTCCCTCACACCACTATTGCTTCTTTTACCAATTACTTTAAATCTGTACCCTCTTGTTTTCCATCCTTTTGTGAGTGGGGACAATTTCTTCCCATCTAATCTGTCCACAACCCATGATTTTGATTATCTCAATCAAATCTCCTCTCAGCCTTCTTTTCTCTGAGGAAAACGGCCCTAACTCCTCCAATCCATCTTCACACTCTATCTGTGAACCTTTCTGCCCTCTGCTCAATGCCTTCACATCTTTCCATTTTTAAAAAAGTTTAGAGTACCCAATTATTTTTTTCCAATTAAGGGGCAATTTAGCGTGGCCAATCCACCTAACCTGCACATCTTTGGGTTGTGGGGGTGAAACCCACGCAGACATGGGGAGAATGTGCAAACTCCACACGGACAATGACCCAGGGTCAGGATTCGAACCCAGGTCCTCAGTGCTGCAGTCCCAGTGCTAACCACTGCGCCACATGCCACCCTCCTTCACATCTTTCCTGAAGTGTGGTCCCATAACTGGGTGCGAGACTCCAGCTGAGGCCAAAGTCCATTTCCCATGCCTATTTCCTCCAGAAGAGTGAGCGTTTCGGCAGCTAAAGCACTTTTAACAACCTTCTTTTATTTTCTTAGCTTTCCCAGCTGAAGTGCAACACTCTACTTTTAACCAGTAAGAAATATTATGAAACCTGCCACATTAGAATAACGATCAAGAAGATTATCATCTGATGTATTGCTAAAAATGAACTAAGGATGTGAACTTCGGGACACATTTCTACAGGTTTAATTTTTTTAATGTTTCATTTGCGCATGTAACATTCTTGACTTGAGGTTTTTCCTAATAGCACTTAACTCCAACACATCCAAACAAGCATCTGGTCGAATTGGACTACCCAAGCAGTTGAACTCTGTGTAATTGAGCTTCGGAATTGATCTGTGTCTTCCGTACAAAACAAGATTGCTGATTTAAAGTTATTACAAACCTACTCTGCTAAACATCAAAACATATTTAGAGGCCCAACAAGTCAGACTTCCAATTTTGAGTTCTACTCTAATTTTATTAAGAACACATTTCTCAAATTCCACTGTGCCACCCCATAAGAAATTATCAACACGCATTATGAAGATGTCAGAAAATTTCCTTTTATGATAGCAATAAAACATTGTTGGATCTGCTTTCAGTTGAACAAAGCCTGTGGGATCTGCTTTCAGTTGAACAAAGCCTATTTTCAGGAAAATAGATCTCACCAAAGATATGCCCTGGAAGCATCATTCTGACAATAGATACATCTGTTTAGTTTCCATTGTTTTCTATCAACATCTGCTGCCTCTGGGCTGTCTTTAAAATTCTTCTCTCTGAAAAGAAATGCCAGCTCACCAACTCTGAAACCTTAGGATACAGATATTTATTGTTGATAACAAACTAATAATAATAATCTTTATTAGTGTCATAAGTAGGCTTACATTACACTGCAATGAAGTTACTGTGAAAATCCCCTAGTCGCCACATTCCGGCGCCTGTTCGGATTCACAGGGGGAGAATTCAGAATGTCCAATTCACCTAACAAGCACGTCTTTCGGGACTTGTGGGAGGAAACCGGAGCACCCGGAGGAAACCCACGCAGTCATGGGGAAAATGTGCAGACACCACACAGACAGTGACCCAAGCTGGGAATCGAACCAGAGCCCCTGGCACTGTGAAGCACCAGTGCTAGCCAATGTGATTCCGTGCCGCCCTCGCCATCGGCGAGATGACCTGTGTCCAGGGGGTGATTGATGGGATGCATGTCGTCCCACGAGCACCTGCAGATGACAGTCCGGACTTCACAAACCGAAACGAGTTCACTCGATGAACGTGCAGCTGGTGTGTGATCATGAGCTGCGCATCATGCACGCCTGCGACCCATACCCGGGCAGTGTTCACGACCCTTAATCCTGGCATACTCGATGATTTTCGGCCACTTCGCGGTGCACCCCAGGCTGGGGGATTGGCTCCTGGGCGATGGATTATCCGCCGTTATCCACAGACTGACGCGGAGATTGCTACAATGATGCCCATGCTGCGACCAGGGCCGTGATCGAGTGGTACTTTGGCATCCTGAAGATGCGGTTCAAGTGCCCTCCAGAATAGCGCTGGGAGGGTTTCCCACATCGTGGTGGCCTGCTGTGTCCTTCACAACATCGTGCAACAGAGGGACGACATGCTGCAGGAAGAGGATAAACGTCAGTCCTCATCTGATGAAGAGGATGCGGAGGGGGGAAGGCGAGGACGGGCAGGACATGGGGCTCTGGCAGGTTCTGAAGGCCACACAACGTGTGCGTCAGGGCCAACGCGCAAGGGACACTCAGATTGCCTCCAGGTTCATGGACTGGGGAGGGGGGACTGGCCAGGGGCACGGACACCGCATCCCACCCCCCCCCCCCCACCCCCACCTGCAATCCCCTCCGTGATACATTCCTGCCACACTATGGGTCCTGGGTTGGCATTAACAGCGGTTATGGTCCATGGGATAGAGGACGATGACAACGCGCTCTGCGATGAGCTCTGGATTGACAACATCTGACTTCTGCCCATGGTAGCACTTCCCACCGTCCACCTGGATGATCCCTGCATGTGATCTGACCATTCTATCACTCCCCACCGAATCCCTGGGACGGCGGAGGTCAGCTCAGACCAGCCCACCCGTCACACCCTTCTGAATGAGTATCGATGTAGGTTGGAGATTGGAACATTGTGCACAGGTTTTTAATGTGACAACATATATACAGATTTGTGCCCTAGTCCCTATCGCTACATTGTGCCCTGCACCCATGCCAACTTAACTGGTGTTTACTTTTCTGGCCTTACCGCCCTAACATTACATCTAGGTGGATCCCCAGACGGTACATCAGGAATGAAGGTGGCCTGCTGTAATTCCTGCCCTGCGACCTGGGTCCCCTTTGGCGGGCGTCTTCTGGGCCGAACGGGCCTGGATGCTGCTCGGGTGTCCCAGGTGCTGTTGTGCCACCCTGTTCTGCCTACTGCCCACCAGATGCACCCGGGACAAAAGAGAGGAGTCCGAGATGCTGGGGTGTTCCAGCACCTCCCCTGCAGTAGTCAACCGCACGGTCCTCACCATCTCCTCAGGGTGTCCGATGGTCCCCAGGCTACTCTATGGGATGGGGGTGCAAACAGCGCTAACCCCAGAGGCTCCCCTGCCACCTGACGCTGTCAGTCCTGGAGGCCCCTTGCATCCTCGACTAGGGTCTGCAAGCTCACAGCCAATGAGCACAGGGAGTGGACCACCTCTGTCTGGGATTGCGCCACATCATGCTGCGTCTGTGCCACCACCTTCTGTGTCTGTGCACATCAGCCAGTGACTGTGCCATCTCCCTCCGGGACTGGACCACCTCCGTCTGTGTCATGGCATATCAGCTAGAGCCTGGGCAAAGCCATCTCAGCCAAGGCCCGCTCTGACTGGACCATGCTCAGAAGCGCTGCTGCAATGTCCAGGTGGCTCTGGCACATGACTGTCTGTGACAGGGCAGCCCGGTTCTGGGCCTTGGACACCGCCTGCACAGAGTTCCCCAGATCCATGGTTGAAATCTTTGCCCCAAGGCCTCCACCGCGGATGCCACCCATCCAGTGTTGGCCTGGGTGGCAGACATGGTCGGCACCGCCTCTTGCTCCTGCATGCAGTTGGACTGCCCAAGCTGCACCTGCAGATGCTGGATCTGCAGGAGAATAAAGGCACCTCCATGCTGAGGCACCCACGAAGCCCAGATAAGTTTTTTTTTTAACTTGCAGGGACCAGGCAGATGGCTCCCTGTAATCCAGGATTCCATTAACAGTGCCTTTGCCATGGGTTAGCTATTGATGGCAGGTCACGCCCTCATCGGACCATGGCATGGCCATCAAGGGGGCTCCCCACCCTGGGAACCAGCTGGGAGGCAGCCACAGTTTACCTGGGGGTTTCCCAAATAATAATCGGCCTCCGAATGCCAGTAAATTGCTGGTAGAAGTGTGATGTGGCCCTTTCGTGGGTCCTCAATTGACACAATTGGTCAGCTCGTGGGCAACCGTGCTGCTGAGGTATCCGTTGTTGTTAAAATGCCTTGGCGGTGGGAAGTCTTCAGGCGCCCCTCCTGATTCCCTTTGTCACCATTTTACTAGCCCACCCGTCTTCCTGCCGCATCTCCATGGAGAAAAATCCTGCCCCTCAGGTAAATTCAAAGATAAAGCTAAAAGTAAATCGTTGAACAAAATTTCATCCAGTCCTACTCTTCAGAGAATCCCACTTGAGTTAAATTTCCAATTTTTGCCATCTGTCTGCAATGTGCTTTGATCTGCGACCACACCATTCTGATCATTCAATGGCAGTGATTCCACCTGACGACTGGTTACAATTGGAGTTCCACAGACATCAACACATGACCCATTACCCCTCACCGTATTTTTCAGTGATTTGGACAAGTTCACAGTGAATAATATGATTGGCAAGGACTTATTAGGACATTAGATGAGAGAGAAAAAATCAGTTGGAGACATATTTATTTGTGATGTGTTTACAGGGCCAGGCTGGTGCCATGTAATCTAGTCACATGGCCGAGCTTATGCTAAGCATATGTCAGGTGGAAAACCTATCTCTATTGAATGGTCGGAAGACCAAGATATCCTAATATATAAACCGCTCATGTTTGGTTGGCTCTTAATTTGGCTCTGTTTAATCACATTTGCTCAAGAGTCGCCAGGTTTCTTTCGACACTGCCACAAGGTTCAGAACCGAATACTGATCAATGACTCGATACACCAGTTAGTAAGTTCAAAAGCAATGCTCATTTATTTATTACACAGCCATATCTACTCATGCATAAACTCTGCAAACTAAACTACCACTACTAAAGCCTATACTTAGCTTCGGGCGCCCACTCAGTCAGAGGAACAATGGCCGTTGCTCGGTTCTGAGGCTGCTGGGTTGAGCTATTTACAGGGTAGCATCTAGGAGCGTCTATCTCGTAGCATGCGTTGACTTGGAACTTGCTTGGTCTGCTGCAGCTGCTTGGCTGGTCTCTCTCTTCGGTGCGAGCCAAAGCCAAAGGAGGAGGATTCTCCCTTGGGGAATATCTTTTATCCTAAAAAGGGCTTTGCGTGCTTTTGGGCGGGCCTTGAACTTGGCCTCAACTAATTGGGTCTTTCTCAATCAGTCGTATCAATTTTCTTCCAATAGAGGGGTGGTTCCCTGATCGCTGGGCGTGTCCTGGTGACTGTCAGTCTGCTTTATCTTAGCTTCTTCTGGTGCCGGGGAGTCTGTCTTAACATTGTGTATCTAAATGTTTCCCTTTTGTCCCCAGAGATGGCTCATTAGTATATAGATTGCTTGGTATTTTCTGTCCTGTCTGGGAGTTTAAGGTTCTAATCAACAGACAGAGCTTGCACCTGCTTGTTTCTTAGCATTGTCCAATTTTCCCTGCATTCTTTGCAAGTGTCCAATTTGTAATCGGGACGTGGCCATCCCAGATGGCTACACCGTGGACTTACTTGCTTCTGGTGCAGCTGGTGGACGGGCCTCTCCGCTGTGAGAGACAAGTCCAAAAGAGTGATTCTCTCTTGGGGCCTTCTTTTTATACCCAAAGGGGCTTTGCACTCTTTTGGGCGGGCCTTGAAATGATCCCCAATCAATTGGGCCGTTTCTTGATCATTCCTATTGATTTCATCCAATAAAGGGATGGGTGCCCTGATGGCTGGGCGTGTCCTAGGTAGCAGTTGGCCTGTTTTGTTTCGGTCTCCTCTGGCGCCGGGGTGTCTGCCTTAGTATCGGTTACTCAAATGTTACTCTTTTGTTCCTGGAGATGGGCCATTAGTATGCTAATTGGCCTTCAGTTTTGATCTTGTCTGGGAGCTGTGGCTCCAATATACAGACAAGCTCTGAACCTGCTTGTTTTCTAAGCATTGTCCATTTTCCCTGCAATCTTTGCAAAATGTCCATTTTGTAATCGGGAAGTGGCCATCCCAGATGGCTACACACCCTCCTTGTGACCCTCAACGCGAAGCGTGAAGGATCACATTACCGCGTCGTCTTCATTTTCCTCCCATGTTGGGCACCCGTAAGCACTTCATAGGCTCTACGCTGCTCTGTCCTGTGAATTGCAACTTTTACCTAAATTATTTTATGTACATACATCATCATAAAACACTACGGGGCGCTATGATATTCAGGCATGCATTAAAAAAATTAAAAACTGGAACCTCTAACTATCCTAAATAAACTATCCTCACTTAAACAATCAAAAATAATCTACAACATTTTAAACTGTACAAATAGCAGCAACCCAAGTCTCTCTGGCTTGGCAGTCAAGCACAGAGCTTTAAATTTCTTTATTAAATGAACAAAACAAACACAAAAAAAGGATGCACTTTAATTCACTTAAAGGAGTTGGGGGGTTTGTTGGAGTCTGAAGATAGGGGATCTAAATGTGTATACCGGAGTGCGGTTGCGGTTGCGGGAGGCTGTCCTCCGCCATTTTCTGAGTCTAAGTGTCTGCACGACACTGCAGAGTATCGCCAGTACCAAGAGTGATTCTACTATGTATGATAGTGAATACCAGGTTATAAACTTGTCACACCAGGCTGGGGTGTAGGTAACTGTCTCGGGGCTAACTATCTCGGGGTACAGTGTATGACAGGGATGGGAATCATTCATGGCCTGTGTGGTAGGGTTCAGGGGGGTAGTGTCCATGTGCAACTGAAGGGATCCCGCTAAGATCCAGGTGAGAAACATAAAGGTTGTCTTCATCTTTCCTTTTGTCTGTCTTCTTTTTCTTCCTCTGGGGTTCCTGTGGTTCTGTAGACACAAGCATAATATCTGTTATTATCTTGCTTAAGATCTCATATGTCTGTCTGTTTGTCCTGTGTTGCCAATTACCCATTATAATTGGTCACCATCTGTGATTCCCTCATTTTGAAAACAAAATCGAATATTTGGACAAGACATCCGAGAAAAATACTGACACAGTGCGAGCCGTCTCGCAGCCTGTGCGATCTACCAGCCTAGTATTTGAGGATGTAAATAGCATACGGAAGCAACCTAAGGGTCGCCAGAAACAAACAAAAAAGGTTTTGAACTAAAAGTGCCAAAATGGGGTGTGTATGGGCCGCGGCGGGCAAGGCTGGGTGGAATCCCTGGATAGGACGGTGACCAGTGCCATTTGTGCTCTACCCAAGCATAGCTGACCAGAGAGCGGTCCTCAGGCAGGGCGAGGACCAGTGCCATTTCTCCACTGCCTGAGCGACCTGCAAGAACGGAACGAATATGTGGTCATCGTGGGGGCTGCCTCTCGTGATTACCTTCAAATCAGGAGATGATTGGTTGTCTGCCGACAAACTAGTTCCTCTGAACGGTTGTTTGTCGGCAAATTTGTTCCATTAACTGCCAGTGGGCGTTAAAAGAGTGGTGGCGTGGGGCCATGGAAACTTTTTAATTCACAAACAACATCGAACATGTACATTAAACGAGCAAACATACGACAAACATGGTGCAGGTTCCATCAGAAAGGACACCGTATCTCTCCATCGGTGCCTTTTTACCATCATGTGGGTACCTCATTGCTCAGTAGCGAACAGGGTCGCAAAGGGATTCGTTTGGTGGGAGTCAGATTCTATGTCATCATCTTCTCCCAGCTGCCATACTCTTGACTGGAATAGTTTGGCTAAAGCTGCTTGGGGCGAGTTGGGGTCCATCTCAACATTCCGGATGAGCCTGAACGAATTGTCTCGGTGCCAGAATCATGTGTCGAGGTTGGAGCTACTAGGTTTTAATCCGTAATCGTCGGGCGGTGGGTCTGGGTCAGGGGCTTTGATGTTTGTGATTTTGAAGGAGTCACTGGAATCATGCTCGGATTCGCAGGGAGTGGGGCCTGGTGCAGGGGTGTAATCATAACGTGGTGTGCCGTGGCTGTCGTCATTGCTGTCGCTATCACTGTCGCTGTCGCTGCTGGTTGAAGGAAGGGAGAGGCGGAGTCGTGCCTCTGGGGGTGGAGTTGAAGATGTGTCTGAGGACGGGCTGGACTGGCTGGGGGAGGGTAGGAATGCATCATCTGTGGGCGGGACGTGCTCGTCTGCTGCTGCGAGCGAGATGTGGTGTGCATGGTTGTTCTGCGAGCCATAAGCCTTAAGCTGGTTTATGTGAAACCACGCAGACTTGCCGTTGGGATATGTGATCTTGTATACCGAGGGGCTGACTTTGTCTGAAATGGAGTACGGTCCGGAAAATTTTGGGGAAAGGAATGAACTGGGGTTGTAGAGGGAAAGCATCACTTGCTGCCCTACTACAAACTCGGTGGCGTGTACCGTTTTATCGAAATAAGCTTTGCTTTGTTTCCTCCTGGTCCAAGTCTCACAGCTGCTGCGAGCTGGGCTGCCTTTATATTCACAATAAGCTGCGGTACAGCATTTTCATGTGTGAGGGCAGTGACTGCGGGGCTGGCCAAATCCAGTCTTAATAAATACTCTGTCCCTTTCATGGGGCGTCCGGTCATGAGGGTGTGGGGGGTGTATGCTGTGGACGTGGATACTGTGTTTCATAGGAACATTAAAGCAAATGAGAGAACTGAATCCCAGGTGCTGTTGTTCTGTTGCACCATTTTCCTGAGAGTGGCTTTTAGAGTTCTGTTCATCCTCTCAAAAATGCCGCTTGACTGGGGGTGGTATGATATGTGAAACTTCTGCCTAATTCTGAAAATTGTGAGGACGTTTTTCATCACTCGTCCTGTAAAATGAGAGCCTTGATCGGATTCTATACTGCGTGGGAGGCCCCATCTTGTGAAGATGTGCTGTGTTGAGGATTTTAGCTGTTGTTTTGGCCGTATTCGTTCTGGATGGAAAAGCTTCCACCCATTTTGTGAAGGTGTCGATGACCACCAACACATACTTAAAACCATTTCTGCAGGGGGGTAGGGGTCCTATGTAATCTATCTGCAAATTCGTGCAGGGGCCATTAATGGGGCGGGTGTGGCTAAGCTGAGCCTTTCTTGCATATCAGTCCGGATTGTTCTGGGCACAGATCAAGCAATTTGCAATGTAATGGGTTACATCGGCTTTTAAATCAGGCCACCAGCAGAGAGTTCTGAGGTGGGTTAGGGTGGGTTCAATGCCTTGGTGTCCATGATTGTCATGGAACTGACAAATAATCTGGTTCCTGTCCTGGCTGGGAACTACATAAATGCTGTCTTTCAAAATCACACCATCATGTGTGGTTATTGCATTCTTAAACGTATCGTACGGGGCTGGGAAGGTTCCTTTTGAAACTTCCCTGAACTTTTCATCTTCCTTTTGGGCCTTTGCTAGATCCTGAATGTTGGTCTGTGAGACCTGAACCACGTGTACTGAGGCGCTTTCGGTGGGGGGGTTCCAAAAGTAACCATGTCTGGAACCTGCCTTGGCTAGGGTGTCTGCTTTAACATTACCGGGGGGAAGAACGTTAATGACTGCGAACCTTAATGATACCATATTTCCTATCTTTAGCTATCTCTAGGATATGCCGGAGTAATGGGGCTGAGGGTAGGGGCTTTCCGTCTGCGGAAACAAATCCTCTAGTTTCCCACAGGGGTAGGAATTCTGTTAAACTGCTACAGCCATATAAACTGTCCGAATATATGTCTACTGGGGTCGGAAACGAGTCAGGGTGATCAACAATGTAAGCTATGGCTGGCAGTTCTGCTGCCTGCGAGCCTAGATGTCCTGGCAACTTTAATGAAATTTCTTCAAGGGCGCGTCCCTGCGCGTCCTCTACATAAATGCCGCAACCGGTGATTCTCTTTCCATTCAAAATTGTGGAGGAACAATCCACATACATTTTCAGGGGTGCGCACGTGTCTGTGGGCTAGGGTCCCTGGGGTGTATTACCTGCTTTCCTGGGAGCTGACGTAGGTATAAATGGGCCTGAATTATGGTTTGTGGTGATGATCTCACACTCATGTGGGGTACCTGCATATTGCAAATTGTCGGCTAGGAAAGTGTGGGTCTTGATTCTTTTAATTGTAATGTCCCATCCCTGTAAAAGAAAGGTCCAACGGGCTGCGCGGATTTGGCTGACTGTGCCATCTTTCAGTTGATCGTCTAATAATAGCTGTGTTGGGGTGTGTTCAGTGAGAATGGTGATGGGGTTGAGTCTTGTAATGTAGGCGAAGTAATGTACTGCCCAAAAAACTGCGAGCAGGTGCCTTTCGCAGGCAGAAAATCCTTGCTCAACAGGATCTAACGCACGTGAGGCATATGCCACGGGGTCTAATCGGTCATGGCATTCCTGGAGGAGCACGGCCGAAAGGATTCAGTCGGTGCTTGCTGCTTCGATTGCATAAGGGGAAAGTGGATCTAGGACCTGTGCTGAAGGCTCTCTTTAAAGCATCCACGCCATCCATGTGCTGTGGAAGCCATTCCCAAGGTGCCTGTATCTTGAGAAGGTCGGATAGGGGCACTGCTTTTGTAGCGTAACCGTCGCTATGGTTTCTGCAGTAGCCAACCAGTCCTAGAAATGACCGGAGGGCTGAGACATTATGGGGAAGGGGCAATTTGACGATCGAGTCAATTCTCTTTTGCTCGATCTCGCGTTTACCATGAGTGATTACTGTACCCAAGTAAATCACTTTTTCCTGCAAAATCTGGGCCTTCTTGGGTTGACTTTACATCTAATCTGTTTTAGGAGTCCTAGGAGTTTGGCGAGAAGCGAGATGTGCTCTCCCTTTGTGTCTGTCTGTAGTAGCAAGTCATCTACATACTGGACCAGACAATCGGGTCGGGAAAATTTTGCCAGCTGTCGGTGGAAAATGGAGGGGCAGTTGTGGAAACCTTGTGGAAGGCACAGCCACATGTATTGTTGTCCCTGGAATGTAAAGGCAAATTTGTATTGGCACGCTTTATCCAATGGAATGGACCAAAAGCAGTTGCTAATGTCCAAAACCGAATTTTTCTTTGACTGGAGTCCCTGTTTGAGCATGGTCTCGGGACTCATGGCTACGGTGGGGGTTGCTACTGGGGTCACTTTGTTCAGTTCCCGGTAATCAATGGTCAGTCGCCATGATCCATCGGGTTTCCTGACTGGCCAAATTGGTGCGTTATTCGTGGAGGCTACTGATCGGAGTACACCTTGATCAAGCAGACTCTCTATTACTTTGGAGATCTCTCCCTCTGCTTCTTGGGGAAAACCGTACTGCTTTTGAGGTCTGGGGTCGGGACCGGTAATGTTCACTAAGCCAGCTATCTTGCCACAGTCGTGCTTGTGCTGTTTCTTGATCATTCCTATTGATTTCATCCAATATAGGGGTGGGTGCCCTGATGGCTGGGCCTGTCCTAGGTGGCCATTGGCCTGCTTTATTTTGGTCTCCTCTGGTGCCGGGGTGTCTGCCTTAGTATCGGTTACTGAAATGTTACTCTTTTGTTCCTGGAGATGGGCCATTAGAATGCTAATGGGCCTACAGTTTTGGTCTTGTCTGGGAACTGCGGCTCCAATATACAGACAAGCTCGGAACCTGCTTGTCTTCTCAGCATTGTCCATTTTCCCTGCAATTTTTGCAAAGTGTCCATTTTGTAATCGGGAAGTGGCCATCCCAGATGGCTACACCTCTCCCTCGCTTTATGAAGCCCAGAATACTTTATTAACCATGTAAAAGTTCTGGGTTCCAACAACTTGCGACCAAGGACTTAGAACAACAGTAGTTTATTAAGCACTCTGAGCAGCTCTTCCATGTTTCCACTCTGCACGGACTCCAGGGAGAGCTCCGTTTCCATCAGGTGACCCTTTAAGTAGCCCCGTTAACACGTGACCACTGGATCTACAACTGCTTTCTCATCCTGCCCTCCCATTTTCAACATGTATACCCCAAGTTTTTCTGTTCCTGCACACCTTTTAGAATTGTTCCCTTTATTGTACATTGCCTCTGTTTGTCCTTGTTATCAAAATGTATTACCTCACGTTTTTCTGCACTGCATGTCATCTGCTAAACTATCAGTCTGTCTATGTCCTCTTAAAGTCTCTGACTATCCTCCCACGTTTTATGCCATCTGGGTTTCCGATATATCGATCAACACAACAATGTGTATTAGGTCTGTAAATCATGGTGCTGAAAATTTGTTGGGTGATGGGAATGGGGGGCAGGGGCTTGGTAACATTCCAGTATAAAGAAGAACATAAGAAAAAGGAGCAGGAGAAGCCCATTCAGCCCATTCAGCCTGTTCTGCCGTTCAACACGGTTATGGGTGATCTTTGGCCTCAACTCTACTTTCCCACCCAATGGCCATAACCCACAATTCCTTGAAAAGGCAGATATTTGTCTATTAGGATACAAAGATGTGCCTTTGCATTCATATGGGGGCTTGTGGTGATACACCACTGTACTTCCCTAGCATTGTACATAGTTATATAATAGCTGTGTGTAACGTTGCCCTGTAATCCTGTGTATTGTACTGTGTATTGGACTGTAGCTCTGTAGAGGTTCGGTCACCTGTATGTAACCTGATCTGGCCACGGAGAGCTCCACTTGGCCACTCCCCCGGGAGTTAGGTATAAGACCCAGCTTCTGAGACCTGACCCATTTTGTCTGGGGTCGTCTGTGTCGGGTAAGCTTCCTATGTAGTGTATTAAAGCCTTGGTTAAAGTCTCACATGTCTTTGTGGTTCTTGACGCTTAGTGCATCAATTTAATACACTACATAGGAAGCTTACCCGACACAGATGACCCCAGACCCCCACGCTCCACCCGCGGATCACCCTTTCAACTGCTGGCTCCGGTGTTTCGAGGCCTACCTGGAAGCATCCTCCGCCTTCGCCAAAACGGACGCTGACCGACTCAACCTCCTGTGCTCACGGCTCGACTACGGGCTTTTCGACCTCATCACGAGAACAACGACCTACGCCGATGCCATCGTGAAGCTCAAAAGCCGGTATGCACGAACTGTTAATTCTATTTACGCCCGCCACCGCCTCGCCTCCCGGCACCAGCAGCCGGGTGAACCCCTATCCGTGTTCGTTCGGGACCAACGTGCCCTCGCGCTCACCTGCAACGCGCCAGCAGTCTCCGCTGAGCAGAACACTGAGGCCCTGGCGCTCGATGCCTTTGTAGCCGGCATCGCTTCCGTCCCAATTCGCCAACTCCTACTGGCACAAACTACCCTGACTCTGGACACGGCAGTCACTATGGCAGAGGCACAACAGGCAGCCTATGACAATAATGCGTCCTACACGCCTGCCCAAACTTCCTATGCGGCTGCCCATGTTCCCTACGTGGCCGCTACCTCCCTGCCACCCGCCCAGCAACAACCCCTGCAAGTCACGGCCCACCCAGCCACACCAGCAGTAAAAATAATGCCTGGGCCCCAGTGTTACTTTTGTGGCCAGGCAAAACACCCCAGGAAACGCTGCCCTGCTAGAGATGCTACCTGTTCAGCTTGTGGCAAGAAAGGCCATTTTGCAAACGTCTGCCGTTCCACCCCTGCCTCGGGGTCCAACACCGCGGCCTGCTACTCCTGGGTGCCACCATCCTCCGTACCCGGCTTGGTATTTGACACGTGCGACGCATGGGCGCCGCCATCTTTGATTATCCCCGGCCCGGCTTCCTTCACTTCCGGTCCACCGCCAATCGTCACTTCCGGTCCTGCGCACTTGACCGAAATGCTGCAAACAACTGAGATGCAGCCAACGACAGCAACCTGGCCTCGAACAGCAGCCTACGACGCCTGGGCGCCGCCACCTTCTTCCGCAGGCCGCTCCCCGGATCCGGCACCCTTCTCCAACAGCTCCACCATCGCATCCATCGTCCTCGACCAGGACCGACCGCATCAGCTCGCCAGATCCACCATGGAGGTTCAGGTAAATTGTTTCACTGTTACCTGCCTCTTCGACAGCGGCAGCACGGAGAGCTTCCTCCAACCGGACACCGTGCGCCGATGCTCCCTCAAGGTACTAGCCACGCGCAGGCATATTTCCATGGCCTCCAACTCCCAGTCGGCCGAGGTTTCGGGCTACTGCGTCATCACCCTCTCAGTGAACGGGGTGGTGTTCCAGGATTTCAAATTCATGGTCCTCCCTCACCTCTGCGCCGCTGCGATCCTCGGCCTGGACTTCCAATGCCACCTGCGCAGCCTCACCTTGCATTTTAACGCCCCCCCCCCCCCCTCACGGTCTCCAACCCCCAGTTCTTCCCTGATCCCCCCCCGGGTCCCACCTGTAGTCTCTCCACGCTCAGGATCCCCCCCCCCCTTCACTGTTTGCTAATCTCACCCCCGACTGCAAGCCCATGGCTACTAAAAGTCGGCGTTACAGTTTCGGGGACCGCCAATTCATTCGAGCGGAGATTAAGCGCCTTCTCTCGGAAAAGATCATTGCTCACAGCACCAGCCCCTGGCGAGCCCAAGTGGTGGTAGTCAAGTCTAGCGAGAAACACCACATGGTCATTGACTACAGTCAGACCATCAACCGGTACACGCTGCTTGATGCGTATCCCCTCCCCCGCATATCTGACATGGTCAACCAGATTGCACAGTACCGGGTGTTCTCCACCATAGACTTGAAATCCGCCTACCACCAGCTCCCTATCCGCCCAGAGGACCGTAACTTCACGGCCTTCGAGGCGGACGGCCGCCTCGACCACTTTTTTAGGGTACCCTTTGGCGTCACCAATGGAGTCTCGGTCTTCCAACGGGAGATGGACCGAATGGTGGACCAGAACAGACTGCTGGTTACCTTCCCGTATCTGGACAACGTCACCATCTGCGGCCACAACCAGCAGGACCATGACATCAACCTCACTAAATTCCTCCAAACTGCCAATCGCCTCAATCTCACGTACAACGAGGCAAAATGTGTTTTCGGCACCACCCGCCTCGCCATACTCGGCTACGTGGTGGAGAACGGTGTCCTCGGCCCCGATCCCGACCGTCTGCGCCCCCTTCTCGAACTCCCCATTCCCACCTGCCCCAAAGAACTGAGGCGATGCCTCGGGTTCTTTGCCTACTATGCCCAGTGGGTGCCCGAGTACGCTGACAAGGCCCGACCCCTCCTCCGTTCTCCCTCATTCCCCCTCCCGCCTGAGGCCTGCCAGGCCTTTCACCTCCTAAAAACCGCTATCGCCAAAGCCGCCATGCATGCGGTAGACGAGTCTGCACCATTCCAAGTCGAGAGCGATGCCTCCGACTTTGCCCTGGGTGCCACCCTGAACCAGGCGGGCAGGCCCATCACCTTCTTTTCCCGCACACTCCAAGGCCCCGAGATCCGCCACTCCTCTGTTGAGAAGGAGGCACAGGCCATAGTGGAAGCCGTCCGGCACTGGAGGCACTACATGGCCGGAAAGCCATTTACCCTCGTTACTGACCAACGATCAGTTGCGTTCATGTTCGACAACAAACAACGAGGTAAAATCAAAAATGATACGATATTACGGTGGAGGATCGAACTCTCCACTTACAATTATAGTATCTTATACCGGCCAGGTAAGCTCAATGATCCTCCTGATGCCCTGTCCCGTAGTACTTGTGCCAACGCACAGGATGACCGACTGCGGGCACTACATAATGACCTCTGTCACCCGGGCGTCAGGCGGTTCTACCACTACACCAAGGGCCACAATCTGCCCTTCTCAGTCGAGGAGGTCAAGGCCATGACTAGGGACTGCCAAGTCTGTGTGGAGTGCAAGCCGCAATTCTACAAGCCAGACAAGGCGCACCTAATTTAGGCTACCCGCCCCTTTGAGCGTCTCAGCATTGACTTCAAAGGGCCCCTCCCCACCCACAACCGCAACACGTACTTCCTCAATGTCATCGACGAGTACTCGCGGTTCCCCTTCGCCATTCCCTGCCTCAACACGACCTCCGCCACCGTCATCAAAGCGTTGCATGACCTCTTCATGCTGTTCGGTTATCCCAATTATATTCACAGTGACCGGGGCTCCTCCTTCATGAGTGAGGAGCTGCATCGGTACCTGCGCGCCAGGGGCGTTGCCTCGAGCAGGACGACCAGTTACAACCCCCGGGGGAACGGACAGGTGGAGAGGGAGAACACAACAGTTTGGAAGGCCGTGCTGCTAGCCCTCAAGTCCAAAGGCCTACCAGTCTCCCGTTGGCAGGAGGCCCTCCCTTTCGCACTCCACTCCATCCGGTCCCTTTTGTGTACTGCAACGAATGCTACCCCTCATGAGCGGATGTTTCTCTTCTCCAGGAGATCGTCATCCTTGACATCGCTTCCGTCCTGGCTCCTGTCCCCGGGAGACGTCCTGCTCCGCAAGCACGTGCGGACCTCTAAGGTGGAGCCCCTGGTGGAGAGAGTCCGTCTCCTCCACGCCAACCCACAGTACGCGTACATAGCGTACCCCGACGGGCGTGAGGAGACCGTCTCCATCAAGGACCTGGCCCCCTCTGGGGCCCCTGCCGCCCCCGCCCCGCAACCTCCATCCCGCTCCCTTTCTGCTCCCGTCGATCCCTCGGCCTGTTACTACTCCGTGCCAGCCGCTGTCATCCCACAGTTTCACCTCGAGCCAGCCGAAGCGGTGGGGGACGTCATGCCGCCTCGCGACCCAGCACCACCGACCGCACGGATACCGCCGGACACTACCTCAGCGCCGCAGCTCCGACGTTCAAAGAGATCGACCAAACCCATCGTTCGTCTCGACCTCTGACGACACGGAACCTCCTGATGGACTCTGTTCGTTACTCCCTGTTTGTTCACTGTGTTTGCTACTCCATACTTTCACCCCGGACTTCCTTCTAAACAAGGGGTGAATGTGGTGATACACCACTGTACTTCCCTAGCATTGTACATAGTTATATAATAGTTGTGCGTAACGTGGCCCTGTAATCCTGTGTATTGTACTGTGTATTGTACTGTAGCTCTGTAGAGGTTCGGTCACCTGTATGTAACCTGACCTGGCCACGGAGAGCTCCGCCTTGGCCACTCCCCCGGGAGTTAGGTATAAGACCCAGCTTCTGAGACCTGACCCATTTTGTCTGGGGTCGTCTGTGTCGGGTAAGCTTCCTATGTAGTGTATTAAAGCCTTGGTTAAAGTCTCACATGTCTTTGTGGTTCTTGACGCTTAGTGCATCAGGGCTAGAGGGTTCTCTCATTCACACATTTCAAATGGATGCCTGCACCACTGAAGATGCATCTTGGGCAGTCCTTCAGATCACTAATGTGGTGGAGGCAACCTACCCCAGGAACAGAAGATGGTGGGCAGTTGCATAAATATCCTGCAAAGTTGTCCATTGTCCCACTTTTCACAGAGGGTGTTCTGACCAAGTCAGTTGATGTAAAATGGCCTTGCTGTCTTTTGACTCCTCAGTTGACAGGAATAGGTGTTTTTAAAGAATCTCCTTACCAATTTAGTGAATGTTTAGCTGTTTAAATGCTATAACTGTGAAAGACACACACATACAGATTTATTTATACGTTTTAAGAGGATAGGAAATAGGTTTTATTGTACTGAGCACCTGGGTGGGGTGATTCAGTGGCCTCATCGCGCCCGACTTGATGTTAGGACGAGACCATTGAATCTTGCGTGAGGTGTCTCACGAGATTTGCCTCACTCAAAATGTCTTCACTGGGCCTCACTGGGCGAGACCCAGATCAGCATATATAAATGAGCTGTGTGACACATTTATTTATATAAATTTAGAGTACCCAATTCATTTTTTCCAATTAAGGGCCAATTTAGCGTGGCCAAGCCACCTAGCCTGCACATCTTTGGGTTGTGGGGGCGAAACCCACGCAAACATGGCGAGAATGTGCAAATTCCACACGGACAGTGATCCAGAGCCGGTATCGAACCTGGGACCTCGGCGCCGTGAGACAGCAGTGCTAACCAATGCGCCACCATGCTGCCCACTGCGGCCCATTTAAGGAGACATTTGCTGGATTCTCCCGCCGCCCGGGACTCAATGGCTACACCTGTGAGAACTCGCCATGGCACCATTTAGTGCTGCTCCACACAAACGTGGACAAGGCGGAACGGCACCTTGGCTGGTAGGCTGGGGGGTCTCCCAGGCCATTAGAGACCTGCGGGTGGTCGGAGACAGGGCACGATGGTATCCTGGCTCTCCCTCTGGCACCCGGCTGACAGTGCTAGGGTGCAAGGTTGGCAACGTCGGGGATTGGGCCAGGGGGACTTCACAAGATGGGGGGGCGGGGGGTGGTTCCTGGGGCTCTCCCAAGGACTTGAAGGATGATCTCTGTCCTTTCCTCTGGAATCAGAAGCTGCTTGGTTTACATTGAAGACACTGCCTGCAGTGTTTGACTGTTCAGATACAGACAGGGCACACGCTCGCAGAACAGTTAGAGAGAGGGGGGTGGGGTGCGACTATGAGGTCTTTCTCACTGTTACCCACTCATAGTTTCTCTGGGCCCGCCCGCAACGGGAATCGTCATGGGTGAGACGGAAAATTTGACGGATTGTTTAAAGGTCCAATTTCCGGTCATGGGGCTGGCACACTCGGAAAATCCTGCCCAGAGTATTTCGGTTTCTGACTCACTGACCTTGGAAAAGAAGTTTATTTAAATGCAAAGGGGTAGTCTGCTGATCACATGACCTGCATTCACCAAATATAGTCACAGCAAGTTGAGGAGCCCTCATTCCAGATCCAAAATTTATAGTGATGAGATTACACGGCCGGTGGAGTCTCCTTCTCAGCTGGCATCCATTGTCCAAAGCGATTGAGTCGAATGGATTGGCCCGCACCTGAATAACAGATTATGTCTGAATGGTTCAGGGGATGGGCCATTTACTCTTGTTTAAGTTGATTGTCTCTGGTAGGCCCCTTCCAGACAGCCTGACTCTTTCTCATGGCTTTGTAATTTGCAACGTGAAGTTACGTAAATGCGAGGGCAGCACGGTGGCGCAGTGGTAGCACTGCAGTCTCACGGCGCCGAGGTCCCAGGTTCGATCCCGGCTCTGGGTCACTGTCCGTGTGGAGTTTGCACATTCTCCCCGTGTTTGCCTGGGTTTTGTCCCCACAACCCAAAGATGTGCAAGGTAGGTGGATTGAACACGCTAAATTGCCCCCTTCATTGGAAAAAATGAATTGGGTACTCTAAATTTTTTTTTTTTTAATTAAAATTAAAAAAATGTTATGTAAATGTTCAGCCATCTTATGAGTTGCTGATTAAGTTATTTGGACCGCTGTTACCAGTTTTTGTTTAAACTTCTCCTGTAGCTTCATCCCATTCAATAAATAAGACATATTCCATATAAAACATGGTTGTACAACGAAGGGGCTGAAGAAACTAATCTTGGGATAAAAGGGCTTTAGGAATCTTACCCATAAACAGAAAATGGCAGCTCTCCTTACACTGGATACCAGCTGTTCTCTTTGAACAGGTTAAAGGAGCTTCCCACACTTCGCCTATACCCTTTCTCATGAGGTGATTTTATATAAGTACGAAGTCTTACAACACCAGGTTAAAGTCCAACAGGTTTGTTTCGATGTCACTAGCTTTCGGAGCGCTGCTCCTTCCTCAGGTGAATGCAGAGGTCTGTTCCAGAAACACATATATAGACAAATTCAAAGATGCCAAACAATGCTAGGAATGCGAGCATTAGCAGGTGATTAAATCTTTACAGATCCAGAGATGGGGTAACCCCAGGTTAAAGAGGTGTGAATTGTATCAAGCCAGGACAGTTGGTAGGATTTTGCAGGCCAGATGGTGGGGGATGAATGTAATGCGACATGAATCCTAGGTCCCGGTTGAGGCCGCACTCATATGCGGAACTTGGCTATAAGTTTCTGCTCGGCGATTCTGCATTGTCGCGGGTCCTGAAGGCCGCCTTGGAGAACGCTTACCCGGAGATCAGAGGCTGAATGCCCTTGACTGCTGAAGTGTTCCCCGACTGGAAGGGAACATTCCTGCCTGGTGATTGTTGCGCGATGTCCGTTCATTCGTTGTCGCAGCGTCTGCATGGTCTCGCCAATGTACCACGCTTCGGGACATCCTTTCCTGCAGCGTATGAGGTAGACAACGTTGGCCGAGTCGCACGAGTATGTACCGCGTACCTGGTGGGTGGTGTTGAGGTTGCGCAACCTCAAACGAACCATTGTTTGCAGCAAGCTACCCAGTCTTCAGAACAGTGACCACGACACCACACAACCCTGTCATGGCAATCTCTGCAAGATGTGCCAGATCATTGACATGGATACCACTATTACACGTGAGAACACCACCCACCAGGTACGCGGTACATACTCGTGCGACTCGGCCAACGTTGTCTACCTCATACGCTGCAGGAAAGGATGTCCCGAAGCGTGGTACATTGGCGAGACCATGCAGACGCTGCGACAACGAATGAACGGACATCGCGCAACAATCACCAGGCAGGAATGTTCCCTTCCAGTCGGGGAACACTTCAGCAGTCAAGGGCATTCAGCCTCTGACCTCCGGGTAAGCGTTCTCCAAGGCGGCCTTCAGGACCCGCGACAATGCAGAATCGCCGAAATTTATAGCCAAGTTCCGCACACATGAGTGCGGCCTCAACCGGGACCTGGGATTCATGTCGCATTACATTCATCCCCCACCATCTGGCCTGCAAAATCCTACCAACTGTCCTGGCTTGATACAATTCACACCTCTTTAACCTGGGGTTACCCCATCTCTGGATCTGTAAAGATTTAATCACCTGCTAATGCTCGCATTCCTAGCATTGTTTGGCATCTTTGAATTTGTCTATATATGTGTTTCTGGAACAGACCTCTGCATTCACCTGAGGAAGGAGCAGCGCTCCGAAAGCTAGTGACATCGAAACAAACCTGTTGGACTTTAACCTGGTGTTGTAAGGCTTCGTACTGTGCTCAACCCAGTCCAACGCCGGCATCTCCACATCATGATTTTATATAAGTCAGAGGGAGGTTCTGCTCCAAACAGGGAACAAGCAAAGGTCGGTGGTGACTGTCCATGTTATATCTGTCTGGGAGGTTGGCTAGCTCAGTGGCTGGATGGCTGGTTCGTGACGCGGAGCGACGGCAACAGCATGGGTTCAGTTCCCGTATTGGCTGAGGTTACCATGAACCTTGTCCCTTGCCTGAGATGGGGTGATTCTCAGGTTAAATCACCACCAGTCAAAGGGGAGAGCAGCCTATGGTCCTCTGAGACCATGGCAACTTTCATTTAGTTATATCTGGTAAGGGCCTGGTTTAGCACAGTGGGCTAAATAGCTGGCTTGCAATGCAGAATAATGCCAGCAGCGGGGGTTCAATTCCCGTACCGGCCTCCCCGAACAGGCGCCGGAATGTGGCTCCTAGGGGCTTTTCACAGTAACTTGAAGCCTACTTGTGACAAAAAGCGATTATTATTATTGTCTACTTGTTGATCCTAATGCAAGCAATCCCCTCCCACCCCGATCCACCACCATCCCCGGGAGGAATTCTCCAGTAATGGGGCTATGTCCCCACGCCCGCGAGAAAACGCGTGCAAATCACTCTGGACTTACCTGGAGTAAGTCCAGGGTGATTCTGCGATTTCCAGGGGGCTAGCAGGGCTCTGGAGTGCTCCTTGCAGCTCCGGCTGCCTATACGGGGCCCTGCACATCCGGTCGGGGGTCCACGCATGTGCACGGCGGTGGCCTCGGTCGGCCGCACCATACGACATAGCCGACCCACACCGCGGAGCGACAGCAAAAAGATAGCCCCCCCCCCCCCCCCCCAGATCGGGCACACCCCCTGATCGGTGGCCACTGATCGGAACCCTGGCCATCCTGGAGGCCACCCACGGCGAAAGATCCCCCCACAAGGGCGGCCGCGGACTGTGTCCACAGCCGCCATGCCGAATGCCCATCGGGTAGAACCATGAGAGAACTATGCCGGCGGGAGCTCGGCCAGTTGACTTTGGAGAATTGCGGGAGCGGAGTCAGACCCGATCGCGGGGTTGACGCCCATTCTCCGTCCCCGGGCCGAGCGCGATTCCGGCACGACGGCTCGGAGAATCCCGCCCCCCCCCCCATCTCCCGAGACTTACAATGGGCGTGGGCTGGGAGACACAAAGAAATAATGGGGAGGTTGTGAGTTTTAAACATTAATTGACAGGATAAAAGAATATCATAAGAGTGATATAAACAATTTTGTTTTCAAAAGGCAAAGGAGATTCTCCATTCCGGTGTCGAAGTGCTCCCGCCAGCGGAGAATCGGGACCTTGTTCTGTTGACTCTCGCAGCATCAATGGGGTGGGATTCCCATGACCTGACTGTGCAAAAATATGTAAAGTGCCGAACATGACGGTTTCCCTGCAGTTACTGGGGTAGCCTCCACATCCTTCTGGAAGAGTGGCAAACAGAATTGAGCGCAATATTCCAAGTGCGGCCTTACCAAGGATCTATACAACTGTCGCATGACTTGCCAGGTTTTATACTCAATGCCCCGTCCAATGAAGGCAAGCATTCTGAATGCTTTCTTGACTACCTTGTCCACTTGTGTTGCCACCTTCAAAGATCCATGGACCTGCACGCTCAGATCTCTCTGACTTTCTATATTCCTAAGAATTTTGCCATTTATGGTATATTTCCCCTTTATGTTAGACCTACCAAAATGCATTACCTCACATTTGTCTGAATTAAACTCCATTTGTCATTTCTCTGCCCAAGTCTCCACCCTATCTATGTCCTGCTGTATCTCCTGACAATCCTCAACACTCTCTGCCACTCCACCAACCTTGGTGTCATCCATGAACTTACTAATCAGACCAGCTACAGTTTCCTCCTTTTCCTCATGCTTGCGTTAGACATGTGCGGGGGTAGTCAGTTGATTATTTCAGTCAGTGCCTTATTCTGATTTGATGCCCGACCTGCTGTTTTGGCCTTACCGCTCTTGCTGACACTATTTCTTAACCACACACATATGTTCAGCAAACGAACAGATCCCCTCCTCCTTCTGGCACGGTTTAAAGGCATCTATCCAACTTGCAGTTGAGTTGCTTTTGGCTGGCTACTTGGTGTTGCAGCGTTAGTGAAAGCTCTGATTTGTTGAAAGAGTTTAGTGAAATGTTTTATATCAGAAGGGTGTGGTGCTGGTCATTTGGAAAGTGTGTGATTTTGAAAAACCTCTAAAAACACCACTAGTTCCTGGTCATAGGGACTATAAATTGCAATCTTCCTTGGATTGCTGTATCTGAGGGAGATAGTCTAGAGGCAGCAGAGAAGATTGCTGCTCACAGCGGGAGGAGGGAGAAGGGATCTCAGTGAGAGGCTTCACCCATTTAGGGTCTTCAGGGAGCACTTACCCTGACTGCTCCTTAACTGGGTATTTAATGGTTGAACTTCATTAAAGAGATTCTCACAAAATTGTGCCACATCCTCAAACTGTCTCTGCACCTTCAGAGCAAAGGTGAGAATGGCACTGCTAATGGCTATCTGTAGCTCTGAATTTTTAAAACGTCAGATCTTTTCAGGCTGGAAGACACGTCACCAAGGTTTAATAGTTTGCCTTCTTTCTCTGCACCTAACAGAAGCAGGAGGAGTGGGCACACGGCTTTGCCAGGATGGTGGGCTTCCCAATGGTGCAGGGAGCCATAGAAGCATACAAATGGCCTTGAGGGTGCTACATTTCAATAGGAAGTTCTATTGAAACCACAGGGCTACCAATCACTGAATGTGCAGTTGGTGTGCAATCATGTCGGCACATCATGTTGATCAATGCCTGTTACCTTGGCAGAAGCCTACAGTTCCAGCCATATTCAAGTCATGACATAGAAGGTAGCTGCTCATTGACAAAGGCTATCCACAATACATCTGGCTCGTGACTCCTCTCCTGATCCCAACCACTGCTGGTTAGCACTCAAACAATGAGAGCTATGCTGTGACTCGGAGCATTAGTGAGCAGACCATAAATATGCCAATATTTGGTAGCATTTAGGGCTAACTGGCTGACAAGCAGCAATAAAGGCAGAGTACGTATCAGCAGTGGGAGAACACACGTTGTCATCCTGAGAAAGGACAACAAATTCATGCACCATTGGGCCACATCACTCCCCTGGGTCAGCACTTCAGCAGTCCTAGTAATTTGCTGGAACATAGCTCTCTGGATTGCAGTGAAAACCTCAAGCTCCTTTAAGTACTGTTACAGCCATGACAGCACAAAAAAACATGGCTTTAAGCTGATCTCTATCTAGAGCTTCCACTGCAGCATTCAGGAGGTGGGTCACTTTGGCCTTTGCAGCAATGAAAGCTGAGACATTGGCCAACAGATGATACATCACCGTTGAGTCTGCAAGTCTTGTCATGAAGTTGGCCCCCACCTCGGTACTGGAAAAGATGGACTCAAAGCTCTCTGCAAAGTCATGTGCCAAGTTGGAGGCAAACTACTCCATGCTCTATTGCTACAGTGACTACAGGCTCTCTGCCAGGCCCTTCAATACACCAGTTATATCTGTCAGCACATCCAACAGTCTTTTCCTGTAGACAATCCCATCAAAGGCCACATCTGAATCCTATGGAGTGGGAATTTTCTGTGACTTCTCCTTCTCGAGGACTAGATTTGCACCTTATCCCTGCCAGAAAAGTTTGACATCATTTTTATGTGTTCAAAAGCGCTAAATGCTCTAAAAAATAAAAAACCACAATTAGTGATCATTTGACATCAAATTTGGAACAACTTTGTCATGCAGTCAGCAGCATTTGCCATCTTTAACATCAAATGCGATCAAAGGTATCAAAGACACCCAAAGGCGAAAGGTGTTTGACGGCATCAAGTGCGCTCAAAGGTATCAAGTCTGATCAGCAACCTGCATTGAAAAACACAAAGAATCAATTACTTAATTAATATCTGAATTTATTACGTTTTTTTCATTGGGCTGCAGGATTATATGCATTCTATGGATTTTAAGTACCTCTCTCCTATCACCCCATAAATTGCCCTACTTTTACCACATCCTTCACATTTTGATTTCCTCGTAACACAGACCATCATAGTGAATCTGCAATATACCCTCTGTGTTAACCTAACATCCTAGAATCCAAAACTGAGCAATACTTCAGTTATTGTCTCACTATATAGAGTCAATAAAATTGCTAATGTGCAGAGCAGTGATCATCAGCATTCCGTTGTACTGCAGTGAGACTGGACTAACATAAATGAGCACCAGAGATATTTCATCAGCAATGCCTCTTCTGCATTCTGCAGGTACAATGAGAGGACCTTTTAACAAACCCTAGTTTCTTGAAGGCAGCTCCACAAGTG
Source organism: Scyliorhinus torazame (assembly GCF_047496885.1). Taxonomy (NCBI): domain Eukaryota; kingdom Metazoa; phylum Chordata; class Chondrichthyes; order Carcharhiniformes; family Scyliorhinidae; genus Scyliorhinus; species Scyliorhinus torazame. Next base: position 39,811,398 of record NC_092715.1, on the reverse strand, counting down.
TTGAGGCAAAATCAACTTTAATGGACTGGACGCTGTGTCATGATGATTGAAAAGCATTTCCCTTGCCAGGCCCTGCTTTCTCACCATTCAAAGGGCCTGTGTTCCAGGGGAGGACAATAATACTTCGAAGACACCCCGAATCTCGACTTGAGGTGCAACAGCATTGACACTAGTGACTGGGAGGAGCTTGCTCCAGCTGTTCAAAATGTTGTCAACTTGTCCATAAATCTGCATCACACTTTGAGTCCTAATGTCTTAATGACAAGGTAGAATGGCAGAACAGAACAAAAGAAAAGGAAGAAAATCCTGCAATCCGGATCCCAACTGCTCGCGGGACATTTTACCATATGTGCTGTCATGTGAATGTCCCTTTAAGAAAGATTTTTGTCTCATCACATGGCTTCAATTATGTCATTTTATCGGTGGAGCTGGACTGTTGCTGTGAGGTAAATAGGGGTTTCAGTTTCAGTTTGACCATTTTGGACAACTGAAGGAGAAATAAATGTTTTTTTCCCCCTGTCTTTCTAAGTTTTAGTTTTAAAAGCTGTTCCAGTAAAACACATTGGTTGTGGCTACCTGCCTTGGTAACTTAAAATATATAGTTTGCTTTCCGGAAGGAGTTTGAATCTGCTGGTTGAGACTCAGGGAATCTCAGAGAAAGGACCAGTCCCATTCAAGTGAGAATGCAGTGTGCCCTTGAAAAGAGGTTTGGTTTTTTAAATTTTGTTCTTGAATTGGAACAGTTAAGGGGGAGTTCCTAAAGTGTTAGCCACATAGATTACTGTAGCTGTGTGGTGGTTTTATGTTTGTCATTGATTAAAATTCTTGTTGTGTTTACAGATATATATGTGTTAACTACATTCTTAGCAGAAACCTTGTTTTGATAAAATTTTCTAGGAAGTCTGAAGAATCACACCTGCAGCGAAGGCTTTTGTGCTCATCCTAGCCACATTCAACAGAAAGGTTGTAGGTCAGGTGAACTTCATAATACACTTTGGAGTTTCAAAATTCTGGCCCATAACAGTGCTAAAGATCTGTAGATTGAAAAGCAGCCTGTTCAGTCACACGAAGACCCATGACAGAAACTCTAAGTAGACATCATCCTCAAATTGAGGGACAGTCATCACCACAAATGACATCTCAACTTTTCTATTCAATGTCATTTTCCCTAAAACCCTGCACTGCATGAATATTTTTGGTCAGGTAATCCACTTGAGGTATTTAGAATCATAGAATTGTTGCAGTGCAGAAGGAGGCCAGACAGCTCATCAAGTCTGCACCAACTCGCTGAAGGAACACCCTACCTAGGCCCACTCCCTTGCCCAACCCCCATATCCCAATAGCCTCACCTAACCTGCAGATCTTTGGGCACTAAAGGGCAATTTAGCATGGCCAATCCACCTAACCTGCACATATTTGGATTGTGGGAAGAAACCGGAGGAAACCCACACAGACACGGTGAAAAAGTGCAAACTCCACACAGTTACCCAAAGCCAGAATTGAACCCAGGTCTCTGCCGCTGTGAGGCAGCAGTGCTAAGCACTGTGCCAGTGTGCTGCCCCGACTTTACTGACTGATGAACCAAAACTTCTAAATCCATCTGCTCTTACACACCACCCATTCCAACTATCATTATGATATTTTTATACCAAGTTTCAACACCTCTTTACTGATATTAAACTCTATTTACATTTTCTTCTCCCCTGTTCTGCTCAATAATGCCTTGCAGTTTCCTTTGCTCCTCAGAATCACTTACCATCAGACCAATTCCCAGAAAGAGTGCAAAACTGGTAGGTTATGCATAGAGCATTGGAGAAGCTGACTGATGCCTCTAGCAAGAACCCCAATCCACCTTTGTGACCAAAACCTGTCTGCATGGATTTGACGAACTGCCGATGCTTCCAGGGAGTCATCAGTTTGAGGTGGGATTGGAAAATCTAGGGGCTCCTCCACTGAGTTCAGCCATGAATTAACCAGAAAAATCAGTCACACTTTTCTTTTTCACGGGGGTTTAACGATGTTTCTTTTAAGACTAACTGGCTCGGCCACATCCCATACCTTTACTCTTTGATGCCTACTTACCCAGCACCAGTGGTTGGTGCTCTGCTTACCTCCTTGTTCAGAGAATAGAATCTGCTAAAACATCTGTGCCCATCCAACGCTTCTTGTAGGTTCATTGTTTTCATAAAAAACTCAAATCACACTGTGCGGAGTCTGCACGTTCTCGCTGTGTCTGCGTGGGTTTCCTCCGGGTGCTCCGGTTTCTTCCCACAGTCCAAAGATGTGAGGGTTAGGTGGATTGGCCACGATAAATTGCCCTTAGTGTCCAAAAAGGTTAGGTGGGGCTACTGGGTTGGGTGGAGGTGTGGGCTTAGGGTGATCTTTCCAAGGGCTGGTGCAGACTCGATGGGCTGAATGGCCTCCTTCTGCACTGTAAATTCTATGATTCTAACACTGCTTTCAGTTAAAATCAAGAATGAGAGATCCTTAATATTCCTCCTGGAAATTCTTCAGATTTGGCTCTTGTGCCTAGTCTCAATCCCTTCCCTGTTTTTCATTAGACTGCCCTGACTGAAAGTGAATATTGAAGTAATGATGAAGGAGAGTCTAGTATTTTTTCTGGAAAATGTCCATCTTGCTACACACTCAATAGGTTTTGCTTCTTGTGGAAGGCATGAAAGCAACTGCACTCTTTCTTCAGAAACAACAATTAGTGGAACTTAAGGCCGTGCTCAAACAAAAGAATCCATTGTTCTGCCAAAGATGAAATCTTGTCAAAACACTTTGAACAGTTACTGTCGCTAATTTAGATTTGTTCAATGTCTTACATTTTAGCATTTTATTTATCTCCACTTGTACACTGACCAAAGCAGGTTAGGTACACGATGATAGATTTCATAAACGTCCATTTAAGGTTGATTCGGTGGACATATGTTTCACTCATTAGCTCGGGTTTTCTTTTTTTTTACTTCTCCCATGAGGATGTCATGATGTTTGGGAGGGACAGAGGGAGGTACAAATTATCTAACTTTGATATTATGTAGTGGGCTTGATGGAGCAATGGTCTTTGCTTGTCCAACACTTTTGTAGGTTCGTGGTGTCATGATATTCAAACACACACATCATGATAGACACACCAACAGACAAATCAGAACACACAACACCACAACCAATGACAGAAAGATATAAAAGCACAGACACGACCCCTGGTGGTCAGCATTAGCTGCAGAGGAGAACCAGGACACATCTATTGCCAAACACACTCAGGGAGACAGCACGTGCAGAGTATCCAGAACGAACTGTATTATAAGAGTTATAATAAAATAGAGTTGTACCACATACAACTGTGTTGGCTCATCTGTGCACCAGAGCACCCAACACCACATGGTACAGGAGTGGATCGATACCTGCCGGCATACCTCAGTGTACAGAGACAACCAGCAGTGCCCAGGCATGATGTACGAGCTCCCGGTTCCGCAGGCGCTCCAGTGCGACGGCGACCTCCACGAAAACTGGCGGCGATTCCGGCAAATGTTCGAGTTGTTCCTGGCGGCAGCTGAACTCAAGGACCTGGATGATAAGGAAAAAATTGAATTTCTCCTCACCGTCGCCGGTGCAAGGGCAAGAGCAATGTTCAGAAGGTTCAGGTTCTTCAGGAGGCAGCAAAGGCACGATTACCAGGCAGTCCTGGGCAAATTCTCCAAGTACTGTGAAGAATACGCAATCCAATGGGGACTTAAAGGTAAGAAAAGCTGCAGTACTCACCTCATGGCTGGGATCCCGGAGCCCGAAATCCCGGGCCTGAGAAAAGGCTGGGTCGAGGTCGGCGGCCATCTTGCTAAAGGTATAACGCTAGCACAGTTGCGCGAGAAGTGCGCAGAACCGGAAGTTTCGTTTGCGCATGCGCGAGATGCTGCGCATGCGCAGTCAAGAAAACGGCCATCGGTAAAGGAACAGCGATCTGAGCATGCGCAGTCGCTTCCTACGTGCTACATACCGAGCGTCAGGATGTCAGAGGCCCCAGACTGCACCAATTTAAAAGGGAAATGTCCCAAATCCAATTTAAAAGGGAAACGTCCCAAATCAAAAAAACAAAAATCTGTTAAAGCTGTAAAACAACCTTCCTTCACCTGGAATGACAGCACAGTGCCGCAAATTGACCCAGGAGATGAATTTAACCTCCGAAGAACCCTCCGACAAGCAGTTACCTACGCACAAGCCGATGATTCCGACCTTGAATACTTCGATGACGATTTTTACAGTGTTTCCGGACCTCGCGAGCCCAATGATAGCTCCGTGGTCCTATATGACTATGACTCGGACGAACCTTTCGTGTTGCACATTGGCGGCCCCCACATTGAATCCGACGCAGATGCGGATTCATTTTTCGGATTTGAGGATCTTCAATCCAGCAGATATGACGTTCCAACTTATCAGTACCGGATGATGCTGCAGCCTGACATTAACAGACAGGGAGCGGTGCAAGCACACGGAGAGTGCCCTGCTGCCACACAGAGCGTGGTCCACGTCCCGCTCAACGTTCCCGACTCTATGAAAGAAGACATGCAAGACTCCAGAGTGCAGTCCTCGCATGAACCAGAAGTGACTCCAGTGTCACAAGCTTCCACAGCAAGCTCGTGGACAGACTCCACAATTGCAGAAATGCAAGACTCCAGAGCGCAGTCCTTGCACGGACAAGAAGTGACTCCAGTGTCACAAGCCTCCACAGAGAGCTCGTGGACAGCCTCCACGATAGAAGCAACGCAAGACTCCAGAGCGCAGTCCTTGCACGAACAAGAAGTGACTCCAGTGTCACAAGCCTCCACAGAGAGCTCGTGGACAGCCTCCACAATAGAAGCAACGCAAGACTCCAGAGCGCAGTCCTTGCACGAACAAGAAGTGACTCCAGTGTCACAAGCCTCCACAGAGAGCTCGTGGACGGACTCCACGATGGAAGGAACGCAAGACTCCAGAGCGCAGTCCTTGCAGGAACAAGACCATGAGGGTCTAGCAACCTCTCCTGACCAACCAGCGGCAGACGATGCAAGTCTGCCATGCTCCCGTGAACAGCAAGAAGGCTATAACAGCCTACCATGCTCCACTACACAGCAGCATGACCATGACGGTCTCTCATGCTACAATAAAGGGCACAGCGCTGAAGACTGTTCACGCCCAACTGAAGACAAGCCAAAGGAATCGCCTCGTCCAAGCCCGAAGAAAAAAGGTTTATGCGCTGACCTTCAGGATCATTGTAGCCGAACAGAGATTAATAATGCTGCACGGCCACAGAAGGATGCTGAGGATTTGCTAACGAAATTAATTGAATGTTTAACTTGCAAGGAGCAGACTGAGAATTGCCAGTGTTTTAGTACGGATCGAAAAAATGGACAAGACATTGATCCTCAGGTAATGGAAATAACACAACCTGAATCATATCTACAGCAGGGACAAATGTCTCCCTTCAACACAATGCCGCAAAATCCCAACTTCGGAGACCAGCAGTTAGTCAGTAATGACTCTTTAAACCTGGAGGGGAACATTAATTGCATTGAACCTATACACACTCCACTGATTATTGAGCAGAACATTGGAGCAAGAATCCTGAGGACACCGACATCGAGTAGCCAGATAACGAATTTAAAACCCACAGCAGTTTCAAGTGAACCAAGTGTGCTTTCCACTAATGGTGAAGATGCAGATAAGGTCGACCCGATTATCCATTGTACCACACTAACCCCAGTGATTAAGCAGTTATGTATGGGGAGTATAATGTGGGCAATTGAGAACAGTAAAAGAGAGACTGTGACCATGCCAGTCCCAGCAAAATCAGACCCAGAGACCATGAAGGCATGTACATTAAACAACGTTACATATGAGGTACCTGAGAAGAAAAGTGAAACGGAATGTTCTTTGGAAAATGGTACAATGTCGATAGAAACAGTGGATCCTATATTCGAGACCATACATATGGGAGAATTTGGGGGTAATAAACAAGGTTCTGCAATGTCTGGGGGAAGATTTAAAGTTCCAAAGAAGAAAAGCCCAAATGAAGGACAATGGCAAGACAATGACAGTCCACCGACATGGTGTGCACCACCAGATGAAAACTCTGACAATTTACCCAACCCTAGTGAACAGCAAGCTGCTAATGACGATCTATCCACGGGATGTGAGACGAGTGACGACAGCATCCCACTTCCCATGCAAAAGGTGCAAGGTGACAGACCTCGCCTAGTGCGTACCGAGGCACTCAACGATCACGGTGGGACCACTGACGACTGCGGTGGCGGCGCACCGCTTCCACCCTCGATGGCTCGAGCCTCTCCACTGGTTGGTGCATTCCTGCATGTTCCGACTCCAGAAGTGCAGCTTCAGGGAATCTCGGCTGCCTCCAGTGAACCTGTTGGGACTCCGGACGGGGGGCATCGACGGAAGGCAGACCGGACTCCAGATGGGGAGCAGCCAAGCGCCGACTCTGATTTGCGCACGCCAGACCTTGCTCCGGACGGGCGGTGTCGCGGCCTCGGTGATGGCACGCTCAGGGTGACGGCAGATGCCACGGCGACAGGGAATGGATCGCGTGGCAGTCCCACTGGGTCGGCAGTGGCAACCAGCACCGGCGGTCCAAGATGGACACACCAACTCGCGCCATCGCCAGACGTTGATGCGAGCAACAATTCTCTCTCCAAGGCGACATGCTTCGACGTTTCTCTGCGGAGTCGCCCTTCCGGCACAGCAGGTGGCCGGAACCAGCGTTCTTGGACACGGTCTTGGCCAACTTCCACATCTGGCACAGTCATCGCCTTGCATGATATTAGTGATGGTGCTACTTCGATGGCAACGACCCATCGGCTACAAGATGCCGTCCACCACAAACATAAAAAGAAAACAGACTCCACCTTGTTCCTGGCATGCAGGGCGGATGGATTGGTGCGTAGGCGAAATCAGCGGGCTTTGTGCCGCCTTCCACGCTCGCAACTGCACCGTACGCACACGCCGGATCCTCCACTGGTTCCCAAGGATGACTTCGTGGAGATGCCACGGATCATGCCCCTTCCATCGCCACCAGAACCAAACCACAGCCAGGGCACCACTAACAAAGATGTTGAATGTTATATTTGCACGAATGAAAAAACCAAGCACTGCACGAAGTACAACAAATGGTAAAGTAGAGACTTCGGCAACAGCATCACCTCCAACAGTCCAAGGTGAACCAGTGTGACCCCAAATCTCCACAGCTGAACCGGCTTGAGGACCAGCCCATTCTTGAGGCGGTCACCCATTAGACTGGACTTATAACGCTGTTAATACGTTCAAAAAGTAAAACACTTCTGTATTATAACCTGTTGTTGTTTATTGTTCCAGATATCGTCTGACCGGACCAATGTTCAAGTTTTTTTTTTTCTCTCGCATCCAAGTTTTGTTATGGTACAACCTTGTTAGTGTGACGCACCCGACATCGCCCCATGTAAATAGTTACATCATAAACACACGCTGTACACAACACAGACGCACACTCTTAGATGCACTCACGACACAATTATATTTATAACCACGTAGGCACTTGTCTTTGTAAAAAGGGGGGATGTCATGATATTCAAACACACACATCATGATAGACACACCAACAGACAAATCAGAACACACAACACCACAACCAATGACAGAAAGATATAAAAGCACAGACACGACCCCTGGTGGTCAGCATTAGCTGCAGAGGAGAACCAGGACACATCTATTGCCAAACACACTCAGGGAGACAGCACGTGCAGAGTATCCAGAACGAACTGTATTATAAGAGTTATAATAAAATAGAGTTGTACCACATACAACTGTGTTGGCTCATCTGTGCACCAGAGCACCCAACACCACACGTGGGTAAAGATCTGTTTTGTGAAATCCAAATGCTTATCTTAAATGGTAGTTGCAGGTCAGGACTCGGTGGGCCTGAGGACTTCTGCGTATGCACTGGCCGGGAAGTGGCTGCACATGCTCAGTTCGTGGGTTTTTACACTCCTTTGGCCAGGAACTGGCCCTGCTCATCTGTGCAGAAGATAAGGAAGGAAAGAAGCGCAAAACCGCAGGTCAGGTGACCTAAACCATAGTGTCATGGTGCTGATGGTGTCCCAGGGAGCTGAAAACAGGGAGGGGGACAGGACAAAGTCCCAAAGGAACGTCCAGGGCAGGGACAAAGACAGCGATTAGGAAGAGGTTCCAGAAGACAGTCCGAGGTAAGGGTCAAAGACCAAGATCAGAAACAAATCCAGTCAAGTAAAGTTGAAAGAAAGGAGCAGAGAAATAAGCAGGGTGTTGAAAGAGAATTGTGCCCAGAGTTTGAGTGAGACTAGTTTTCGCACAGCGTGCTGAACATCTGGGTGGATTGTTAAATCCATAGAATCTGCTTGGGTCGTATCTGCCACTTACTTTGTATCTGACCACAGCTCGCTTGCTAATTCACACGTACTGCATACTATATTACAGAATAGTACAGATAGTACAGGTGGAATTTTTCGATTTGATTCTAAGTGTTGTCTCCACTGGGAAAAGCAGTAAGCAGCCAGCCAGCTGCCTTGCTGCATTTTCTGACTGTATTTTCAAACATTAATAAGAGTTAAGGAGCAGGTGCCACAACACCATAGCCCACCCTGCCAGAAACCCCAGTTTCTTTTTAAAGGGCATCCCAATCTCAAGATGAAATTTAAAAAAGAACCCCCGTGGACATGGAACTCCCCCCTGCCTACAGGCACAGGACTCCCTAGGAGGTAACGGCAAGAGAGAAGTGCCAGGGATCTGCCTGGGCATGACCCTCTCCTCCCTGAGGTTGTGCGCCTCTGGTGGGGACCATGAGCCAGGTCCTCCTTGTTTGCCAAGACCGGTTATAAAATTCACTGATGTAATGTCATCCCGGTGGGGGGGATGGGATAATACAGCCGGAAGGTCGCTAATAACATTCAAATGTATGGGAATGGGGTTCCTGACCTTTCATAGCAGGAACCTCATTACGTCATTGATATGGGGGGGGGGGGGGGGGGGGGGGGGGGCTATCCCAATTAGAAACCATTGGATTCTCCGCCCTCTCCAGTTTTCCCATCTGCCAACAACCCCCCTATAACGTTTCTATCTTTTCGAAGGTGTATGTATCTCTGGAGCAGTTGCTGGGATGAAGGAATAGTGACTATTTGAATCATTTTCTTATCTTTGTACTTAAATCTTTCCAACCCTTTTGTCTGGTGTGACATAATTAATTATTCATGTTTAATAAATGGTATATTCTTTGCGTTAATATATATCAGAAGACTCCTGTGAATTTGTTCAGTAACTTTCATCTGTGTTTTCAGGAAAAAAAAGTAGGATCTATTAGATTGGGTTCCAGTCCACAACCTGACTTGTCCAATATTAACATCAGCTGGCATTGTAACAATTTAACCACCACGTTGCGCCTGCCGTGGATCTGGGTGCACTGGGTGAATAGCGGGAAAGGCCAAAATCTAAATTTGCACCAGGTACAAACCGATGGTGAGTACCGGATCTCGCCCCAAAATGGCGAGAATATCATAAGCGAGATTGAAGTCTAATGCAGCAGCTGCCAGGGCATTACCCGACCCCCAGCAAGAAATCATGCGGGCATCGTTTAGTACTCCTTTTTAAAAACATGAAGCTGGCGCGATGGATTCTGAGGAGTTGAGTAGCCCTTTCCATTTTCCAGCATGCAGCTCAAGGGCACAGGGGGGTGGGCATGGTCAGGGGCCTGAAGCGTTCTAGGTGGGGGGAGGGTCGCACCTGGGTCAGTGGGGGTGAGGGGTTTTATGTCTGTGAGGCCTTCAAGCCATTTTTAAATATTGTGGAGACCCATACAGGGGCAAACACGTCCAGGACAGAGTCCTGCTTGGTTTATCTCATGAAAGCCAATTTCACTCCCTTTTACTGTGAGCAGCCTCTAGCTACACAGCTGAAGGCTATTTCTAGTGAGGAGTTAACCTTGTTGGTTGTGATAGCATGTCACACTGCTCAACCCTCCTTGAAGGCACAGATGTCATGTTGCAGAGGATGAGGATGATTAATGCATAGCATGTCAAGCAAACCTTGAAGCCTGAACAGTGTGCCTTAACTCTAGGAGCATCATCACCATAGAGGCATCTGCCATCAATTAAACACTAAAGAGCAGGGCTTCAGCACCGTGGATCTCCTCGAGACCAAAGAGTGTCTGGATCAGGGGAGGGCACCTGAACACGGTTGAACTAATGTTCTTGGCAGAGGTTTGGAGTCTAGGGACTCCTTATGTAGCCAGGAGTGAGAGTGCAGAGCAAGGTTTGCCAGCACAACTGGCTCACTGAATGGCACTTAGAGAGAAGGCGGGATACGTACAGGTCCTGGAATGGAAGCCCTAACTGATTGTTGGTCTTTCTCTTTCTCCAATTCCTTACAGATACCAAAACGTTCGCTGGTATCCATTCCGCAGAGGTTGCCCTCACGTTGCTGGAGCCAGATGCTGGAGGCGCCAGCAGCGACAACGCAGGCTGGAGGTGGTACCCCATGTGCAGGGAGCCGCCGAACACCCTGAAGACCCCACCACCCCTACGGCTGAGGAGGGATCCAGCAGGGGAATCTAGTGACAGCCCAAGTTATACATGTGCTGCAGAAGACTCCATCTCAGGTGGGGCAACTGTGCCATGTCCTCATCCTCACTGACTTGAGGACATCTATAAGAGGACATCTATATATATGTTTCTGGAACATACCTCTTCATTCACCTGAGGAAGGAGCAGCGCTCCGAAAGCTAGTGACATCGAAACAAACCTGTTGGACTTTTACCTGGTGTTGAAAGACTTCGTACTATGCTCATCCTCACTGACTTGGCACTCTTGTAGAAGGAGGACATCCGTTCCGGATGGCCATGAAGGTCACTGCAGCCCTCACCCTTTATGCCAACGGTTCATTCCAAGTCTTGAGTGGGGACGTGTGACATTTTACAATCTACAGCCTACAGGTCCATCCGAGAGGTGACGGATGCTCCGTATGCCTGGCCATCAGACTTTATCACATTTGAGCTGGCAAGGCCCAACAAGATGCGGGCTGCAGGATTTGCTGCCATCACCAGATGCTCCAGGTCCAGGGGTCGACCGATGGCATGCATGTCGCCCTGTGCGCACCGGGGCAGGGAGTGCCCTATGTTAACAGGAAGGGGTTCCACTCCCTTAATGTTCAGATCGCGTGTGAGTACCATCTCTGTATCATGCATGTGTGAGCCCACTGTCCAGGGAATGTGCATGACTGCTAAATGCTGGGACCCTCGGAGGTCCCCTGTGTCTTCGACGACCACCCCGGGATGACGCGTTGGCATTTGGGGGACAAGGGATACCAAGGGAGGTCATGGCTGTTGACGCCAGTGTGGAGGTCTGAGACTGAGGCAGAGACACAGCACAATGTGTCCTATGTTGCCAGACGTGCTGTCATTGAGTGGTTCGTCGGACTGCTGAAAATGCGGTCTCGATGCCTAGATGTCTCTGGTGGTGCCCTGCAGTAGTGGTCTGCTGTGCCCTCCACAGCATGACAAAATAGAGGGGCAACATGCTGGAGGAGGAGGGTCATGTGGCCTTGTTTGAGGAGGTGGACCGGGTGGGCTGGATGCCAAGTCCAAGGAGGAGCCAGAGGACAGGCGGCGACAACAATCCAACATGCCCGGAAGACCAGGGAGGCCCTCATCTCCAGGTTCTCAAAGGACAAAGTTCTGTTCGTCAACTCAACAACCCCCTTTTCCCTCCTTCGTCCTCCAATTCCCCCTTCCCAACAACCTTTCCTCCCCAATAGCCCCTCCCTACCCCCATTTACCTCAATCTCCCCTTCTCCAAATCCCCCCACCCAGTTTCCCACCTTCCCCTCACCCCATTCCATCCTTCCCCCCAATTTACTGCCCCTCTCATCACACCGCCCCCTCCCCGACCACCCTGTTCCATCCTCCAATGGTCTGTGTAACATCACTCCAGGGTGATGGGCCTGTGTCGGCATTGTCAGTGGGTTACGATACAAGGCAGCAGAGTGATGATAACTCACTGAGGTTACGTCTGGTGTTTCTCAGTCTTTCTGATGACAGTGCGCTCAACACCCATCCTCTGAACATGGTCTGCATCGTGGGGCATCTTGGTCCACTGTGCGCGCGGACTGGGGGGAGCAGAGGGCAACAGGGGGTGGGCGTGCAAGGAGGCCCGCTGTGAAGGTTAGCGTGTCAGAGGCTTCACATGTATCAGCTGTTACAGGTTTTAATCGTGCACTTTACATTTACATTCCCCCCAACTACAGATAGTGAATCCCCCAGTGCCCACTCAGTGATCCTCACTCTTCTTGATCTTTCGTAGTCTAGTGCTATGTCCAGGTGTGTCCCCAGGATGCACATCAGAGGTGGAGGCAGCCCACTGCTTTCCGTGCCATGTGTCCTTTGATGGCCTTGATCCATGTCCACTGGAGGGTCTGGAGCTGGAGGGCCACGGCTGACTTACCGGTATCACAAGAGTTGCCGTGCCACCCTATTCTTCCCCCTGCCCTTGAGATGCGCCAGGGTCAGGAAGGGCGGATCGGAAGAACTGGAGACCGCCATAGTCTCCTTGGTGGCAGGCCCCAGGGTCGCCTCCAAACATGTCCTCCTCCCTGATAGTGCCTGTGTGGCCCAAGGTGACTCCATGGGTTGGTGGGGGCAGCAATGGTGGGCTCCAGAGGCCTCTGAGCCATCTGGCGGACCTTCAGGCTCCCAGTTCTGCACCATGGTGTCAAAGCCCTCAGGAATGCTCCTCAGAGAGAGTGCCACACTCTGCAGTGCCTCGGCAATATCCATCTGCATCTGGGACATGTAACTCAGTGACTGGGACAAGATGTCGAGGCCCTCAGCCAAGGTCATCACAGACAGAGCCATGTCTGGGCACCACTACTCAAGCTGTGGATGTTGTGTTCCTTGCTTTCCACTGTGTTTGTGGCCCTAGCAGTGTTGACATTGGTGCCACGCATTATTGGCACTATCGCCTGTGCCTGAAGCCTTTGGGACTCCTCCAATTGGCTTTACAGTCACTGAAATATTGTTGACATCCCCTCCTGAGTGTTACGGATGTGACCTATCATCTAAATCAGCTCTGGGAAAACCTTACCCAGAGGTTAACTGACTAGGACCCAGCTGAGTCCTGGGATCACGCTGACCTCTGACTGCTAACTCTCTTGGATGCTCTTGCCACCACCTGATGTACATCAGCAACAGCGTGGTGCTCACCAGATTGTGCCCCAAAAGCCTGTCCACTAATGTCACCCACCGAGGACACTGGTGGAAGGTGAGAGTGATAGCTGTGACACCTCGATTGTGCTCTCCTCAGAATTCTCCTCAGAGGTGGTTTCTTGGGTGGCAGGGGGGAATGAATCCGCATGACTCGGCCTATCACATAGACATCCTGCGGACATGTGGTCAGTGGATCCTCACCTCTTTGGCACAGGCCAACCTCGCTGATGGTGACTGCTCCCTCCTCGGGCAAACCCACGGATTACAAGCTCCTTTCCTCATGGGGCTGAATACTCCGATCTCTGGAGGCAGCGGAGGACTCTGATCTCTGGAAGGTGCGGAGGACTCTGATCTCTGGAAGGTGCCCCCCCCCCCCCCCCCACTCTCCCCACTCGCCGGTTTGACCATTTGCCGCTTGTTATGGGCTATCTTCTCCTGCGGGGAGAAGAGAGTGCATTGAGAGCCGCATGTCAGGGGGGTCTTTAGCAGGTGGAATGTGTGGGCACCGCACCGTGGACGTGAAGGGATTATGGCGGTGGGTGCCAGGGGTTGCACGAAGATCGGATGTGCGGAGGGTGAGAGATGTCAGCCAATGATTTGTGGGACAGGAGGGGTGAGAATTTGAGGGGTGGCAGGCAGAACAGATGCCAGGAAAGAGGTGGTGACTTACCCTTGCAGTTCGCTGGAGGCCATTGGTCTTCTTATGACATTGGATGCCGGTCCTCCTTGTAATGCTACCACCAGACAGTCTCTCCCACTGCCTCCCAGGCAGCATTGTTGACGCTTCTCCTCGTCTCTGACTCCCTTGCGAAAACAGGGTGTCCCGCCTCCCTTCCACAGCATCGAGAATCCTGGCCAGGTCAGCATCGTCAAAGCGAGGAGCAGGTCTGCGGCTGCCATGCTTGTGTGTTGACTGGGAGTGAGTGGTGAGGAAGCATTTAAAAGCAGCTCCCTCTTGTTAGCGGTAAGATAAGGCGTGAGTCTGGCGAATCAGACAGCGAGACAGCCAGTAATGTCGAGAATCTCGTGGGGGCTCATTTTTGTCACTAAGTGCCGTTGAATATGGGCCGTAATAAGAACATAACATAAGAACTAGGAGCAGGAGTAGGCCATCTGGCCCCTCGAGCCTTCTCCGCCATTCAATGAGATCATGGCTGATCTTTTTTGGACTCAGCTCCACTTTCCGGCCTGAACACCATCCCTATATTCTTCAAAAAAACTATCTAACTTTATCTTAAAAACATTTATTGAAGGCGCCTCAACTGCTTCACTGGGCAAGGAATTCCATAGATTCACAACCCTTTGGGTGAAGAGGTTCCTCCTAAGCTCAGTCCTAAATCTACTTCCCCTTATTTTGAGGCTATGCCCCCTAGTTCTGCTTTCACCTGCCAGTGGAAACAACCTGCCTGCATCTATCCTATCTATTCCCTTCATAATCTTATATGTTTCTATAAGATCCCCCTGCATCCTTCTAAATTCCAATGAGTACAGTCCCAATCTACTCAACCTCTCCTCGTAATCCGACCTCATCAGCTCTGGGATTAACCTAGTGAATCTCCTCTGCACACCCTCCAGCGCCAGTACATCCTTTCTCAGGTAAGGAGACCAAAACTGAACACAATACTCCAGGTGTGGCCTCACTAACACCTTATACAATTGCAGCATAACCTCCCTAGTCTTAAACTCCGTCCCTCTAGCAATGAAGGACAAAATTCCATTTGCCTTCTTAATCACCTGTTGCACCTGTAAACCAACCTTTTGCGACTCATGCACTAGCACACCCAGGTCTCTCTGCACAGCAGCATGTTTTAATATTTTATCATTTAAATAATAATCCCTTTTGCTGTTATTCCTACCAAAATGGATAACCTCACATTTGTCAACATTGTATTCCATCTGCCAGACCCTAGCCCATTCACTTAACCTATCCAAATCCCTCTGCAGACTTCCGGTATCCTCTGCACTTTTTGCTTTACCACTTATCTTAGTGTCGTCTGCAAACTTGGACACATTGCCCTTGGTCCCCAACTCCAAATCATCTATGTAAATTGTGAACAGTTGTGGGCCCAACACTGATCCCTGAGGGACACCACTAGCTACTCTTTGCTTTCTATTAATTAACCAATCCTCTATCCATGCTACTACTTTACCCTTAATGCCATGCATCTTTATCTTATGCAGCAATCCTTTGTGTGGCACCTTGTGAAAAGTTTTCTGGAAATCCAGATATACCACATCCATTGGCTCCCCGTTATCTACCGCACTGGTAATGCCCTCAAAAAATTCCACTAAATTAGTTAGGCATGACCTGCCCTTTATGAACCCATGCTGCGTCTGCCCAATGGAGCAATTGCCATCCAGATGCCTCGCTATTTCTTCCTTGATGATAGATTCCAGCATCTTCCCTACTACCGAAGTTAAGCTCACTGGCCTATAATTACCCGCTTTCTGCCTACCTCCTTTTCTAAACAGTGGTGTCACGTTTGCTAATTTCCAATCCGCCATATATCTGTCCAGATGCATCTTAATGATGCTATCGTGCCCGCCTCTACCACCTCCGCTGGCAAAGCGTTCCAGGCACCCACCACCCTCTGCATAAAAAAAACTTTCCACGCACATCTCCCTTAAACTTTCCCCCTCTCACCTTGAAATTGTGACCCCTTATAATTGACACCCCCACTCTTGGAAAAAGCTTGTTGCTATCCACCCTGTCCATACTTCTCAATTTTGTAGACCTCAATCAGGTCCCCCTCAACCTCAATCTTTCCAACAAAAACAATCCTAATCTACTCAACCTTTCTTCATAGCTAGCACCCTCCATACCAGGCAACATCCTGGTGAACCTCCTCTGCACCCTCTCTAAAGCATCCACATCCTTCTGGTAATGTGGCGACCAGAACTGCACGCAGTATTCCAAATGTGGCCGAACCAAAGTCCTATACAACTGTAACATGACCTGCCGACTCTTGTACTCAATACCTCGTCCGATGAAGGCAAGCATGTTGTATGCCTTCTTGACCAGTCTATCGACCTGCGTTGCCACCTGCAGGGTACAATGGACCTGAACTCCCAGATCTCTCTGTACATCAATTTTCCCCAGGGCTCTTCCATTGACCGTATAGTCTGCTCTTGAATTAGATCTTCCAAAATGCATCACCTCGCATTTGCCTGGATTGAACTCCATCTGCCATTTCTCTGCCCAACTCTCCAATCTATCTATATTTTGCTGTATTCTCTGACAGTCCTCCTCGCTATCTGCAACTCCACCAATCTTAGTATCATCTGCAAACTTGCTAATCAGACCACCTATACCTTTGTCCAGATCATTTATGTATATCACAAACAACAGTGGTCCCAGCACGGATCCTTGTGGAACACCACTAGTCACCTTTCTCCATTTTGAGACACTCCCTTCCACCACTACTCTGTCTCCTGTTGCCCAGCTAGTTCATTATCCATCTAGCTAGTTCACCCTGAACCCCATACGGCTTCACTTTTTCCATCAACCTGCCATGGGAAACTTTATCAAACGCCTTACTGAAGTCCATGTACATGACATCTACAGCCCTTCTCTCATCAATTAACTTTGTCACTTCCTCAAAGAATTCTATTAGGTTTGTAAGATATGATCTTCCCTGCACAAAACCATGCTGCCTATCACTGATAAGTCTATTTTCTTCCAAATGTGAATAGATCCTATCCCTCAGTATCTTCTCCATCAGTTTGCCTACCACTGACGTCAAGCTCACAGGTCAAAATTCCCTGGATTATCCCTGCTACCCTTCTTAAACAAAGGGACAACATTATCAATTCTCCAGTCCTCCGGGACCTCACCCGTGCTCAAGGATGCTGCAAAGATATCTGTTAAGGCCCCAACTATTTCTTCCCTCACTTCCCTCAGTAACCTGGGATAGATCCTACCCGGACCTGGGGACTTGTCCACCTTAATGCCTTTTCGAATACCCAAAACTTCCCCCTTCTTTATGCCGACTTGACCTAGAGTATTTAAACATCCATCCCTAGCCTCAACATCCGTCATGTCCCTCTCCTTGGTGAATACCGATGCAAAGTACTTATTAAGAATCTCACCTATTTCCTCTGACTCCACGCATAAATTCCCTCTTTTGTCTTTGAGTGGGCCAATCCTTTCTCTAGTTACCCTCTTGCTCCTTATAAACGAATAAAAGGCTTTGGGATTTTCCTTAACCCTGTTAGCCAAAGATATTTCATGACCCCTTTTCGCCCACTTTATTGCGCGTTTGAGATTTGTCCTACTTTCCCGATATTCCTCCAAAGCTTCATCAGTTTTAAGTCGCCTAGATCTTATGTATGCTTCCTTTTTCATCTTAGCTAGTCTCACAATTCCACCCGTCATCCATGGTTCCCTAATCTTGCCATTTCTATCCCTCATTTTCACAGGGACATGTCTGCCCTTCACTCTAATCAACCTTTCCTTAACAGACTCCCACATTTCAAATGTGTATTTACCCTTAAACAGCTGCTCCCAATCCACATTCCCTAGCTCCTGCCGAATTTTGTTATACATGGCCTTTCCCCAATTTAGCACTCTTCCTTTAGGACCACTCTCGTCTTTGTCCATGAGTATTCTAAAACTTACGGAATTGTGATCGCTATTCCCAAAGTAATCACCGACTGAAACTTCAACCACCTGGCCGGGATCATTCTCCAATACCAGGTCCAGTATGGCCCCTTCCCGAGTTGGACTATTTGCATACTGCTCTAAAAAAACCTCTCCTGGATGCTCCTTACAAATTCTGCTCCATTTACGCCTCCAACACTACATGAGTCCCATTCAATGCTGGGGAAGTTAAAATCTCCCATCACGACCACCCTATTGCTCCTACATTTTCTATAATCTGTCTACATATTTGTACCTCTACTTCACACTCGCTTTTGGGAGGCCTGTAGTAAAGTCCCAACAATGTTACTGCACCCTTCCTATTTTTTAGCTCTACCCATATTGCCTCAGTGCTCGAATCCTCCATCGTGCCCTCCTTAATCATAGCTGTGATATCATCTCTGACCAGTAATCCAACTCCTCCCCCCCTTTTACCTCCCTCTCCCTCCTGAAGCATCTATACCCTGGGATATTTAGTTGCCAGTCTTGCCCTTCCCTCAACCAAGTCTCAGTAATACCAAGAACATCATATTCCCAGGTACTAATCCAAGCCCTAAATTCATCTGCCTTACCTGCTACACTTCTCGCATTGAAACAAATGCACCTCAGACCACCTATCCCTTTGCGTTCATCATCTCTTCCCAGTCTACTCTTCCCCTTAGTCACATTGAGTTTATTATCTAGTACCTTACTGGCTTTAGTTGCTGCCTCTTTACTGACCTCTAATTTCCTAATCTGGTTCCCATCCCCCTGCCACATCAGTTTAAAACCTCCCCAACCGTGTTAGCAAAAGCACGCCCTAGGACATTTGGTTTGCACATTCTCCCAGTGTCTGCGTGGGTTTCACCCCCACAACCCAAAAGATGTGCAGGTTAGGCGGATTGGCCATGATAGATTGCGTGTCCAAAGTATTAGGTGGGGTTATGGGTTTACAGGGACAGAGTGGAGATTGGGCCTGGGGAAGGTACTCTTTCAGAGGTCTTGTAGACTCGATGGGCCAAATGGCCTCCTTCTACACTGTAGGGATTCTATAAAAGCTGGCAAATACAAAGGTATTAAGGTAAAGAGCTATTTTAACTGGTCAACAAAGGCAGCAATTAGAGGGAAGACATTTTATTTATTTTGAGTCCTGGGATCGCATAGGTTTGGCATTCTCTAATTATTCTGAGAAGATGGTTGTGGGTTTTATCTTTTAATGACTGCATTACAACCGAGTTGCTTGCTTGGCCACTTAAGAGCCAAATTAAATATCATATATCGTGGGCTTGAATCATCTGTCGGCCAGATGAGGAGCCAGGGAAGAGAAACTGCAAGACATGAATCAAACAACTGGTTTTTTTATTTAATCACAATCCAGCAGCTTTGGTTGTCATTTTTCTGTCTTAGTCCAGATGTACTGAATGTAATTTTGTAATTCACCATTTGATGTCATAATTTCCACATTGCTAGTCCAGGCGCATAGCCGCAAATGTAGAAACATCACCAAACAACGTAATTTCCTGGAAACTACCTTTGAGGGGAATAAAAATTACGCAAATTCATTGAAGAAGAATGGGACTGAATGAATAACACTTTCAGAGACTTGACACAGAAACGATGGTCCTGCTGGACTTTTTCCTCGACCCTCAAAACATTGTGCATGAAGCCTACATGATATTCAGACTGGTTTTATTTATCCATTGTTTACTCAAATTCTCTCTCATTTTTAAAGGAAGAATTTGTACGTTCAAGAAGTGATTTTGGATGAATGGTGTATTATTTTAAAAAATTCATTCAAGGCTAGCATTTATTGTCCATCCCGAATTGCCCTTGTATTACGGGCCAGGGTTTAGAGAACCCAAAGTGTACCATGGAGTGCACCTGACCCACAACTTTTAATAGATTTTGGTTATGGGGAGCACAAGGACCCACTCTACAGGTGTGATGCAACAGAGATCTAAAGTACTTTTAAAAGAAAACAATGTTGATTATATTAATCCAGTTAACATTTTATAAACACACAGTAAACATCTTAGCAACTATCAACTCAAATACTCTCCCCAAAGAATATAGTACTCTAAGTAATCCTTAATCTTTCCTAGCAACATCCATAAGACAAATACCCTCTTTTACAAAGTCAGCAGATTTAAATTCTCTACTGAGAGCAGTTATCACTTAAATTAGCAAGTGATCTGAAGACATTTTTTTATGCAGAGAGAGATCAAAATTATACCTTGTTTGGCTGGATGCAGCTCCAACTCTGAAAACTAAACTAAACACACACTGTAGCTGCCAGCTCAAAAATGAAAGTAAAAGCAGACAGACAGCCCAGCTCCACCCACACTCTGACATCACTGCAACTATTTGATTCACACCAATTTCTTAAAGGTCCTGTCACATGATACGTGGGAAGGTGGTGGTGAGCAGCTGGAGTTGTGTGGCCCACAGTGCTATTATGGAGGGAGTTCCACGATATTGACCCAGTAAGAGTGATGAAATAGTGACAATTTCAAGTCAGGATGGTGTGTCTTGGATGAGAATTTGCAAATGATGGTGTCCCTATACTTCTGCTGTCCTTGTTCCAGGTGGTGGAGGTCATGCAAGGTACAATTAAATGAGTCTTCTCAAATTGCTGCAATGGATCTCATTGATAATCTGCCAATGTACACTAGTGTTGGGGAGACTAAATGCTTGGGTGGTGTTTGGATTCTCAGTCAAGCTGGCAGCGTTCATCCAGGCAAGTGGATCATCACATTGCTGACTTGTGTCTTTTAAATGGTGGACAGGCTTTGGGGAGTCAGGAGCTTCTTACTTCTCACAGATTCCAAACCATGGGCCTGCTCTTGTGACCATAACATCTGTTAAGATGGTGGTGCTAAAGAGGTAGCGATCTAGCCAGCACTTAATGCAAGACCCTGGGCGAAATTGTCTGAAAAAATGACAAAGTGTCATTTTTGATGCGAAAACTGGTGCGATTATCGCCATCCCCAGTGCCGTGATCCAGACCGTGATTTTCAGGCACTTGGAAGAATACCATGCAGGAGCAGTCAGAGTCAGCATGATTTATGAAGGAGAAATCATGCTTGACAAATCTGTTGGAATTCTTTGAAGATGTAACTCGTAGAGTTGACAAAGGGAAGCCAGTCGATGTGGTATATTTGGACTTTCAGAAAGCCTTTGACAAAGTCCCGCATAAGAGATTATCATGCAAGATTAAAGCTCTGGGATTGGGGGAAGTGTGTTGAGGTGGATAGTAAACTGGTTGGCAGAGAGGAAAGAAAGAGTAGGAATTAATGGGTCCTTTTCAAATTGGCAGGCTAGTTGGGTGCCAATGGATGCATGAAGAGCATCTGGTGGTCACACACCAGCTGGATATTGAGGGAGTGGAATCCCTTCCATTTTATGAAGGGGACTCCCTGATGCCATGGCATGCGTAGAGCGACATGGCTGCAGTCGATCGCCCCTTGCACCTGTGGCAAAGCAGCTCTTTTCCCAGAACCTCTTTTCCGGCTCTGCCTGGTCCAGGTAATAATGTATAAAGTCCAAAGCCCCAGAATACAGTGCATCTGTGACATCATGAATTCACTTATGGGAATTTGCCTACCGTATTCCCAAAGAACACCCATGGAGCCCTGAAAAGACCCCATAGGGTAAATGTTGAAAACTGCTGTGACCGTAATGTCCACAGGAAGTGGGTAATCTCCATTGCCAATGGCGTCAAGTCCGCAAGGATGTGGCACAGGTACCGTTCAGTTTACCTGGTGAGGTGGAGTCTTCCACAGCACATGTTGTCCAACAGCTCCATGAACGACAGCCGAGGGTCTCCTACTGTGCCTTTGTGCCTCCTGCACGGCTGGTGTGGCCTCCGATCCCGGAGCATGCCCTGCGGCCACCTGGTCTCCTTCCACAGGGGCTTCCCTGGGTACCGCTGCACATTGCTGGAGGAGCACAGACTCCAGAAGCAATGTACTAAGTAGAATGGCCAGCTCCACTGGCTCTATACGGATATCAATTGGATTACTGGGATGAGATACAGAGAAAGTGTGAAAGAGCGAGCTTGGTGTCACAGCTGGGTAACATCTCCTGACCCATTGGATTTCCGGACCTGGAAGCAGCCAGTCCCAGACATTATGTGGCAGGTATCGCTTCCCCACAGCTCAGGTTCCCTCCCACCTCCAGAACAGGACCTGACCCACCAATTTAGACTTGCCTTTATCCTCCCATCTGATTCTTCCCTTCCTTAGGGGCCTTTATCCTCCCATCTGATTCTTCCCTTCCTTAGGGTCAATACAACTGGGGATTCTGACAGGAGGACTTTCTGCTCCACATCCCTGATGGGCAGGGTCAACCCGACTGTAATAATCCACAGGAGGCAGGGGTTCCGTCACTACACCAGCATTTATTTGCAATAACTTATCTACACGAACAGCTCCAAACAGTGCTGCTAGCATTCCAGTCAACTTAAGACTGCCTCACAAAGCCTACACAGGTGCTTATATGGGCCCCCTCAATGAGCTATCATTGAGGGAGCTCATACTCCAATTGCCCAACCAATAATGCCAATTGGAGGTCATTACACCCCTCCCCAAGGTCCGAGGAATTCCTGCCAGCTGGCATTCCTCTGAGCTTCTTCCTGCTCCTCCTATCCGGGTCTGTCACCACTGTGTCGTCCGCCGGGTCGTTCTCCGACGTGGGTGGGGTGTACCTTATAGGTGCCCGTCTTTTCCTTGACAACCTCCTTGGAAGTTGTACTTCCTCCTCCTCGGGGAGAGGTGTTGCGGCGGCCTCGTCGAACATGTCCATCACCGACTCTGACGACTGGATGACGGGGTCTGGAGAAATTGCTTGGGGCTGGGATCTTTCCCATCGGAGCTATCCCAGCTGGAGGCGGTCCTGCTTTGACTACCTCCAGGTGTGGTTCCGCTGCCCTTATTTGGTCTAGGTGTTTCTTTAGCACCTTACCTCCTATCGAAACTTCATAGGATATGGGCCCTATTTGGGACTCTACCACGTTTGGGCCTTTGACCCACGTTGGTCCAGTCCCATAATTCTTGACCCAAACCAGTGCCCCCACCTGGAAATGTCTCTGCTGCTGACTATTATCATGCCCCCTATGTTGGATCCCCCTGTTGTTTCTCCATTTTCCCCGTTAAATTTGGGAAAAGGAGACTCAGCCTCGTTCGCAGCCGCCTTCCCATTAAGAGTTCAGCTGGCGGTATGCCTGTTGTGGAATGCGGTGTGGTCCTGTAATCAAACAGCCAGCGGGAGAGCTTTGTGTCCATTGACGCTGCCGGCTGCTTCTAGAGTCCCGCTTTTAGTGTTTGGACCGCTCCCTCTGCCAGGCCGTTGGACGGTAAGGGGCCGTTTTGATGTGGCGGACTCAGTTTCCCTTTAGGAATTTTCCAAATTCCCCACTTGTGAATGCCGTTCTGTTGTCCGACACCAATACCTCCAGAAGTCCATGTGTTGCAAACGAGGCCCTGAGCTTTTCAATTGTCGATGCTGTGCTTGCCGCGTTTACCTGGTGGACGTCCAACCATTTGGAGTGGACGTCCACTATCACCAAAAACATTGAGCCCATGAAAGGGCTGGCGTGGTCAATATGCAGGTGGGTCCACGGTCTGCCTGGCCATTCCCACGGGTGCAATGGCGCAGCTGGTGGCACTCTTTGCCCCTGATGGCAGTCCTGGCACCGACGTACCAAGGCTGCTATGTCTGTGTCCAATCCTGGCCACCAGACGTAGCTTCGAGCTAGCATCTTCATTTTAGACACCCCTGGGTGTCCGTGATGTAACTCGGTTAAGATTGCCCGACGGCCCTGAGCTGGGACTATTACCCAGGCTCCCCATTATAGGATACCGTCTTCTACAGTTATTTGGTCCCTTCTGCTCCAGTATGGGTGCATCTGGGGCTCCACTGGTCTCGCCAGTTTCCCTGTTAGCAGTAAATGCTTCATCTTGGCTAAAACTGGGTCTTTTTGCGTCCACAACCAAATATGTTGTGCGTCTACTGGTAGGGTGTCCAAAGAATTTAGAGTCATTACTGTCTCCTCTACTTTCGGTATTAGCGGCGGGGTGTCTGGGAAGGGAAGTCTGCTCAAAGCATC
This sequence comes from Scyliorhinus torazame, assembly GCF_047496885.1. Lineage (NCBI taxonomy): Eukaryota > Metazoa > Chordata > Chondrichthyes > Carcharhiniformes > Scyliorhinidae > Scyliorhinus > Scyliorhinus torazame. The sequence goes on along the minus strand of NC_092715.1, from coordinate 39,787,419 downwards.
TGCATTTGCCACTCGCGTTCCCGGTCTGTGCTCCAGAACGTATCTATATGCCGCCAGTAGCAACGCCCAGTGTTGGATTCTAGCTGATGCAATCGGGGGTATTGACTTGTCTTCTTTTAATAACCCTAATAATGGCTTATGGTCCGTCACTATGGTGAATTTCCACCCGCACAGATACTGGTGAAATTTTTTTTTACTGCAAATATCACCGCCAGTCCTTCCTTCTCGATTTGGGCATACTTTCTCTCAGTCATCGCCAAGGTCCTCGAAGCATAGGCTATTGGCCGTTCTTCCCCATTCCTTCCTCTATGGGCTAAGACGGCTCCTACCCCGTAAGGTGATGCGTCACACGTGACCACCAACTCCTTCCTTGGGTCATAATGATCTAGGACATTTTTGGATGACAGCTGTTCCTTAATGTCCCTAAATGCTCGGTTTTGGTGGGCGGACCATTTCCATTCTTGTCCCTTTTTTAGTAGCTGGTGGAGGGGTTCTAGGATGGATGCCCTATTTTGCCATAATATGTTACCAATCCTAGAAATTATCGTAGCTCCTGGTCCGTGGTGGGAGCTGGGCTTCTTTTATTGTCCTTACTCGGTCTTCCAATGGGTGTAAGCCCAACTCGTCTACTTCATATCCCAGGTACGTCAAATGTGGGGCCAGAAAAACACACTTTTCTCTTTTCAGCCGTATGCCTGCCTTTGCGAAATGCCTGAGCACTTCCTCCAGGTTCCTTAAGTGTTCCCTGTTTGTCCTACCCATGATTAAGACATCGTCCAAATAAATCGCCACCTGCGGTAGTCTCTGCAGAATATTTTCCATCGTACGCTGGAATATAGCGCAGGCTGATGACACTCCGAAGGGTAGCCTAGTATAACGAAAAAGTCCCTTCAGGGTGTTGATCGTAGCGAACTTCTGGGAGTCCTTGTCCAGTTTTAACTGCAGGTAGGCGTGGCTCATGTCCAGTTTCGTGAACAAAAGCCCACCTGCCAATTTGGCATATAGGTAGTCTATTTTCGGGATCGGGTATTTGTCCAGCAGTGCTTATTTGTTTACTGTCTGTTTTAAATCTCCATAGAGACGTATCGAGCCGTCTGGCTTCATAATTGGTACCACCTGCGCTGCCCATTCCAAGAACTGTACTGGTCTGATAATGCCGTAGCGCCGTAACCTTTCTATTTCGACATCTACTTTCTTCCTTAATGCAAAAGGTACCGGCCTGGCCTTACAAAATTTCGGAAGAACTTCTGGGTCCACGTGCAAAGTTGCTTTGGCGCCTATAATTCCCCCCAAACCTTCCTGGAAGACCTCTGGGTATTTTTGGATACTCCACTCTGGAAAATTTTCATCCAATCTAAGTTTAGGTCTTTCAGCCAGTTCCGTTCTATTAAGTTCGGTCCGGAGCCCTCTACTACCGTCAATGGTAATCTGAGCAATTGTTTGTCATATTATTGCCCTTAAGTGTCCAAAATTGCCCTTAGTATTGGGTGGGGTTACTGGGTTATGGGGATAGGGTGGAGGTGTTGACCTTGGGTAGGGTGCTCTTTCCAAGAGCCGGTGCAGACTCGATGGGCCGAATGGCCTCCTTCTGCACTGTAAATTCTATGATAATCTATGATATGATTCCACGGGTACATGAGTCGTGCCTAGAACTTCCAGGGGTTCCCCAGAGTAGGGTTTAAGTTTCGATGTTTTTGTTAGGGTTAGTGGCTGGAGTCCATCTTTGATTTTTTTAAATGCTGCCACTCCCATTACTGATACGGCTGCACCCGTGTCTATTTCCATTATTGTCGGCCGACCGTTCACCCGTGGGGTGATCTTAATAGGTTCTGCTTTCTTCGTCGCAATATTATATAACCGTTCCCCTTCGGAGGAGGATGGGGCATCTAGGTTGTGTACTTCCCTGCGTCCCCACCTGCTATTCCTCTTTTGCCACCTCCTTCTAGGGTTTCTGTCGCTGTTACCCCACTCTGTCTGGTGCCAGAAACGGTCCTTCTCTGTTGCGGGAGCCTCGGCCGGTAGTTCCCTCTGCCTCCAGTTAGTCCTAGCAGACTTGGGGTTTTCCTTTGGCCCTCTGTTCCTCAGGCTTTTCCTGAGGGCGGCTATCTGGTAGCTGGACCCATTGTGGTAGTTCCTTTCCCAGGTATCTACCACCATTGGCGTGCCCTGTAGTTCCTGCGCCCCACTTGCTGCCTTTTCTAGGGACAGTGCGAGCTATAATGCCCGCCTGCAGTCTAGCTGCGTTTCTGTCAACAGGCGCTTCTGTATTTGGAGGTCATTTATGCCACACACTAACCGGTCCCGAAGCATTTCATTTAGCGTCGGGCCGAACTCACATTTTTCCGCCAGCCTTCTCAGGCGGGTCAAGAAATTCGTGACTGACTCTCTGTCTTCCCGCTTCGTTGTGTAGAATCTGTACCTACACAAAATGAGGGGTGGTTTTGGGTCATAGTGCTCTTCCACCAATTTCGTTAATTCTTGGAAAGGTATCGTGTCCGGCGTATCGGGATAAGTTAGACTACGTATAATGGCAAAGGCTGAGGGTCCGCACGCCAACAGCAGTATAACCCGTTTCCTTCCGTCCTCCATTATCTCATTGGCCTGGAAAAAGTAACACATTCTCTCCACATACTGGGACCAGTCCTCAATAGTCGGGTCGAATGCATCCAACTTCCCAAAAAGAGGCATTTTTGAAAGAGCAAGGCTTACCCTCTGAGTGCGGCAGCTGGTCTCCGCAAGGTTCTTTGTTTACCTCGTTGCCATTGTAATAATCCACAGGAGGCAGGGGTTCCGTCACTACACCAGCATTTATTTGCAATAACTTATATACAAGAGCAGCTCCAAACAGTGCTGCTAGCATTCCAGTCAACTTAAGATGCCTCACAAAGCCTACACAGGTGCTTATATGGGCCCCCTCAATGAGCTATCATTGAGGGAGCGCATACTCCAATGGCCAACCAATAATGCCAATTGGAGGTCATTACACCGACGTTGGTGTCTGCCTGGGGTGATGATGGGTCCTGACTAGCAGGCGTTGGGGTCTGGCACAGAAGCGAGCCCAGTGCCTCTTGATCCCGTGCAACCAAATGTTCAGCCCTGAACCCTGACTACTCACCCTATTCTTTGACTTTGAACTATTTTATGTTCGTACAATTGAACTAAATCAAACAAACTGAGAGACAAATTAAGAGGGCCATCTCCTTAAAGGGCCACTGCCCTAAACAAAAACAGAGCAAATGAAACTTAAAACATCAAACCGAAAGGTGATTAAAAGGATCAGTAAAGTACCACGGGCATGGAAGCCTCGATGGTGCCAGTGAACACCGCATGCCCCCTCTCCAGGACACCCGTCAGGAATGAAGCCGCAGAGGAGATGCAGGCAGTCAGGTTGGACAACGCCCGCGGCCTGGGCCTGTTCTGGCAAGTTCTTTGACTTTGAACTATTTTGAATAGCTCAACCAATTAAACTAAACAAAACAAATTAAGGGATAAATTAAAAGGGGCCGCTCCTGATAGGAGCACTGCCCAAACAAAAACAAAGAGCAACTGAAACTTAAGAACATCAAATTAAGGCGTGATTAAACTGGTTGATAAAACACCCCAGTCCCTGTGGGGCCCACCAGGCCTCGATGGTGCCTGTGGACACTGCATGCTCCCTCTCCAGGGACACCTTCCCCCCACCCATCCCCACACACCCCAAACCCAGGCTGGGCGCCATGTTGCATTCTCTTTCAGGGTCTCATTCATTCAGCCCATTTGGCCTAGTTCCTTGACTCTTATCAGATTCCACAGCCCACCTGATGCCCCCCGCAGTTGCATGCACCCCATACCCCCATGCCACAGACAACAGACTAACAAGTTCTAAAAACACATTTAAACAACAACAGCAGACTTCAGGGCCGCACACACCAACCTTGACCCCCACCCAAACACCCCCACCCCCACCCCCTCCCCCTCCCCCTCACCCTCTGGAGCTGGCTAGTGGTCTCTGTCCCCTTCAACCCCCTAGTGCTCAGCTCCTTCCTCCCTCAGGGAGGCCATGGCACCTGGTTCCCATTTTTAAAAAGTAGTAGTAATTCGCGATGGTGTGACATCACACCTAATGGTGTGAAGATACAAGGAGGGCTGAAGATGTGATGTTAACCATGCTAAGTGTATGTTAATTGTTTCAAATCATGCAAATCAGGTTGACCTCCTTCCTGGGCATGAACCTGACCATATTATTGGGGAGGGTCCAATAAGATCGCGATTGGAAATCTCGCCTGCGCATGTCCCGTTTTTGGCCTTCACGAGATTTTGCGGCCATGACGGGATTTGCGGCTGCAGCCAATGTGGCCACAAAATCCCACCCACTATCTTGTTAAACAAGTTGAAGCCTCCTAGGAACTGGAAAATTGCCAAGGCACTGATTGAAAACTAAGTTGCCTGCTGGAGCTTATTAAATTGTCTGCAAGCTATTTTGATGGATAATACTTTTCTTAACTACCTCTTCTGCAATGACCAGCTGAGACGAAGTAAACCAATAATTTTGAATGCTACTTAAAGACATGGTCCGCTTTCAATGTTCAATTACTGATTGCGATGAGCATATTGCACTGTGTTGAAGAAGACTTTTAATACACATTGGGAGACTTTTTGGGATTGTCTGGACTTCACCAACATTCTCCTGGATATCTTCTCCGTTCCTCACCTACAACGATTGAGAGCTGTGCTATCCATCATCTTACAGGAGTCATCATTATTGTTTGATCATGGCCATCTTCCTAGCGATTCCCTTACTTTGTATAAGAAATTTGAGGATGAGATGAGGGCTGGCTGCTGGAGGAAAGAGGAACAGGAGGCTGTGGAGGGAACTTGAGGAGGCCCTGTATTGAATTAGCACTTGGATGTTAAGCTTGCACATTTTGCTTTCTACACTTGCAGGCATGTTGAAATCGTGATAATCATCAATTAACCCAAAAATCACATGTTTAAGTCGCACTTTCAAACAGGTATATTTTGTAAGTACAGCAGCCCTTCCTCCCCCCCACCCCCTCAGTATTAGCTTATTTCATCTTTAAGAAACATCCCAAAGCATTCAATATAGATTTGGAATAGTTTGAGTGGTCCTGGAAACATCTGGCTTCTTTTTCATAGGCATCCCTAGGACGCGAAGGACAGAGTAGATTGAGGTGACCCCAAATCTTGCCTTTTCCTACCGACTATCTTGTTCAGCTGTCTATTAAATCGAATGACTGGAATCTTATGCTTCCCCCTGGTGGTGGGTTGACAGTGTAAAATTGAGTGCCATGGCAGCAATGTTGTGTCCATCGATATCCACTTACCCTCACAGAAGGGGAGTGGGTGGATGTGTTGTGTGCCTGCTCACCCGTGGACCGCCAGCTCAAAATGGCGGCCCAAAACCAGGAATCTGACGGAATCTGGCAAGCTCTCCACCATGCATATATTTCCATGGTTAAGGAGTGAGACTCGCATGATTTTCTTTTGTAAACTGGCAGCATATATATTTCCACAATGTCTGCACTTGCCAACCCAATGACCTGAGGCAACTGGCAAAAGGGCAGCATGGTAGCATTGTGGATAGCACAATTGCTTCACAGCTCCAGGGTCCCAGGTTCGATTCCGGCTTGGGTCACTGTCTGTGTGGAGTCGGCACATCCTCCCCGTGTGTGCGTGGGTTTCCTCCGGGTGCTCCGGTTTCCTCCCACAGTCCAAAGATGTGCAGGGTAGGTGGATTGGCCGTGATAAATTGCCCTTAGTGTCCAAAATTGCCCTTGGTGTTGGGTGGAGGTGTTGAGTGTGGGTAGGGTGCTCTTTCCAAGAGCCGGTGCAGACTCAGGGGGCCGAATGGCCTCCTTCTGCACTGTAAATTCAATGATAATCTATGATTAATCTAGGACAAAGGTTCGGCACAACATCATGGGCCGAAGGGCCTGTTCTGTGCTGTATTTTCTATGTTCTATGTTAACTGTCATATTTACATTGAAACAACATGGGCACTGCTTGTTCTTATTCAATTTTGGTTGATTGCTCCTTTGCTTTTTCTTCTGTTGCATGATTCACACACAGATGTCTTGATCTGCAAACTATCCTTCAAGAAAATTAACTCCATCTGTACCAGTTAGAGGCTGAAGGGCTGGACTTCTCCATGTTTGCTAATAATAGTGGAAAAATAGAAGTGAGTCTATTGATGGGAACGCTGCTTAACGCTTGTACTTGCATTTCAACTAAAATTAGTGGAGGGGTATTATCTTTAAGAATGTGATTTTCTTCAAGCTTGGGAAAGCGGTAGATCTGCCGTTAATGGTGCCCTGTGAAAAGAAAATAGAGACTTGCACTTAAATCACATTTTTCACGACCTCAGAATATCCCAAAGTATTTTGCAGCCAGTGAAATACTTTTTGAAGTGTCCTCTCTGCTGTATCGGGAATGCAGCATTCAATTTGTGCACTGGATGATCCCACAAACAAGAATGCAGCAATGATCAGTTTTAGTGATGTTGGTTGTGGGATGAACGTTGGTCAGGGTGCCAAGAATAACTCTCCTCCTCCTCATTCATTCTTTTCAATGTGAAAATATTGTAACCACTCTGAAATAAACATCTTTTTCTTTGTTGCCATTTTTATTAGTATAGCTGTGCTTGTGTATATTTCTAAACACGATGCACCATGGCAGTTTCTTCACCTGTGACTGTGAGAATCAAATGAGCATTTATTTAAAATGTTCTTCCTGTGAAGTGTACAGCAGTATTTTGCCTGGAGGAATGTATAAGGTGGTTATGTTGTCTTTCCATGCCTGGAAAGTCTGTAATCACTGAGGGTTCAACTCCAGGCCACAATAATGGCTCCAAAGGCTAATTGTTGGCAGAGATACTATGAGATTTTATCTGGATTAATCACTCAGTTGCACTGTCAGTGCTATAATAAGGGGATGTAATACCTGTCTTCTTCCTGCTGCTATGCCAACAAGGAAGATGGCAGATGGCCCTCCTTCCTAGAAGCCAATTAAGCCTTTTTAAGTGATCAATTAAGGGCCACTTCCCACCACTCCTGGCATTTTACACTATACGGGCACTCTTTGGTCCACCAAGAGGCAGCGGAGACACTGTCCACCCTCATCAAGCCCTCCACCCCTCACCGGGGCATATTCGAATGAGCCGGGTACCCCAGACCAGACTTACCAGGTTGGGAAGGCAGCATCCTTCCATGGCGTCCTCTTCTTTCAGCTGCACTCCAGCAGTGGCCATTTCTCCCAGTAGAGCTGCTGAGACTACTGAGCTGCTAGGCCTCTGATTGGCCAGCAGATTCAGGGGGCAAACGGAAAAATATCAGAGGGACAGCTGATCCTTTGCTGGCCAATTGGTTATCTGACTCCCGTAAAATACAGATAGTGTAGGCAGGATTGTCCTGACTTTAAGGCCTGTCATTGGATCCCGGCATGAGAATAAATTCTGCCCCAGAACTTGCATCTATCATTTCAGATGACAACACAGTGCAGCACTGAAGAAACATTGCTTTGTCTGAGGTGCATCTTGATCTTTCAGTCAGAAATTATAAAAGTTGGAGAGAATTCTAGAAACAGTAAGGAATTCAGCTACTCTCTTTGTCAGCAATCTCGATTCACTCAACTCTTCACTGTTGGAGTTGTATAGGACATTGGTGAGGCCACAGCTGGTGTCCAGTTCTGGTCTCCACATTATAGGAAGGATGTGATTGCACTGGAGCGGGTGCAGAGGCGTTCCACCAGGATGTTGCCTGGGATGGAACATTTTAGTTTTGAAGAGAGGCTGGATAGGCTTGGGTTGTTTTCGCTGGAGCAGAGAAGACTGAGGAGCGACCTGATCGAGGTGCACAAGATTATGAGGTGCATAGCATGGTGGCGTCAGGGACCTGGGTTCGATTCCCGGCTTGGGTCACTGTCTGTGCGGAGTCTGCGCATTCTTCCCGTGTCTGTGTGGGTTTCTTCCGGGCATCCGGTTTCCTCCCACATCTCCTGAAAGATGTGTTTGTTAGGTGTATTGGACATTCTGAATTCTCCCTCAGTGCACCTGAACAGGTGCCAGAGTGTGGCGACTAGGGGATTTTCACAGTAACTTTATTTCAGTGTTAATGTAAGCCTTCTTGTGACACTAATAAAAGATTATTATTACTTAGTTGAACGGTCGGTTACGAGGGGGACACAATTTCAAGGTCAGGGGTGGGAGGTTCTGGGGGTATTTGAGGAAAAAGTTTTTGCCCAGAGAGTGGTGACATTCTGGAACGCACTGCCTGAGAGGGTGGTAGAGGCGGGTTGCCTCACATCCTTTAAAAGGTATTTGGATGAGCTCTTGGCAAGTCTTAACATTCAAGGCTATGGGCCAAGTGCTGGCAAATGGGATTAGGATTGGCAGATCAGGTGCCTTTCATGCGGCGGTGCAGACTTGATGGGCCGAAGGGCCTTTTCTGCACTGTATTTTTCTGTCATTCTGTGACTACGAAGAGTATTCATCTCATGACATTTCACTGTTATAAAATGGCTACTGAGTTTCTCCTGCCCCATAGCATTAGTCACTGCCATTCAAATCAATCCATTATTCATGGAGTACTTTAAGATGTTTCTGATAAATCTGGACAAGACACTAAGTAAATTCTAGTCTTTCTTTGCCAGTTGTAACAAAGGGGGAACGTTGTGCATCCATTAAGCTATCTCTGTTTCCCTCTCGTGTTAATTCTGTCCATTAGATATCCAAAACTGTCTGTAGTTTGGTATTCATACATTGCAGGAGGTGGGGGGATGCGGAATGGGAAATTGTTAATGGACAATCATTTTTCTTAATTCCTGACATGTGAACAAATGAAGTTACAGCCATCAGTCACAGCTACTGCCAGTGGGAAAATATGAATGAAGTTATACGCTCAACATCAAAGCCGGGTCGAGACTGAGAAAGGCTTTGAGTGATGTCAGTAATGAATGGCTAATAGGTTATTTACATTACCGTCGAACTGCCCTCTTCCCTACAATTCCCTTTACATGCTATTTACTGTCCCCATTAATGTTGCTATTTCACAGGGCAGCTTCTGTACTCAATCAAACTTTAATACAACGGCTTAAAAAAAAGCTGATCTATAAAATGGAGTTTTGCCATATGGTTATACTATGTCATCTGTGTCACAAGGCAACATGATGAAAACCAAAAATCAGAACTGCTTCTGGGAACCGGAGTTAGTAGGTAGCTGCTGATTTGAAACTATTGGATATTAGCATGAAGCAGCATTTCAGGAGAGATTTTAACATTGCCCTCAAAGTGCAGTCTCTAACTTTAAGAGTTATTGATAATTTTATGGACTCTACTCTGTTCAAGTCAGTAAACCATTGCTGAAGTAAATCATGTGAAAAAGTTGCATTTATCCTGTCCATTTTAAGGACTTCAGGACAGTGGAGCGATGAAAGTCGTTGGATTTTGGGGACTGATGGAAGTTAGAGATAGGGGCTGGAATTATCCGGGTGTTCATGCCGGCAGGACTCTCTGGTCTCGCCGACAGCGCAGCCCCGCCCACGGGTTTCCCGGCAACATGGGGTGGCTTCATTGGGAATTTCCACTGGCAGCGGCAGGAGCAGACAATCCCGCCATTAGTGAACGGCACACCGCCTCCTGCCACTGAGAAACACGCAGCTGGGAAGCCAGAGAATCCCGCCCAGGGAGCAGCAAGGCCACGGAGGGACTTGGAAACAAGGATAAGAATTTCAAACTCAAGATGTGGTTGACTGGAAGCCAATGTCAGCAAGCAAGCATGGAGGTGTTAGGTGAACAGGACTTGGGGAAAACTCGCCACTGGTTGGAGTCATACCTAACACTGTAGCTACGTAAAATGGCTGCGTTCCGATTAATCTGGCCAAAACCCAGTTTAAAATGGCTAACCCGAAAGACTGCTGGGAAAAGCAGCTAAGAAGACACAAGCAGGCAGCTGCAGACAGTATTGCATATTCGGCTCTGGGAAGTTAGCCCAGATCGAAACTCAGGGCTATCAACAGCCCATCAACCCAGGTATTTGCAGTTGCATTCAGGACTGTTTGCAGTCCATCTATTCAGACATCCACAGTTAAATCGGCTATCCCCGGGAACAATTGCAACATATTAGCAATTGAATACCGGGCCAGACCTGTCGGTGCCTGCAGTGGCCGAAACAAAGACAGGTGAGCGACCACCCCCCGATCGAGGAATCGCCTCACCATTGGACACATCGACCCCAGAAATTGGGGACAGATCCAATCACTTGGGACTCAGGGTCAAGGGCCGCCCCGGGAGGCGGGAAGCCCCTGGGCCCTATAAAAGTAAGGGGCCAAGTTCAGATCTCTCTCTCTCTCTCCTCTTCGCCTGCTCGAGACCTTTGCAAGAACAGCAACCGGCAACAGTAAGTTTGAATCCAGCGATCGTTATCCGGTAGAGACACCTAGCCACCGACCTGTAGCAGCCTTTTGAATCCCGCGGGCCAGATCTGATTGGACAAGCCATTCGTTTCCCTGACCTGGTGGGCTCTTCCTAAGTTAAGTATTGGCCAATAGTGATAGGTTTATTATATAGAAAGTAGTATTAGGGTATTAATATTGCTTGTTGTATATAATAAATGACCGTTGTTTTAATCCTTACTAAGCGGTGTGCTGTATTATTAATCATAACCTGAACTTGAACCATGTGGCGGTATCATAAAGATACCTGGCGACTCGTGAGCAAAGGTGACGTAATCAGAGCCAATAGACTAAGGCTAAAAAGAGCAACAACACAAACAAAGATAGCTGTGACGATTGGAGGCCAATGATATCAGTCTCAGGATCTTGCTGCAGGGGTTTCTCAGGGTAGTGACCTAGGCCCAAACATCTTCAGCAACTTCATCGGTAATCTTCCTCCTGTGCTAAGATCTGAACTGAGGATATCCACTGATGATTGTATAGTGTTTGGATCTCTCAATAATTCCTCAGATTTTGAAGCAAATGATGCCTACATGCAGCAAGACCTGGGCAACATTTAGATTTGGGCTGATAATTGGGGTGAAACATTCAACAGTACAAGTGCCAAGTAATGACTACCTTGAATAAAAGAACATCTAGCCACTTCCCTGTGACATTCAATGGATTTATAAGCATCAAATCCCCAAAATCAAAGTGCTGGACTCATTACATTTAGTATTAGGTAGAAAATCATTGAAGTAAATGTGTATTTTTTTGTTCTTTCATGGGTTGGGGGCATCACTGGTAAGGCCAGAATTTGTTGCCCATCCCTAATTGCCGTTAGGCCAATTCAGAGGTCATCATTGCTGAAGCTAACTTTATAATCCCAGATTTATTAATTGCATTTAAATTCCACCAGCTGCCATGATGGGATTTGAACCCGTTTCCTCAAAGTGTTGCCACTAATGCCCTGTGGCACTACCACTACACCACCATCTTCCCAACTATAAGTGAGTTATAGAGAAAGGGGGTAGGGGTTGTGGGGGTGGAGGGGCAGGAAGAGAGTGGAGTAATTGAAAAGTAAGTGAAGAGATCCGTGCAAACTAGCTGTCTGAGAAATGAAAAGACATGCAAACATATGAATTAGGAGTAGGCTATTTGGCCCCTCAAGCCTGTTCTGCCCTTCATTAAGGTCATGGCTGATCTGATTATTGCCTTAACTCCACATGGCATGGTGTCACAATGGTTTGCCCTACTGCCTTATGGTGCCAAGAATCCTGATTCGATTCCGACCTTGGGTGACTGTGTGGAGTTTGCATAGTCTCTCCATGTCTGCGTGGGTTTCCTTTGGGTGCTCTTGTTTACTCCCACATTCCAAAGATGTGCAGGTTAGGTGGATTGGCAGGTTAGGTGGATTGACCATGCTAAATTGCTCCTTTGCGTCCAAAGATGTGCGGATTAGGTGGATTGGCCAGGATCAATATGCGGGGATAAGGGAATATAGGGCAGGGGAGCGGGCCTACCTAGGAAGAGTGCTCTTTCGGAGGGTCGATGGAGACTCAATGGCCCGAATGGTCTCCTTCTGCACTGTAAGAATTCTATGGATTCCCGCCTACCACTTAGTCAAGAATCTATCTACCTCTGCCTCAAAAGTATTCATTGAGCCAGCCTCCACTGGCCTCTGGAGAAGAGAATTCCAAAGATTCATGACCCTCTGAGAGAAAATAAATTCTTCTCAGCACCATCTTAAATGGGAGACTTATTTTTAAACTGTGCCCGAGTTCTAGTCTCTCCCACAGGGAAAAACAAATTGCAGCATCCGCCCTGTCAAGCCCCCTCAGGTATGTTTCAATAAGATCACCTATCAATATTCTAAACTCCAATGGACACAACCCAACCTGTCCAACCTTTCCTCATAAAATAACCAACCCCCTTCCAATGCAGCCCCCCACCCCCAACCCACCAACTGAGGTTTCAGTCAAGTAAACCACCTCTGAACATTTCTAAAATATTTAGATCCTTCGTTGAACAAAAGCGCGTAATCGCAAGCGTGTTTTACCGTCCCATCAGTTGTATAACTGAGCATTCGAGTTCAAGATTTAATCAACAAACAAACAATTGTAAGGTCCAGAAAGATTAATCAGGCTTGAGAAAAGATTTACCAGAATGGTTATGGAGATGAGAGATCAAAGTTATATGGATCGACTGGAGAATCTGGGGTTGACCTCTACAAAGTGGAGAAAGTCAAGAGAGAGCCATGCGGAAATTTGAAAATAGTGTTTCAAATCACAAAGGATTAAGATAGAGAAAATGAAAAGAAACTGTATCCAGTGGCTGAAGAGTCAATAATCAGAAATCTCAGATTTAAGATGATTGACAAAAAGAACCAGAGGCGACATGGGGAGAAACTCTTTTACAAAATGAATAATTAGGATCTAATAGGGTGGTGGATAGAGCCTTTGAGATCGAATTGGATAAGAACATGAACCAGGTGCACACTCAGTGAGCTGAATGGCCTCCTTCTGTGCTGTCATATGGAAACAGCTCCCAATAGTTCTGTTTTATTAAATTCATACACGGGATGTGAGCATTCCTGGTTAGGCCAGCATTTATTGCCCTTCCCTAGTTTCCCTTCAGAAGATGGTGGTGAGTTGCCTTCTTGAGCCTCTGTAGTCCTTGAGGTGTACGCCCACAATGCCTTTAGGGAGGGAGTTCCAGGATGTTGCCCGAGTGACAGTGAAGGAACGGTGACATATTTCCAAGTCAGGGCGGTGAGTGACTTGGAGGGGAACCTCCAGGTGGTGGGGTTCCCAGGTATTTGCTGCTCTTGTCCTTCTAGATGGTAGTGGGTTTGGAAGGTGCTGTCTAAGAAAGCTTGTCAAATCCCTGCAGTGCACCTTGTAGATGGTACACATGGCTGCCACTGTTCGGTGTTGGTGGAGGGTTTGAATATTTATGGACGGCGTAACTATCAAGCGGGCTGCTTTGTGCTGGATGGTGTTGAGCTTCCTGGACTTGGAGTTGTTGGAGTTGCACTCATCCAGGCAAGTGGAGAGTATTCCATCACACTCCTGACTCGTGCCGTGTAGATAGTGGATAGGCTTTGGAGATCAGGAGGTGAGTTATTCGCTGTTGGATTCTTAGCCTTTGATCTGCCCTGGTAGCCACAGTACTAATATGGCTAGTCCTGTTCAGTTTCTGATCAATGGCAACCCCAGAATGTTGATTCAGCGATGGTAATGCCATTGAATGTCAAGGAGCGGTGGTTAGATCCTCTCTTGTATGAGATAATCATTATCTGACACTGTGTGGCGTAAATATAACTTGCCACTTGTCAGCCCAAGCCTGGATATTGTCCAGGTATTGCTGTATTTGGACATGGACTACTTCATTGTCTGAGGAGTCGCGAATGATGACATTGTGCAGTCATCTGCGAACATCCCCACTTCTGACCTTCTGATGGAAGGCAGGTCATTGATGAAGCAGCTGAAGATGGTTGGTTTTTTAGCCTCAATTTTTAGGTGGGTGGGAGCATGTCCTAGTAGGGTGAGAAACAGTGAATTAAAAGTTTTTCCATCTCGGGTGGGAAAGCTGGAAGGGAGGTGCCTCGATCTGAAGGCCCCTTCAGATTTGGGGTGATCTCTCCTCCAGAGGTCCTGGAGCTCCAGCCCTCCCTCCCCCAGCATGCTTCCTCGACGCTACAATCAACCCCCTCCCACCCCGGGGACCTGTAGGACGTACTTTGAGAACGGTCCCGGAACTTCCTTCCAGGTAGAGCGCTTCAGTACCCCTTCTGGCCACTACAGTGCTTTGCCTGAGCGGGAATTGCTTCCAAGGGCGGATGGACATCCCATGCACTGCCAGTCAACACTCAAGTGAGTGTTAAATGGCCCATCTCTTTGCTGACTGTTCATCATCCTTAAAGTTCTACCCTTGGAAAACAAACTCTTTTTTTTAATGTAAAGTTTTGACATGCAAATGCAATGATGTATTACTTAAATGTGGTGTTGCTGGAAGTGAAAGAACATTGCACAGGTCCCAACGAGGAGTGGAGTTAGTAAAAATGTTGAGATCAATAGATGTACACCATATACCGTCATGTGTATATATCATACCATCTGCATCTCAAGCCACCGGGCCTGTAGAAACAGGAGCTTCAGTAGCAGTTAGAACATGTTTTGGCACTGGAAAAGAGTCTTCCTGTTATTTTTTTGGAATTGTGCCTGTGTGCCATTCATTTACATCTGGGCTATCCTCTAGTCTTGTTGAAGATTAACATTCCAATAACACATGACCTGCTACTTCTTGATTTATATTTAATTTTGATGCATGAAAAGTTGCTTCCTTGCTAATTTGTAGAGACCAGAGTTGTTTGAACTACTTGTGCATCAGGACTCAACTTCAACATTTTAATTAATACCAAAGTCATACATCTCTCCTAGTGTCATTGTTAGCAAGCCTCGCTGAAACAACCTAGAACCATATGCGCTCTTTGCAGTGTTTGGAAGGGTGTGGTCTACTATACCTGGGCTATGGGAAAGTCAGGTGTCACCAGAATAGTTTTGGTTCCTTGTGAACTCTTACCTTGGTTAATCTGGCAAGACCTCTTTCTGCATCAAATCAGAGGATTTTGGGGGCTCAACACATTTGGATGATTCTATTTTTTTCAGTCCCTGTTCCAAGCTCCATTCCACTGGTACTAACTTAACCTCTTCCACCGGCAACTGCCCAAGACTAAACAAGTCTGTTCACATCTTTGGTATTTGACCCTGAGATGAGATTCCGACCAGATATCTATGTCGTCACTAAGACTATCTATTTTCACCTCCATAACAGTGTCTAACTTTGCCACTGTCTCAGCTTATCTGCTGCTGAAACCCTCATTCTTTCCTTTGTTACCTCTAGTCTTGATTAAATGCCAGCTCACACCTGGCTGGTTTCCCACAAACTACTCGCCATAAACTTCAGGTCATCCAAAAAGCTGCTGCCTGAATCTTAGCTAGCGCCATTTTCTAGTCCCCTATCATCGTGTGCTTCCGGTCAAACAAGGTCTTTGATTTTTTAATTCTCCTTGTTCTTTTCCAAGCCTTCTATGACCTTGCCTCTCCTCATCTCTAATCTTCCCAAGCTCCATTACCCTTTGAGATATCTGCACTCCGCTTCTGCCTTGCTTGTGTCGGCATCACAGGCTAATATTTTTATTCCGACAACACTTTTAATGGCTGAGCTTTCAGTTGCCTGGGCCCTCCCTATATCTCTCCACCTCTCTACCCCAATTTCCTCCACCAAGACCCTCCTTAAAACCTAACTTTGTGATACAACTTTTGGTTATTGTCCTCATTTTGCCTTATGAAGCTCAAAGTCATATTTTGTTTTATAATATTCCTGTGAGGCACTTTGGGATGTCTTATTACATTAAAGGTGCTATATAAATAGTAATTTGTTATCATTTGTTACCTGCCTCAGACAAGGGGCGAAATTCTCCGTTATCGGCGGAAACTCCGCCGATCGGCGCAAAAAACGGCGCAAATCCCACTTGCGTCACGTCATAAAAATGGGCCGATAGTCTGCGGCCCGAAATGGGCTAGCAGCGACGTAACGGGATCCGCGCTTGCGCAGTGGTTCACGCCGTGCAGCGTCATACGCGCTGCACGGCGTGACGGCTCAGAAGGCCGCGCAGCTCCCCCCCACCCGACCGGAACAGCCGACCGCAACACCCGACTTGATGGCTGGCCGTCGCTCAGCCCCGAGGTTCGAGTCACGCGATGTGGAGGCGCTCCTGGATGCGGTGGAGCAGAGGAGGGACGCCCTGTATCCCGGGCACGGCCGCAGAGTTGCCCCACGCCACAGCCGGCGTCTGTGGAGGGAGGTGGCAGAGGCCGTCACCGCTGTGGCCCTGACACCACGGACAGGCACCCAGTGCCACAAGAAGGTGAACGACCTCGTCAGAGCAGGCAGGGTGAGCGTCCCCCATATCCCCTCTCCCCCAAATCCCCCCCTCCCCCATATCCCCCCCTCCCCCATATCCCCCCCTCCCCCATATCCCCCCTCCCCCATATCCCCCCCTCCCCCATATCCCCCCTCCCCCATATCCCCCCTCCCCCATATCCCCCATATTCCCCCCTCCCCCATATCCCCCATATCCCCCCTCCCCCATATCCCCCCCTCCCCCATATCCCCCCTCCCACATATCCCCCCTCCCCCATATCCCCCATATCCCCCCTCCCCCATATCCCCCATATTCCCCCTCCCCCATATCCCCCCTCCCCCATATCCCCCATATCCCCCCTCCCCCATATCCCCCATATCCCCCCTCCCCCATATCCCCCCTCCCCCATATCCCCCATATCCCCCCTCCCCCATATCCCCCCCTCCCCCATATCCCCCCCTCCCACATATCCCCCCTCCCCCATATCCCCCATATCCCCCCTCCCCCATATTCCCCCTCCCCCATATCCCCCCTCCCCCATATCCCCCATATCCCCCCTCCCCCATATCCCCCATATCCCCCCTCCCCCATATCCCCCATATCCCCCCTCCCCCATATCCCCCCTCCCCCATATCCCCCCTCCCCCATATCCCCCATATCCCCCTCCCCCATATTCCCCATATCCCCCCTCCCCCATATCCCCCCTCCCCCATATCCCCCATATCCCCCCTCCCCCATATCCCCCATATCCCCCCTCCCCCATATCCCCCCTCCCACATATCCCCCATATTCCCCCCTACCCCATATCCCCCTCTCCCGTATCACCTGATCACTGCCTGATGTCTAACCATGCATGCTTCATTGTGTATCGCAGGACCAAACGTCCAGGCACCCATCCCCGCAGATGCAGACCGCCCGCAGGATGCCCCTCCGAGACCACGGGAGACGGAGAGACCAGCACCCTCCAGCATGCGACGCCCGCAGGATGCCCCTCGGAGACCACGGGAGACGGAGAGACCCGAACCCTCCAGCATGCGACGCCCGCAGGATGCCCCTCGGAGACCACGGGAGACGGAGAGACCCGAACCCTCCAGCATGCGACGCCCGCAGGATGCCCCTCGGAGACCACGGGAGACGGAGAGACCCGAACCCTCCAGCATGCGACGCCCGCAGGATGCCCCTCGGAGACCACGGGAGACGGAGAGACCTGGAGCAACAGGGAGACGACACCCCCGTCACGTGCGGGAGCGACCACCCAGCGATGAGGGGGGCAGCCACAGGCCCCCGTCACATCCGAGCCAGGACACCACTACCCAGGACACCACTATCCAGGACACCCCTACCCGGGACACCACTACCCAGGACACCCCTACCCGGGACAGCACTACCCGGGACAGCACTACCCAGGACACCCCTACCCGGGAAGACGAAATACCGGACAGTGACTCAGAGTGGATGGGTGGAGACGAACCCCCACCCCAAAGTGCCATGGACTCAGAGTGGGACGAAGAGCACGACACAACGCCACTGCTGTCACCAACACCCTCCACCATCGCAGAAACACTCACCACGGTTGGGCACTTTAGTGATGAGGCGTCTGGTACACTCACTGGTGCGCACAACACAGCCGTCCCGGTACAGCAGGTGGAGGTAGGAGCAGCAGAGGGACCGGGCGGTCGGAGGGCAGCCCAGGCCAAGCGAACATCTGCCGCCCAGATGGATCCCGGGTTCCTGGAGTTACCATACCCACACATAGATCCGATGCAACCACCGACACGGAGACGAGCGAATAGGGTGACGGGTGGCTTGCGGCGGCTGCGGTCGCAGGTGGAGGAGTCCACCCGCGTCCAGGAGCTGGGAGTGGTCCCGGTCATGCGTGCCACCCAGGCTGACACCGCACGGGTGGCGTCCGCGGTGGAGGCAATGGGTGCGACGGTGTCAGACATGGGGAACGGTTTGCGAGGCCTGGGGCCTTCCGTGCAGGCGGCGTCTGTGGCCCAGGAAATGGCTGCCCTCTCACAGGAGGCCATGAGCCAGTGCCAGCGCCAGATGGCAGAGGCGCTCAACGCCATAGCCCAGTCTCAGCAGGCCATGGCCCAGTCTCAGCAGGCCATAGCCCAGTCTCTGCAGGCCATGGCCCAGTCTCTGCAGGCCATGGCCCAGTCTCAGCAGGCCATCGCTGAGGGCATCGGCGCCAGTGGCCATGTGCGAGCTGGCGTCGCACTGTCGCAGACAGGGTTCGACAACCCCCTGGGCTCCATGGCTGCAAACCTGCAGGCCCCTGTCGATACCAGCACGGGCCTCCAGGACTGGCAGTGCCAGATGTCGGGGGCGCGTCGGATGGCCAGTCCGTTCGCATCCCCCACCCATGTAGAGGCCTGGGGGCCATCGGGCACCCCGAGGGAGGAGGAGGTGGTGTGGTCCGTCCCGGCTCCCTCTGTAGGGGAGGTCCCGGTACACCGCGACACCTCGGACTCCCCCCCTTCCGTCCCAGGTGCATCGGGTGGGCAACGGGCAGGACAGGCTGGCAGCTCGCCATCCCAGTCGCCCGGGCCGCAGCCTGGCCCATCTAGGCCAGGACGCCCCAGGAAACGGCCGCCAAAGGGATCCAGTGTCAGAGGGCAGGAATCACAGGAGTCCACCTCCAGTTCTGCTGTACCGTCTGGGGAACCACGTAGACGTAGTCAAAGGGCCCGTAAGGCCAAACAATTAGACACTGAGTAAGTTGGCACGGGTGCAGGGCACAGATGAGTTTTAGGCGCGAGGGCACGTGCATGAACTCCTTTGGTTATTAAAGTCAATGTTACACCTACCGAAGCTGCCTTTGTGCTCTGTCCAAAGTGTGCGGGGGTGTCATGTACGTTGAGCGCAGGTGTGTGTGTGAGGGGTGGTCTTACCTCAGCCCCAGGTGAGTCTGCCCCCTTCCCCCTGGGCCGCCATCAACATCCCCCGGGCAGAGGACGGGACCGTGCGCTGCAGTGTCACAGCCGCATGCAGGGATGGTCCGGGTGGATGGTGGTACTGTGGCCATGGGTCAGACATAGTCCAACGATGTAGAGCCAGGAGCTCATCGGAGGCGGGCTGTCATCATTCTCCATGGCCTGCGATAGACACGCGTCCACCCGCAACTGGGTGAGCCCGGCCCGTTGTGCCGCCGGTGGATCGGCAATTGGGAGTGGGGGGGTGGTGTGCATGCGGGTGGGGTGGGTGGGGTTGGGGAGGGGGGTGATGGTGCTGGGTGGATGGATGGGTGGGGGGTGTGGGTGGTCGGCTGTTGTCATGGTGTGCGGTCTGTGGCCATACTACCCGATTCCCACGCCCATCTAGTCAGTGAAGCGGGCGTCTATCAGTCTGTCCCGTGCCCGCTGGGCCAGCCGGTAACGGTGGACAGCCACCCGCCTGTGTCTACCCCGTCTGCCCTGACCATTGCCCCCATCCCCCTCATCTGGGGAGGACTGGGCCTCTTCCTGCTGCTCCTCCACTCCGCCCTCCTCTGCCTGCGGCACATCGCCCCTCTGCTGGGCTATGTTGTGCAGGACGCAGCACACCACAATGATGCGGCCGACCCTATCTGACCGATACTGGAGGGCGCCCCCAGAGAGGTCCAGGCACCTGAAACGCATCTTCAGCACGTCAAAGCACCTCTCGATCACTCCCCTTGTCGCTACATGGGCATCATTGTAGCGGTTCTCCGCCTCATTGCGTGGCCTCCGTATAGGCGTCATCAGCCACGATCGCAATGGGTAGCCCCTGTCGCCCAGCAACCAGCCCCTCAGCCGGGGATGGCGTCCCTCGTACATGCCGGGGATGGATGACCGCGACAACATGAATGAGTCGTGTACACTGCCTGGGTAACGGGCGCAGACGTGCAGGATCATCATGCGGTGGTCGCAGACCACCTGTACGTTCATCGAATAGGTCCCCTTCCTATTAGTGAACACGGCCCTGTTATCTGCAGGTGGCCGCACGGCGACGTGCATCCCATCGATCGCGCCCTGGACCATGGGGAACCCGGCAATGGCAGAGAAGCCCACGGCCCGGGCATCTTGGCTGGCCCGGTCCACGGGGAAGCGGATGTAGCGGTGCGCCATGGCATAAAGGGCATCTGTCACTGCCCGGATGCACCGATGCACCGATGTCTGCGATATGCCGGACAGGTCCCCACTCGGTGCCTGGAATGACCCCGTTGCATAAAAGTTCAGGGCCACCGTAACCTTGACGGACACGGGGAGAGGGTGTCCCCCGCCAGTGCCACGCGGTGACAGGTGTGCCAGCAGGTGGCAGATGTGTGCCACGGTTTCCCGGCTCATCCGGAGTCTCCTCCTGCATTCCCGGTCCGTGAGGTCCTGGTATGACTGCCGGGGCCGGTACACACGGGGCGCCCTCGGGTGCCTCCGTTGCCGTGGGGCCGCGACGTCCTCCTCTCCCTCCTCGTCCTGTCGGTCAGGTGTCCCTCCAGCCTGGGCGGCTGCCGCCTGCCCCTCTGTGGCAGCCTGCGCCGCCTCTCTGGCACGCTCCTCCTCCTCCTCCTCCTCCTCATCCAGGGCAACATAGACATGAGCGGCTGCCACCACGGCGGCCAACATCGCTGGATGATCTGAAAACATGACGACCTGGTGGGGGGGAGGGGAACGACGACATGTCATCATTGCCCATATCCCCTCCTCCCCCCAGCCAGGTGGCATGGACCGCATGGGTCCAACTGTTGGAGGCTGGCACCTGGCCAGGTGGACCAACTCATTTGCCCTCCCATCACCCACCCCGGCACGGACCCCCTCCCCAACCCCCAACCTCCACCCTAGCACGGACCCCCCCCCCAACCTCCACCCCGGCACGGACCCCCTCCACAACCCCCAACCTCCACCCCGGCACGGACCCCCTCCCCAACCCCCAACCTCCACCCCAGCACGGACCCCCCCCCCAACCTCCACCCCGGCACGGACCCCCTCCACAACCCCCAACCTCCACCCCGGCACGGACCCCCTCCCCAACCCCCAACCTCCACCCCAGCACGGACCCCCCCCCAACCTCCACCCCGGCACGGACCCCCTCCACAACCCCCAACCTCCACCCCGGCACGGACCCCCTCCCCAACCCCCAACCTCCACCCCAGCACGGACCCCCCCCCAACCTCCACCCCGGCACGGACCCCCTCCCCAACCCCCAACCTCCACCCCAGCACGGACCCCCCCCCCCAACCTCCACCCCGGCACGGACCCCCTCCACAACCCCCAACCTCCACCCCGGCACGGACCCCCTCCTCAACCTCCACCCCGGCACGGACCCCCTCCCCAACCTCCACCCCGGCACGGACCCCCTCCCCAACCCCCAACCTCCACCCCGGCACAGACCCCCTCCACAACCCCCAACCTCCACCCCGGCACGGACCCCCTCACCAACCCCCAACCTCCACCCCGGCACGGACCCCCTCCCCAACCCCCAACCTCCACCCTGGCACGGACCCCCTCCCCAACCCCCAACCTCCACCCCGGCACGGACCCCCTCCCAACCCCCAACCTCCACCCCGGCACGGACCCCCTCCACAACCCCCAACCTCCACCCCGGCACGGACCCCCTCCCGGCACTCCCCCGGAGCCCAGCCTACTCTAACCACCCCCCCCCCCCCGCCGCACACACACACAAGCCGAGACACACCTCTCCTCAGGCAATCAGTCTGCGGCCACGCCATTTCCTGCCCAGAGCCAACCCCCCAGGCCGTCACTCACCTCCTCGCTGGTCGGCGTGAGCCTGGAGCACCGGGTCACGCCGATGAAAAGGAGGTTTGATTGACGTCGACGTGAACGGTCATCACGTCGACGGGACTTCGGCCCATCCGGAAGGGAGAATATCGGCAGGCCGAAAATCGGCTGCCTTGCGCAGACCCGTGACATTCTCCGCGGCAGCGGCGCCATTAACGCCCCGCCGACTTTTCTCCCTTCGGAGACTTCGGCGGGGGCGGGGGCGGGATTCACGGCGGCCAACGGCCATTCTCCGACCCGGCGGGGGGTCGGAGAATGACGCCCAAGGTATGGAAAGAAATGAGCTGAAGGAAATTGAGTCTCTGAGGCATTTTCACCTCTACAGTCAATATTTTCATCCGCTCCCAGAAAGAGCTTCAAATAAATGTGTCCGGGTGCTGACAGCATTAGCATGGAAATAATGGTAACCAAGGAAAAATAGGAAGAAATAATAATAATCTTTATTAGTATCACTTGGAGGCTTACATTAACACTGCAATGAAGTTACTGTGAAAATCCCCTAGTCGCCACACTACAACACCTGTTCGGGTACACTGAGGGAGAATTCAGAATGTCCAATTCACCTAACGCGCACGTCTTTCGGGACTTGTGGGAGGAAACCGGAGCACCCGGAGGAAACCCACGCAGACACGGGGAGAAGGTGCAAACTCCGCACAGACAGCGATCCAAGCCGGGAATTGAACCTGGTCCCTAGCGCTGTGAAGCAACAGTGCGAATCATTGTGGTACCGTAAGTGAGCAGGACTGCAGTCCTGGAGAAAAGCTTTTTGGTCAAAGCCTCTGTCTCTGAGCCACAAGGCAAAGAAGGTTCCAGATTTGATGGCCAGTGTTCATCACGTTTAGTTCATCTCTGACAGGACGGTGGTAGGAACATTGGCCTTAGCAATCTTATCCTAGGGAGGTAAAAATCAAATTGAGTTCTCACTTCAACTGTGGTGCGATGAATCAGCTGAAAATACCCGTGAATGGACACTGGATAAGGACACAGTCGTCTGAGACTATCTCCAGAGCCAAAGAGATGAATGCTTAGTGGGGGAGGAGGGGGGAGTTGAGATGCTTGATTCTCAGGTCTTATACAAGGCATTGACAGTGCCGTAAGCTCCGAAAATTTCTAAATTTTGATTGCCGTGTTCAATGGCTTTGTCCATGGCTCACTGGAACAAAGTAAGTAACCCAGCTCTGCTCACCCTCCACTTGATAAACAAGGAGATGGCCTTACTGCTGCCAGCTTCTTGGACACAGGGTCATGATGACAAAACCCGTCCATCATTTTTTTAATTGACCATGTATATTTTGCCTACCAAATCAATCGAAAGGATCAGGAATCTCTCCAGTCAGGTCAGGAGTGTACTGGAGGTCAATTGGAACAGCAAAGACAGTTTAGCAGGCAAAATAATAGTGGCTTTCTGCAAGGAATGCTTAAAACAGTTGCCAAGCCAAGCACACCCTCAGATTCCTGTTGTACAATTTCCAGTATGTTAATTGCTGTCTGTGATGTAATTTTAACTGCTGGCCTTCAGTGCCACTGTGACATCTGTTTCGAATGTAAGGAAAGTAAACTTAACAGCGCTCGCCAGATCTGCTCTGGTTTACAGCTACACTTTCACAAAAGGCAAAAGAAAAAGGCTTGTGTCGGGTCTAGGTGAACACCATCCGACCACCAACTTTCGTTCTGTGCATTTATCTCTCAGAAAACACACACATCCTTGTGGAGCGGGCAAGCTTTGATCTTGTGTAATGTGCCACAGCTGACTCATAACACTCTTGAAAAAAAAAGCTACTTGCAACTCTGAGGTCCAAAAGGAAACTCATTCTTGTTTTCCCAAACTGCATCACGTTGTTTATATAGACCAGTAAGAGGATGAATGTGCTTTTTTATTGAAACTTATGACCCTTCGAAATAGTATAAATAATGCCCAAACAAAAATGATAACTCCCTTTTCTTTTAATCCCTACTTTAAACAAGGCTCCATTTGATTCTGTATATAATCAACTTTTCAATCTTATCAATTGATAAAGTTACTTGAACAAGCTTGAGGTCATCCAAAACTCTGCTGTTGATGTTCCTACTCACCATTCAGTTATCATCAGTGCACTTTCTGACCTACATTGCTCCCGGTTAAGCAAGCCTTCACTTTTAACATTCCCATCCTTGTTTTTAAATCCCTTCATGGCTTAACCCTCCCTAATTCTGTGATTCCTCCCCAGCTCTAGGCACTGGAGACAGGCAGGAGATACTAAAGTCTGAGAACTTGCACGAACAGACTCAAAAACAGCTTCTTCCCCGCTGTTACCAGACTCCTAAACGACCCTCTTATAGACTGTTGCTCTTTTTAATGAGTGGAATACTATCCCACCAGAGTCACCAATAATGTTGCTAATCGGCACCAATAATATTGCCAAATTAACTAGATATGGCAGTTATTAATGATAATATTGCTTTTCAGAGTCGCCAGGTATCAAATTATACCACCACAAGGCTTTACCGGATATCGATCAAAGGACCAAACAACCAGTTAGTCAGTTCAAGTTCAAAGATAGTTACTTCGACATGCAACATAAAACACTACAAGTTAAACTACACCTAACAACTATAATAACCTATCCTTAACTTCAGGGCAACCGGCTCTTTGCAGATGAACAAGGCCTTTATTCGGATATTGCGTGGCTGGGCAGAAGAAGTGGCTTCGTTTCTGCTGGGCTCATCCATCTGGTAGCGATCGTTGGTGTTGAACTTGCCTTCTGGTCGTAATGCTACACTTGGTTTTAGGTGTAGGCCGGGGCCAAGAGAGACTGAACACATGGCTGTGTCTCTTTTTATCCCTCTGGGATTTTGCGTTCTTTAGGGCAGTCCTTAGCTTTGGACCCAGTAATTCAACAGGCTTCGATCACTGCCTTCGATTTTGGCCAATAAAGGGGCGGGTGCCTTGGTGGCTGGGCGAGTCCTGAGCGGTCATTGACCTTGGCTGTTTGGGCTTTCTTAGCAAAGTGAGTGGCGCCGGTTAATCTGCATCTGTATCGGTTACCTGAGCACAGTTCTTTTGTTCTGGGGAAATGGACCATTAGAATGCAAACGAGCAGGGGTTTCGATCGTGTCTAGCTATCTGGGTTGCAAATACACGCACAAGCTCTGAGTGTGTCTGAGTCCTGGGTTGGCCATAATTCCCATGGTCCTTTGCAGGTGGCCATCTGAGATGGCTACAGCACTGACCTGATTAACACTACACCCCTGTATGCTTCACCCGATGCCGGTGTTATGTAGTTACATTGTGTACCTTGTGTTGCCCTATTATGTATTTTATTTTATTTTCTTTTGTTTTCATGTACTGAAGGATCTGTTGAGCTGCTCGCAGAAAAATACTTTTCACTGTACCTCGGTACATGTGACAATAAGCAAAATCCAAATCCAACTATGACAGACTCTGCCATGACAACCTCCTGACTAGTCCTCCTGACCAACATATGGGGGCACGTGCTAAAATTGGGAGAGCTGTCCCATAGACTAGTTAAGCCACAGCCTGACATAATCATACTTAACAAATCGTATCTCACAGACCATGTGCCAGACACATCTTGGAATCGCCATGTCCACCACAGGTGGCAGAACAGTCATATACATTTAGGGATTTCCCTGGGAGTCCTAAACATTGACTCCAGACCCCATGAAGCCTCAAGGCATCAGATAAATGAAGGTCAAGAAAGCCTTCTGCTGAGTATCACCTCAAATCTCCCTTCAGCTGATGAATCAGTATCCCTTCATGTTGAACACCAATTGGAAAACGTACTGAGGGTGGTAGGGGCACAGAATATACTCTGGGTCACAGATTTTAACGTCCTTCTCCAAGAGTGACTCAGTAGTCCTGGCTGAATCCTGAAAGACAAATCTGCCAGAGAGGATCTGTGGCAGATGTTGAGGGAACCAACAAGAGGAAAAAACCTCCTAGACCTTGTCCTCACCAATCCACCTGTCACAGATACAGCTGCTCATGAAGGTAGTGGTAAGAGTGACCATCACATAATCCTTGTAAAATCTGCCTTTACATTGAATATGCCCTCCATTTTGTTATGTGGCACTACCGCTATGTCAAATGGTACATTCAGGATGGATTGGTCAGGATGGATTTGCCCGTTTGAGGACAGGACACGTCTGGCCAATTTTCCGCATTGCCAGGTTAATGCCAGCATTGTAGCTGCACTGGAACAGCTTGGGGATGATGGAGGAGTTGACGAGGGTATCCTGGAGGTAACAGTCAAAAGAACAAAGTACAAAGAAAAGTACAGCACAGGAACAGGCCCTTCGGCCGTCCAAGCCTGCGCCGACCATGCTGCCCGTCTATACTAAAATCTTCTGCACTTCCGGGATCCGCATCCCTCTATTCCCATCCTATTCATGTATTTGTCAAGATGCTCCTTAAAAGTCACTATTGTCCCTGCTTCCACCACCGGCAGCGCGTTCCAGGCACCCACTACCCTCTGTGTAAAAAAGCTTGCCTCTTACATCTCCTCTAAACCTTGCCCCTCGCACCTTAAACCTATGCCCCCTGGTAATTGACCCCTCTACCCTGAGAAAAAGGTCTCTGACTATCCACTCTGTCTATGCCCCTCATGGTTTTGTAGACCTCTATCAGGTCGCCCCTCAACCTCCGTCACTCCAGTGAGAACAAACCAAGTTTATTCAACCTCTCCTCATAGCTAATGCCCTCCATACCAGGCAACATCCTGGTAAATCTCTTCTGCACCCTCTCTAAAGCCTCTACATCATTCTGGTAGTGTGGCGACCAGAAATGAACACTATACTCCGAGTGTGGCCTAACTAAGGTTCTATACAGCTGCAATATAACTTGCCAATTTTATACTCAATGCCCCTGCCAATGAAGGCAAGCATGCACGGTAGCATAGTGGTTAGCACAATTGCTTCATAGCTCCAGGGTCCCAGGTTCGATTCCCGGCTTGGGTCACTGCCTGTGAGGAGTCTGCACGTTCTCCCCGTGTGTGCGTGGGTTTTCTCCGGGTGCTCCAGTTTCCTCCCACAGTCCAAAGATGTGCAGGTTAGGTGGATTGGCCATGCTAAATTGCCCTTCATGTCCAAAATTGCCCTTAGTGTTGGATGGGGTTACTGGGTTATGGGGATCGGGTCGAGATGTGGGCCTGGGAAGGGTGCTCTTTCCAAGAGCCGGTGTAGACTCGATGGGCCGAATGGCCTCCTTCTGTACTGTAATTTCTATGCCATATGCCTTCTTGACTACCTTCTCCACCTGTGTTGCCCCTTTTATTGACCTGTGGACCTGTACACCAAGATCTCTCTGACTGTCTATACTCTTGAGGGTTCTATCATTCACTGTATATTCCCAACCTGTATTAGACCTTCCAAAATGCATGACCTCACATTTGTCCGGATTAAACTCTATCGACCATCTCTCCGCCCAAGTCTCCAAATGATCTAAATCCTGCTGTATCCACTGATAATCCTCATCGCTATCCGCAATTCCACCAACCTTTGTGTTGCCCGCAAACTTACGAATCAGACCAGTTACATTTTCCTCCAAATCATTTATATATACTACGAATAGCAAATGTCCCAGCACTGACCCCTGCGGAACACCACTAGTCACAGCCCTCCAATCAGAAAAGCACCCTTCCATTGCTACTCTCTGCCTTCTATGACCTAGCCAGTTCTGTATCCATCTTACCAGCTCACCTCTGATCCCGTGTGACTTCACCTTTTGTACCGATCTGCCATGAGGGACCTTGTCAAAACCTTACTGAAGTCCACATAGAAAACATCCACTGCCCTACCTGCATCACTCATCTTTGTGACCTCCTCGAAAAACTCTATCAAGTTAGTGAGACACAACCTCCCCTTCACAAAACCGCCCCTGCGGAATGCTGACAGGGGGAGTGAGGGGATGATGTGCGAGTGAGTGGAAGATGCGTTTGGTGGTGGCATTATGCTGCAGTTGGACGATGATTTTATGAAGGCTGGTGGGGTGAAAAGTGAGGTCACGGAGGACCTTATCCTGGTTCTGGGAGGGAGGGGAAGGGGTGAGTGCAGAGGTGCGGGAGATGGGGCTGACACGATTTAGAGTCCTGTCGACCACAATGGGTGGAAAACCACAATTAAGGAAGACATAATAATAATAATAGCTTATTGTCACAAGTAGGCTTCAATGAAGTTACTGTGAAAAGACCATAGTCGCCACATTCCGGCGCCTGTTCGGGGAGGCCGGTCCGGGAATTGAACCCGCGCTGCTGGCATTGTTCTGCATTACAAGCCAGCTGTTTAGCCCACTGTGCTAAACCAGCCCCTTATGTCAGCCCCTCATGTCAGACAGACATGTCAGTAGCACTGTTTATGGAAAATGGAATCATCAAAACAGATGCGACGGTGGCAAAGGAACTGGAAGAATAGAATGGAGTCCTCATAGGATGTGGGGCGTGAAGAGCTGTAGTTGAGGTAGCTGTGGGAGTCGGTGGGCTTGTAATGGAAACTAGTGGGCAGTCTATCCCGCAAAATGGAGATAGAGCGGTCAAGAAAGGGAAGTGTTGTAGAGAGATTAGAGAGTGGTTAGAGAGGTAGGTTTTAGACAATGTCATGCTCACAGAATTCCCGACACCTGAATTTATTTTCCTTCACACTGGAACTAGTGAGCACTAAAAAATCCTTGCGCTTCACACTTATAATTTCTTTAATGTAGAAGCCATTACTTTGAAATTACTTTGAGATAATTGAATTAGAAAGCTTATAATAATTTTCATTAAAAAAATTTCTTACAGTGGAATAAGCCACTAAAGTAATGAGTGAATGATTTCAGATGCATTTGCTGCATGCTTGTACGCAGTGTTTCTGCAGGTCGATTTCATTATTGGTTGGCTACATCAGCCAATGTTGATGAGCTTGCAGACCACACACAATTGACAAGATCAGCCATAAACAAGTTAACACACAGCTCCATCAAAGCCCTGAACACAAACATCCAGAACTTGACATTAAACAGCAAAACACATTGACAGAAAACATCCACTTTGACTAACTCGGCAGGATTGCAGTTTGCTGGAATTAGTTGATACGGGATTCAAACAAATATTTTGCCACAAAGTCTTCGGAATTAATCTAACAATGATAAAGATGTGTCACATGACCGCGAGTTTAACTGTCAACGTTTATCACAGAATAAGGGACAAGAGGGGCTGGATTCTTCGCAGCCTCGCGCTGAAATCGCGTTTGGCGCTGGGGCGGAGAATCAACTATCACGCCGAAATTGGGCCCGGCACCAGTCCGGCGATTCTCTGGGATCCGAGAATCAGCGTGTTCGCGGAGTACTCCGCGCAGCTGGGGGGCCATTGCCAGAGGCCCACCCAGCGATCCTTCGCTCCCACCTATTGCCGTTCGGGAACCTCACATGCCGGCTGTGGACTCAGTCCGCGGCCGCCCTGGTGGGGAGCGAGGGATCGGGCACTGGGGGTGGGGCCTTATGGGTGGCCAGGGGACAGATCGGGCCGGTCGGATCTTCGGGCACTTGGCCGATCAGAGGGGCCTACATTTTCCAGCTGCCTCCGTGGTCCAGGTCCGCCATGGCGCACGGCGGGGCCGCTGGAGGCCACCACCATGCGCCTGCGCGGACTCAAAACCGGAAGTGCGGGGCCCGTATCTGCAGCTAAAGCTGCATGAATCACTCCGGGTCCATGCTAGCTCCCTGAAGGTAAGTGAATTAGCTTTTTATTTTGAGGAAACTCCAGAATGAAACGCCAGTGTTTATACGCCGGCGTGGGGACGTAGTCCCATTTTGGGAGGATCCAGCCCAAGATTTTATCGACAGTGAGCTGGAGGATCCCATTTTATCATGAACTTTTATCAAGTTACAGATAGATTTGAGGCGGAAATTTCTGATAATGGGTCTATGTCCCCACGCCTGTGAGAAAATGGGCGCGAATCACTCTGGACTTTCCTGGAGAAAGTCCAGAGTGATTCTCCGTTTTGAAGGGGGCTAGCAGGACCCCAGGCTAGTCCATGCAGCTCCCGTTGCCGATACCGTGCCCTGCAGTTCTGGCCGCAGGTCCGCGCTTGCGAGCCGGTCACACTGCCCTCTCTTTGGCCCCGCAGATGAAGATGGGCCATAATAATCGGGAAAGGGTCAAGGCAGGGGCGGGAAGCCAGAGATCTGAGTGCTCATCCCCACATGAGGAATGGCCCTGGAAATCTCAGGATTGTCTGAGGAGAATGCAGTGACCGACAGCAAGGTTGGCCTGCACTGCAGAGGTGATAATCCACTGCCCATCACCCAGATGACCTGATTCAACTGAGTTCATATCAGACAAAATGCTCCTTCCCTCTCACTGACCACAAGTCCATTGTCTCGTAGGATCTCCATCTGATGAGGCTGGACCATCTGGAGTCGTTCACCTCCGCCACCTAAGAGATCACCATGAAAGAGAGCTCTGAGCAGACCACCATCGAGGCACTACAGCTATCACCCCACCTTCCTCGAGCGCAGAGGCACACACCAGTGGGCGACATTGTGCCCCAGAAGTCTGCCCACTAATCTGGTGAGCACCACACAGTTGCTGATGCACATCAGTCTGTGGCCATCGTGGCTGGGGGCCCTGACATCATGTGCCAGTTAACAAGGGACATGTCCCATACACAGGTGGACATTGTCAAGGCACTTCAAAGTATGGCCCAGTCACTGAGGACCATCACTGAGGGTATTGACACCGTGGTGCAGACAAAGGGGAACCTCCAGGACTGGCAGATCCAGAAGACTCAGAGGCTTCTGGAGCTCACTCCAGTAGCCCCTCCATCCATGGAGTCTCCCAGGGCCTACAGGCATTGTCAGGGAGGAGCAAGCACCGGACTCCCGCCACCAAGGAGAGAACGGCGGTCTCCAGTTATTCTGAATCCCGCCCCCACTCCTGATACCGGTGCATCTCTGGGACAGCGGGCAGAACAGGCTAGTCAGGGAGGGGGAAGTGTGTTGGGGGGGGGGGCAGGGAATGGGCAAGAGGGGTTTTGGGGGGTGGAGGGGGTGGGGGGAAGGAGGGAAATGGAGGAGGGTGGAAAATGGGGAGGGGGATGTGAGGATTGGGGGAGGGTGGATTGGGGGCACGGGAACGAGGGAAATGGTGGGGCAGGGGAATTGGGGCAGAGGGGGTATTAGCGGGGAGGAGAGAAATGGTGGAGGGAAGAGGGGTTGAACTTCGTCATGCAACTTCGTCCCATGAGAATCTGGAGACAATGAGGGCATCCCTGGTCCTCCTAGCATGTCAAATCCTTGCTGCCTCCTGTCCTCCATCTTCTGGTTCCCCCTCGGGTTCATCCTCCAGCCCTTCCTGGTCCACCTCCTCCTCCAGCATGCCTCACTGCTGTTGTGTGGGGCACAGCAGACCATTACAAAGGGGGGTGACCCTCTGGGCGGTGTATTGCAGGGCACCACCAGAGCGATCCAGGCAGCGGAACTGCATTTTCAGCAGTCTGATGGCGCCACTCAATGACAGCGCAGATGGTAACGTAGGCCTTATTATATTGGGTCTCTGCCCGGTCTCAGGCCTCCGCACCGGCGTCATCAGCCATGACCTCAGTTGGTGTCCCTTGTCCCCATGAACCAACCTGTCATTCTGCAAATGACTTCAAAGACACCAGGCATCTCCGAATGCCCCAGGATGTAGCTGCCATGCATGTTCCCTGGGTAGCGGGCACGCATGTACATGATATGTAGGCGGTGCTCGCACATGATCTGAACATTCAGTGAGTGGAACTCCTTCCTGTTAATATAGGGCACTCCCTGATGACCCGGTGCTCACAGAGTGACATGCGTGCTATCGATGGCCCCCTGTACCTGGAGCATCACGGTGATGGCAGCAAATCCTGCAACCTTGGCATCTTGGTGGGCATGGTCAAGCTGGAAGGTGATATAGTTGGATGCCCAGGCCTACAGAGCATCCGTCACCTTTGGGGTGCATCTGTGGGCTGTAGATTGTGAAATGCCACACAGGTCCCCACTCGAACCCTGGAACGACCCAGTGGCATAAAAGATGAGGGCTATGGTGAACTTGACTGCCACTGGGAGCAGGTGTCCTCTCCTCCACGGGATACCAAGTCTGTGGATACATGGCATAGGTGCCGTTCTGTCTCTCTGCTGAGACAAAGTCTTCTCTGGCACGTGTTGTCCATCAGCTCATTGAATGGCCAATGACGACTGTACATCTTGGGATGTCACTGGCCTCCCCTTCTGGATCCCTCCTCAGCCTGGTGGGCAGCCGGGTCTTCAAGGGGTGTAGCGGCCACCTGCATATGGAGTGTCGCCTCCAGCCTGCATTGTTGCTGCTGCCGTCTCCGACGTCTGCTCACCTCGGCCCCCACCAGCAGTTCCTGTGCTGTATTGTTCTGTGTTCTTTCGGCACGAGGAAGTGCTCAGGCACCGGAGTGTGGCAACTAGGAGCTTTTCACAGTAACTTCATTGCAGTGTTAATGTAAGCCTACTTGTGACACTAATAAAGATTATTATTATATTATTATTGTTACAATGATAAAACAGGTTTCAATGCACTGAGTGATGAAATTATAAAATATATTATTCTCATTTCTTATGATTGCTATCTAAATTTAAGAAGTTGCAGATAGCCCAATTTGGTAAAAGGAATTATGATGTGGAGATGCCGGCGTTGGACTGGGGTGAGCACAATAAGAAGTCTTACAACACCAGGTTAAAGTCCAACAGGTTTGTTTCCAATCACTAGCTTTCGGAGCGCACTCACCTGATGAAGGAGCTGCACTCCAAAAGCTAGTGATTCCAAACAAACCTGTTGGACTTTAAGCTGGTGTTGTAAGGCTTCTTACTACAGTAAGAATTAGTCACAGAGCTGGAGGATATTTAGAAATTGTGGCTGGATTGGAAGAATACAAAAGATTAAAAAGATCTCTTTCAGCTAATATTAAAGAATTGATGTCTGGAAGCAGGTTCAGATGATCTAAGGATATGATTACTTCACCAGCAGCAGTTAGTAGAATGAACATCACTTTTGACCACATAAGTATCCCAGGACTTTCCACCACATTAGCCAGAATGTAATAATGAATGGTCAGCATGCGTTTCAAAAGGGAAAATCTTGCTCAACCAACTTTATGGAATCTTTTGAAGAGGTAACAGATGGTAAACAATGGTAATGTAGTAGATACAATTTATCCAGATTTTCAGAAGGCCTTCAATGAGGTGCCTCCTAATTGACAAATGAGAAAGGCCAAAGGATGCAAAGTCTAGGGGCAATTAAAATTATAGAATGGGCTGCTAGTCGGCTTGAAGACCGAGGGCAGAGGTGGGAGTAAAAGATAGGTATCCAAAGTGTCAGAAGGTGAGAAGTTGTGTCTGAGGTGTGCCACTGTTCCCAGGGGCGGGATTCTGCCATAATCGACGGGGCGGGCAACTCTGGCGGGACGGAGTGGCGTGAACCACTCCGGCGTCGGGCCGCCCCAAAGGTGCGGAATCCTCCACACCTTCGGGGGCTAGGCCCGCCCCGGAGTGGTTTGCACCCCGCCGGCCGGCGGGAAAGGGGCTTGGCGCCATGCCAACCAGCGCCGAAGGGCTTCCGCCAGCCGGCGCGAGTTGCCGCATGCGCGGGGGCGCCAGCATGTGCTGGCATCATCCCTTCGCATGCGCAGAGGGCTTCGTTTCTGCATCGGCAATGGCGGACTGCTACAGCCACCGGTGCGGAACAATAGAGTGCCCCCACGGCACAGGCCCGCCCGCGGATCGGTGGGCCCCGATTGCGGGCCAGGCCACCGTGGGGGCACCCCCCGGGGCCAGATCACCCCGCGCCCCCCCAAGAACCTCGGAGGCCACCCGCGCCGTCAGGTCCCGCCGGTAAGGACCTACTCCAATTTATGCCGGCGGGACTGGCAAAAGCCAGAGAATTTGGGCAGCCCTGGGGCCCATTGAGTCGCGCCGGCCTCGAGGCGGGCGCCGCGATTCACACTGGGCCGATTTTTGGTGGGCTGGAGAATTTGTAGGACGGCGGGACGGGATTCACGCCGCCCCCCGGCGATTCACCGACCCGGCGGGTGGTCAGAGAATCCCGCCCCAGGTATCTGCTCCCCTTGTCCTTTAAGATGGTAGCAGTCATGCGTTTGGAAGCTGATGTCGAAGGAACCTGCGGAAGTTACTGCAGTGCATCCTGTAGATGGTGCACAATCCTGCCACTGTTCTTCAGTGGTGAAGGGTTTGAATGTTTGTGGAACGGGGAGGAATCAAGTGGGCTGCTTTGTCCGGGATGGTGTTGAGCTTCTTGAGTGCTGTTGGAGTTGCACTCACCCAGGCAAGTGGAGAGTATTCCATTGCACTCTTGATTTGTACTTTGTAGATGACGGACAGGCTTTCGGGGATCAGAAAGTGAGTTACTCGTTGTAGGGTTCCTAGTCTTTGACCTACACTGGTAGCTACAGTATTAATATGGCTAGTCCAGTTCAGTTTCTGATCCATGGAAACCCCCAGGATGTTGATTGTGGGGGTTTCAGCGATGGTAATATCATTGAATGTCAAGGGGCGATGGTTAGATCCTCTCTTGTAGGAGATGGTCATTGCTTGGCCCTTGTGTGGCGCAAATGATTCATCCTTTGGCTTGTACCTTTGAATGATTTTAAATTACATTGGTCCAGAATTTCCAAGCTCCAATTAGTGTTGGAAAAAGAGGGCATGGCTTCACGTGCCTGATGCTGCCGGCCTGCACTGAACGAGTCCTGGGAGCAGCTACGGTGCACATTTTTCAGCAGGCCTGAGTTAGAAGGCCGGACCATTTAGGTGCAGATCCTGACTATGGTAAGGGAAAAGGACCCAAGCGACAATCCAACTGTGATTTCTCCTCTTCAGAGGTTCTGGCCAAAATACATAGACTTCACAGTTTCTTTCAATCCAACTGGCCAATGCGAGTTTATGGTCTATGTAAGCCTTATTCACCCCTCTTCATATCACCCTGTTAGCATATCCTTTTATTCAATTCTCCCTCATGAATTTATGCAGCTTCCGCTTAAATGTGATTCGCCTCAATACTCCTTGTGGTAGCATGTTCCTGATTCATACATTCTTTGGTTAAGAAAGTTTCTCCTCAACTCACTGCTGCGTTTATTAATAATGATCATATATTCATGGCCTCTGGTTATTATGTCTTCAATGACCGGAATTTTTGGATATTCCCACAGCAAGCCTTAACCACTGCTCTTGTTGTGACAGAGGCTGGGTTAAAGGAAATATGTGAATCAAATTCAGCATGCGTTGGATTCAAAATGAAAGGTTTACTTTCTTGCTTATTTAGAAGCTTGACTATTTAGAAAAATCTAAGGAATGACCTAATTATTTAGCAATTCAGGATGGCTGCTCACTTAAATAAACAATATGCTGCATATTACAGAAGAAAAACTTGGCATTTTGTGAGGTAAAGGTGCCAATTTGCAACTCATGCCAAGAATTTTGAGTTCACATTGTTACTGATAGTCATCAAGAAGCGACTGAGCTGCCGGTCAGCAGTCTAAGGTTTCAAAAAAACAAGTTGATGCGTATATTGAAGCTTTGGAAATGTACGTACAATGGATATAGTTTAGGATTCTTTGCCCTTTTTTCTTTTGGATATGGCTCTGACGTTAGGGACTTTTCAGCATGTGTTTTCAACAGAGGTTGCCTAAAAGATATTTGCTTTTCAGAATAGCCCTGTGCTAAATGCTGGACACAATAGGCAGAGGTGATATAATTTAAATGTGGGTTGGACACTCGTCTTGCACCGTTCTCAATCAGTTTGTTAGCAATTTCTGGCCACTCATGAAGATATCTAATATCTTGGTATGACAAAGTCTCCTGACATCTTCTAGGCTTTGAAGAAAGGTTTCCAACATCAGCATGTAAACCAGGAAGGCTGGAAGCAGTGGGCTACAAGAGGATTCCTGGTCAGGGAGAGTTCAGGAAGAGGAGGGATCAGCAATGGGAGTTAGTAGTCAAGGGTTCTTTATTTCAGTAATAATGCACAGATCCTTTCCTTGGATGGCCACCTTGCCATGGTGGAGAAACGTGAACATTGCGTTGATCCCGAGAGGAATGCCGTTATAATTCTTAAGCTCCTGGTAGGGTCAGCCATGGCCGTCAGGTCAGAGGGGAGGAATCAGACAAAGTGCAATACGAAACAAGTCCTCAATGGTGGATCAAGCAAAAGATACTCGTATGGTATCAACGGCAGTGATGGCGGATGATGGCTGCAGCAGTCGGGAGATCCCTAGTCGTCGAGGATCCCTTGCCACTGGCACTGGGCGTACCCTCTGCCAAGGACTGTGTCTCGTGATGTGCAATGGCATACCCATGTTAAAAGATGTTCCAGGTGTTAACCTAGCGGAAGCTAGCACACCCTGGTGACGGGACAGGATTGAGAGATCTGGAAGTCCCTAGCTTTGGACCGCATCATAGGCGGTGAAGTTTGATTCAGTTGTTTTGTTCATGTAATAGAAGCAGGAGAGCATTTCAGCAACTTTCTTCGCAACTAAGCAGCCCTATTCAGGATCCACTCTGCTCAACCTGCATGGAGAAAGGGCGAGAAAGGATGCCCTGAAGTTAGTCTGAGCCATCCCCAACCTGGCTGGAAAACCACACCCAGTAGGCTCATCTACCGGCGGTAAGAAAATCAAAGTTAATCTGAACTTATTTGTTTTTATATAAGGCGGGAACCGGAAGTTCGACCTCTGGCAAGTCCCCCCCCCCCCCCAACCAATAAATTCTGGTGGAGAGGAAACCCGAGACACTACACGTGTAGTGTCTTCCACCCGCCCTCCTCCTCTAACCTAATAATAAGACCCATTGGTGTAAGGTAAGTGCCATATTATATTATTATATTATTAGCATTGTGAAGGTCAAGGATCGGAGGTGGAGGAGCAGTCTCTGTCAGCGAGAGAACCTGAGAACATCTCAGACACTCAGAAGGTAAGAAGGTAAGTAGGTGATTTTTACTTTTATACCTTTTTTCAAATTGTGTGTGTCGGGGGGAAACTGAAGTGACATCACAGAAAAGCTGTGACCTGAGTGGCTGGTTGGGATTCTAACCTAAATTTAAAAAAAAAAATTTGAGTATTTGGGAACTAATTAAACATAATAACTTAATTATAATTTAGAGGATATCTAAGCCAGAGATCGGAGAATATTATAGTTAGCTATCGCATTTCTATTAGAAATCTAGTGCTAGGAAACAGATAGTTGACAGTAACTTTGCAATTTAAAAAAAAAGTATTAAAAAAAAAAAAAGACAAATTTTAATTTTAATTAATTGACGCAATGTCAGTTAGAGGGGTGCTGTGCTCTGACTGTGAGATGTGGCAGGTCCGGGAGGCTTCCAGCGTCCCGGATGGCTTCATCTGCAGAAAGTGCACCCAACTGCAGCTCCTCACAGACCGCATGGTTCGGTTGGAGCAGCAATTGGATGCACTTAGGAGCATGCAGGTGGCGGAAAGCGTCATAGATCGCAGTTATGTAAATGTGGTCACACCCAAGGTGCAGGCAGAGAAATGGGTGACCACCAGAAAGGGCAGGCAGTCAGTGCAGGAATCCCCTGTGGTTGTCCCCCTCTCGAACAGATATACCCCTTTGGATACTGTCGGGGGGGATAGCCTATCAGGGGAAAACAGCAGCAGCCAGAGCAGTGGCACCACGGCTGGCTCTGATGTTCAGAAGGGAGGGTCAAAGCACAGAAGAGTAATAGTAATAGG
Organism: Scyliorhinus torazame; assembly: GCF_047496885.1. Classification (NCBI taxonomy): domain Eukaryota; kingdom Metazoa; phylum Chordata; class Chondrichthyes; order Carcharhiniformes; family Scyliorhinidae; genus Scyliorhinus; species Scyliorhinus torazame. The sequence continues at coordinate 39,749,583 of NC_092715.1, read as the reverse complement.
GGACTCTATAGTCAGGGGCACAGATAGGCGCTTCTGTGGACGTGAAAGAGACTCCAGGATGGTATGTTGCCTCCCTGGTGCCAGGGTCCAGGATGTGTCCGAACGGGTAGAGGGAATCCTGAAGGGGGAGGGCAAATAGGCAGAGGTCGTTGTACATATTGGTACTAATGACATAGGCAGGAAGGGGCATGAGGTCCTGCATCAGGAGTTCAGGGAGCTAGGCAGAAAGTTAAAAGACAGGACCTCGAGGGTTGTAATCTCGGGATTACTCCCTGTGCCACGTGCCAGTGAGGCTAGAAATAGGAAGATAGAGCAGACAAACACGTGGCTAAACAGCTGGTGTAGGAGGGAGGGTTTCCGTTATCTGGACCACTGGGAGCTCTTCCGGGGCAGGTGTGACCTGTATAAGATGGACGGGTTGCATCTAAACCGGAGAGGCATAAATATCCTGGCCGCGAGGTTTGCTAGTGTCACACGGGAGGGTTTAAACTAGTATGGCAGGGGGGTGGGCACGGGAGCAATAGGTCAGAAGGTGAGAGCATTGAGGGAGAACTAGGGAATAGGGACAGTGTGGCTCTGAGGCAGAGCAGACGGGGAGAAGTTGCTGAACACAGTGGGTCTGGTGGCCTGAAGTGCATATGTTTTAATGCAAGGAGCATTACGGGTAAGGCAGATGAACTTAGAGCTTGGATTACTACTTGGAACTATGATGTTGTTGCCATTACAGAGACCTGGTTGAGGGAAGGGCAGGATTGGCAGCTAAACGTTCCAGGATTTAGATGTTTCAGGCGGGATAGAGGGGGATGTAAAAGGGGAGGCGGAGTTGCGCTACTTGTTCGGGAGAATATCACAGCTATACTGCGAGAGGACACCTCAGAGGGCAGTGAGGCTATATGGGTAGAGATCAGGAATAAGAAGGGTGCAGTCACAATGTTGGGGGTATACTACAGGCCTCCCAACAGCCAGCGGGAGATAGAGGAGCAGATAGGTAGACAGATTTTGGAAAAGAGTAAAAACAACAGGGTTGTGGTGATGGGAGACTTCAACTTCCCCAATATTGACTGGGACTCACTTAGTGCCAGGGGCTTAGACGGGGCGGAGTTTGTAAGAAGCATCCAGGAGGGCTTCTTAAAACAATATGTAAACAGTCCAACTAGGGAAGGGGCGGTACTGGACCTGGTATTGGGGAATGAGCCCGGCCAGGTGGTAGATGTTTCAGTAGGGGAGCATTTCGGTAACAGTGACCACAATTCAGTAAGTTTTAAAGTACTGGTGGACAAGGATAAGAGTGGTCCGAGGATGAATGTGCTAAATTGGGGGAAGGCTAATTATAACAATATTAGGTGGGAACTGAAGAACATAGATTGGGGGCGGATGTTTGTGGGCAAATCAACATCTGACATGTGGGAGGCTTTCAAGTGTCAGTTGAAAGGAATACAGGACAGGCATGTTCCTGTGAGGAAGAAAGATAAATACGGCAATTTTCGGGAACCTTGGATGACGAGTGATATTGTAGGCCTCGTCAAAAAGAAAAAGGAGGCATTTGTCAGGGCTAAAAGGCTGGGAACAGACGAAGCCTGTGTGGCATATAAGGAAAGTAGGAAGGAACTTAAGCAAGGAGTCAGGAGGGCTAGAAGGGGTCATGAAAAGTCATTGGCAAATAGGGTTAAGGAAAATCCCAAGGCTTTTTACACGTACATAAAAAGCAAGAGGGTAGCCAGGGAAAGGGTTGGCCCACTGAAGGATAGGCAAGGGAATCTATGTGTGGAGCCAGAGGAAATGGGCGAGGTACTAAATGAATACTTTGCATCAGTATTCACCAAAGAGAAGGAATTGGTAGATGTTGAGTCTGGAGAAGGGGGTGTAGATAGCCTGGGTCACATTGTGATCCAAAAAGACGAGGTGTTGGGTGTCTTAAAAAATATTAAGGTAGATAAGTCCCCAGGGCCGGATGGGATCTACCCCAGAATACTGAAGGAGGCTGGAGAGGAAATTGCTGAGGCCTTGACAGAAATCTTTGGATCCTCGCTGTCTTCAGGGGATGTCCCGGAGGACTGGAGAATAGCCAATGTTGTTCCTCTGTTTCAGAAGGGTAGCAAGGATAATCCCGGGAACTACAGGCCGGTGAGCCTTACTTCAGTGATAGGGAAATTACTGGAGAGAATTCTTCGAGACAGGATCTACTCCCATTTGGAAGCAAATGGACGTATTAGTGAGAGGCAGCACGGTTTTGTGAAGGGGAGGTCGTGTCTCACTAACTTGATAGAGTTTTTCGAGGAGGTCACTAAGATGATTGATGCAGGTAGGGCAGTAGATGTTGTCTATATGGACTTCAGTAAGGCCTTTGACAAGGTCCCTCATGGTAGACTAGTACAAAAGGTGAAGTCACACGGGATCAGGGGTGAACTGGCAAGGTGGATACAGAACTGGCTAGGCCATAGAAGGCAGAGGGTAGCAATGGAGGGATGCTTTTCTAATTGGAGGGCTGTGATCAGTGGTGTTCCACAGGGATCAGTGCTGGGACCTTTGCTCTTTGTAGTATATATAAATGATTTGGAGGAAAATGTAACTGGTCTGATTAGTAAGTTTGCAGACGACACAAAGGTTGGTGGAATTGCGGATAGCGATGAGGACTGTCTGAGGATACAGCAGGATTTAGATTGTCTGGAGACTTGGGCGGAGAGATGGCAGATGGAGTTTAATCCGGACAAATGTGAGGTAATGCATTTTGGAAGGGCTAATGCAGGTAGGGAATATACAGTGAATGGTAGAACCCTCAAGAGTATTGAAAGTCAAAGAGATCTAGGAGTACAGGTCCACAGGTCATTGAAAGGGGCAACACAGGTGGAGAAGGTAGTCAAGAAGGCATACGGCATGCTTGCCTTCATTGGCCGGGGCATTGAGTATAAGAATTGGCAAGTCATGTTGCAGCTGTATAGAACCTTAGTTAGGCCACACTTGGAGTATAGTGTACAATTCTGGTCACCACACTACCAGAAGGATGTGGAGGCTTTAGAGAGGGTGCAGAAGAGATTTACCAGAATGTTGCCTGGTATGGAGGGCATAAGCTATGAGGAGCGATTGAATAAACTCGGTTTGTTCTCACTGGAACGAAGGAGGTTGAGGGGCGACCTGATAGAGGTATACAAAATTATGAGGGGCATAGACAGAGTGGATAGTCAGAGGCTTTTCCCCAGGGTAGAGGGGTCAATTACTAGGGGGCATAGGTTTAAGGTGAGAGGGGCAAAGTTTAGAGTAGATGTACGAGGCAAGTTTTTTACGCAGAGGGTAGTGGGTGCCTGGAACTCACTACCGGAGGAGGTAGTGGAAGCAGGGACGATAGGGACATTTAAGGGGCATCTTGACAAATATATGAATAGGATGGGAATAGAAGGATACGGACCCAGGAAGTGTAGAAGATTGTAGTTTAGTCGGGCAGTATGGTCGGCACGGGCTTGGAGGGCCGAAGTGCCTGTTCCTGTGCTGTACATTTCTTTGTTCTTTGTTCTTTGTTGAACTTCAGAACCTGGAATGTACGAACCCTCATGAATAATGAACAAAAAACAATTGACCACAACGGTGGTCCTTATTGATTGTGGTTTATGGGTCAGGAATTCGAGGATCCAGTTGCAGAGGGAAGAGCCAAGTCCTTCGGTGCCCGTGAACTCAGGCACTTGAACATTGACATCGCTGCCCTGCAAGAGACCGAAAGAGCAGGTGATGAGCAGCTAATGGGAGATGGTGATGATTACACCTTCTTCTGGAGATGAGAACATAGGATCTGCCCAAGATGCGTGGAATTGGATTTGCCATCAATAACAAACTCATCAACCAACTCTTGGAGCTCTTTGTCAGCATCAACAAGCGGCTCATGACCCTCTGTCCACAAGTTGCCAAGAACCAGCAGGCAAAGTTTATGAGTGCCTATGCCCAACCCTTGATTCAAATGATGAGTCCAAAGAAGGCTTCTACTCCACCCTGAGCACCATACTCTGCAACATTCCTGATAAGATATGACTCCCAAATCTGGAAAAGGACCATCAGGAGGAAAGGAGTTGGGACTTGTAACTCCAATGGGATTCTCCTGCTCGCCAAATATACAGAACATCAGCTTGTCATCACTAATACACTGTTCTGCCAAAAAGAGAAGTTCAAGACTTCCTGGAGACTCCATAATCAAAGCACTGGCACATGATTGACTTCGTCAACATACGATCTCAAGACCAAAAGGATGCCCTCATCACCAAAGCGATGACCAGTGCAGATGACTGATGGACAGACCACCGGCTCATCCTCTCCTTTATATCTATCAAACTCCACCAAAAGCAGCAGAAGATTAAGAACCAGTTCAGAGAAAAGATCAGCGCTGAGCGACTTCTAGAGCGAAGCATGCTGGTGAACCTCCAACAATGTCTCCAAAGCATCCATTCTAATGGAGTGGAGGAAAACTGTAAGGAACTGAAGATAGCCATCATCTGAAGCTGTGAAGAAACCCATTGGCTACAAGACCAGGAATGCAGAATGACACCCGGGCCTTCTTCAGTGCCACAAAGGCAATATATGGATTAATATCGAAGGACTTGGCTCTTCCCTCTGCAACTGGATTCTCGAATTCCTGACCCATAGACCACAATCAATAAGGATAAACAACAACACCTCCTCCACAATAGTCCTCAATACCGGGACCCTACAAGACTGCGTACTTAGCCCCCGACTATATTCCCCATATATACATGAGTTTGTGGCAAAATTTGGCTCCAACTCCACCTACAAGTTTGCTGATGACACGACCCTTGGGGTCGGATCTCGAACAATGATGAGTCAGAGTACGGACGGAGATAGAGAACCTAGTGGAGAGTTGTAACGACAACAATCTCTCCCTCAACGTCAGCAAAACAAAATAACTGGTCATTGACTTCAGGAAGAAAAGTATTGTACACACCCCTGTCTGCATCAACGGTACCGAGATGGAGATGGTTGACAGCTTCAAATTCCGAGGTGCAAACATTACCAACAATCTGTCCTTAACCACCACATCGATGCTACGACGAAGAAAGCACAACAGCGCCTATACTTCCTGAGGAAAACTGAGGAAATTCGGCATGTCCACTTTGACTCTTAGCAATTTCTACAGATGCGCCACAGAAAGCATCATATCTGGCTGCATCATAGCCTGGTATGGCAACTGCTCACCCAAGGCCATAAGAAACTACAGACCAGTCCTTCACACAAATCCACCTCCCATCCATTGACTCTGTCTCCACCTCCCCTGCCTTAGGAAACCAGGTAACATAATCAAAGACCCCTCCCACCCGGCTTATTCACTCTTCCAACTTCTTCCATCGGGCAAGAGATTCAAAAGTCTGAGAACACGCACGAAAAGACTCAAAAACAGCTTCTTCCCTGCTGTTAATCCTGAATGACTCACTTATGGCCTGAACTGATCTCTTCACACATCTTCTTTACTGAATAGTACTACACTCCCTATGCTCACCCTCTGCCTGTGCCCATTGTGTATTTATATATGTCCTATGTTAGTGTTTCATGTATAGAAAGATCTATCTGGACTGTACCTCGGTACATGTGACAATAAAACAAATCCAATTCAGTCCAATACCCGAGGCCTCAAACTGGTGAGGAGTAAGAACTCCTAAATTGTGATACAACCATAGGTGAGGACATGTTGAGGAAATCCCCCAACTCCCCACCAAGGATGATCCTGGGCTCCCTCTAAGCATGGACAACGTTGAAGTTGCCATTAAACACACGAAGAACAGAAAAGCCAGTGGATCCCAGTGGAGATTTTCCAACTTGGAGGGGAAGAGATCACCCGTCATCCCATCAGCTGTTGCTGAAATTCTGGGACAGAGAAGAAATTCCTGCCGACCTCAGGGATGCCGTCATTGCCACCATCATCAGGAAAGGAGACAGGCAGGCTGTGGGAACTACTGAGCAATCTCCCTACTTTCCATCACCGGGATGATCATCTCCTGAACCCTCACTAACTGCCTTTTCCCAGTCTCTGAAGAAATCCTTCCAGGAAGCCAGTGTGGTTTCCCACCAAATCGTGGAACAGCAGAGGTGAGTTTCACTGCTCGGCAACTTCAAGAGAAATGCCAGGAGCAACATCAACCACACTATATGGTCTTCATCGATCTGACCAAATCTTTTGACTCAGTCAATCGGGAAGTACTTTGGAAGACCCTGTCAAAGACCGGCTGTCCAGAGAAATTCATGATCATCCTCCAACTCCTCCGCTACAAGATGTCAGAGACATTCATCACTAACGGAAATAAGACAGAAACCTTTGAGGTCAAGACTGGAGTCAAGCAGGGATGTGTGATCGCCCCACCCTTTTCCCCATCTTCATCGGCACCATCCTTCATCTTGTCAGAGGCAAGCTTCCCAGAGGAATGGACATTGTCTACAGGATGTACAGAAAATTTTCCGACCTCAACCGGTTGTAATCCAAGAAGAAAACGAGACCGACATCACCCGTGGAACTTCAGTATGCGGATGACATCACCATCTCCACTTTCTCAGAAGTGACTTTCCAAGCCATGCTTGACACCTTCGCGGGAGCATACCAAAGAACCGGTCTCAGCCTCAACCTCAAGAAGACTCAAGTGCTTTACTAACAAACCCCACGGCAAGGCCCGAACTCTCCCTCCATGGAGATCAATGGAAAAACCCTACCAAACATAGAACATATCCCATACCTGGGGAGCATCTCCCCTCTAAGGCCGACATTGATGCAGAGGTCCAACATTGTATCCAATTCGCGAATGCCTCCTTGAGACATGTAAGGACGAGAGTGTTTGATGACTGCGACACCCGGTGCTGACACAAAGATCCTCGTGTCCAAGGCAGTCATCCTCCCAACTCTTCAATACGGCTCCGAAACATGGGCTATGTACAGGTGCAACTTCAAGGCCCTGGAGAGGTACCGTCAATTATGCCTAATACAAATTCTATGCATCAGCTGGGAGGACAGCTGTACTAACATTAATGTCCTTGAAGGAGCCAGGAGCATCAGCATCGAGGCCACGCTCATCTAAAACCAGGTCCGCTGAGCCAGCCATGGGCTTAGGATGTCAAAGAATCGGCAGCAGTGGGATTTGCCTGGGATCATGGACACTGGGGGAAGGAATCTGCTGCCTTGAAGAGGCTGGTTAATGAGGGGATGGCTGCTGTGCATTGCCAGGCAGGGCTAGTCTCTGCTGCTGGTGATGTACCCACCCAAGGTCAAGGGTTACTGAGGAACCCAGACTACAAGTGAATGAGGGCAAATGGGGGTCACAGGAGAAGAGAGTCTGGGGATCAGCAGGAGCTGGCTCTCAGTTGGCACCCCCACCTTCCTGATACCAAATTCCTTGATCAGGCACTGAATGCCTTTGAACAAAGGACATAGAGTTGGAAGCCCGCAAGCAACCCCAACAGGTGGTGCAGTGGTAATGCCAACTTCCGAAGCAAATCTTTTTTGCCCAGCTCAAGGAAGGGCTCCAAACAAGAGGAGGACAAAAACAGTGTTTCAAAGGAACCCTAAAAGCTTACCTCAAGAAATGGAACATAGTCAGCACCTGGGAGACCCTTGCTCTGAAGAGACCCACTTGGAGAAAGTCTCCTGATTGAAGGTCACAATTCTTGAGGGCACCCGCCGGCAAGAGGAGACCTGGAAAATGAGCCTAAGAAAGGAATACCAGCAATCTAGAGTCCAAGGATCGAACCCACCTCCTGGAAACACCTACCACTTTTGGGGTGGAAGATTCAGCTCTAGGATCGGGCTCAATAACCATGCAAGAACCCATAGAACCCATGACCAGTAAAACAGAGTTTCTTAGGTGGACAATCATACTCGTTAGTGAGTGATTGCTGAAGAAGAAGAGTATACAAATAGAAGCTGTACTGAACCGAGCAAGTAACTCAGCATTTGCGATATCCCAAATATCTTGTATATCACTTTGACTTGCTTTCATCTTTAATATAGTTAAACATTCCAAGGTGCTTCACAGGGCCATTAAAAACCACAAATTCAAACACATAAAACTTTTGATCAGAAAGGAGAGACTTAAAAGAGAAAGGTGTCAGAGAGGTTCAGGGAATTCCAGAGAGTTTAGCCAGGCCGCTGAAGGCACAGTTGCCAAAGGAGCCACCATAAGACAGCAAGTGGGATTTGCTACAAGTTTGGATACGTTCACCAAAGTTTTGGACGAATTGAAATTTGCACAGAAATTCTTAGAATGGTATTTAATCAAGGGCAATGGGCATCTCGCCCATAGGCTGAAGAACCAGTGACAGCCCTACCTTGCCTCCTTTTGGGAAGGACTGCCAACTTATGTGCCAATCAGGCACTGAATGGGCAGCAGTGGGATTTGCCTGGGATCATGGACACTGGGGGAAGGAATCTGCTGCCTTGAAGAGACTGGTTAATGAGGGGATGGCTGCTGTGCATTGCCAGGCAGGGCTAGTCTCTGCTGCTGGTGATGTACCCACCCAAGGTCAAGGGTTACTGAGGAACCCAGACTACAAGTGAATGAGGGCAAATGGGGGTCACAGGAGGAGAGAGTCTGGGGGTCAGCAGGAGCTGGCTCTCAGTTTGCACCCCCACCTTCCTGATACCAAATCCCTTGATCAGGCACTGAATGCTTTTGAACAAAGGACATAGAGTTGGAAGCCCACAAGCAACCCCAACAGGTGGTGCAGTGGTAATGCTGCTTGACTAGCAACCAAGAGGCCCAGGATAATGCCCTGGGGACATGGGTTCCAATCCCGCCATGGTGGGAACTGATGACCATGTAATTATCATTGATTGTTGTAAAAAATGAATTTGGTTCTCGAATGTCCTTGAGGGAAGGAAATTGGTCATCCTTACCAGGTCTGGCCTACATGTAACTCTAGAGCCACAGCCATGAGGTTGACTTTTATCTGCCCTCGGAAATAACTTGGAAACCAAACAGTTGAACAACAATTGGGTATGCACCAGCAGCCATGCGATTCGCCTTTAAGTGGGAATTAATTTCCTACTTAAGTGCTTCCACGAGCCTTCCTGCCCCAGACCTATTTGGGGTGAAGGGTGGCGGGGACTGTCCTGTCCGGTTAAGTTCAACTCCGCCTTCAAATCTGCCTGGGAGAACTCATTAAATTCCACCATAAAATTAAAAACTTAAAGGAATGAGCCTCCACACTTGTAATGGTTTTCAGTATCAGAGAAATTGGAGTAATGAATAATTATCACATTCTTAAAATTATACTTGGGCTTGTGGTGTTGGGTGCTCTGAAGTACAGACGAACCAACACGGTTGCGATTGGTACAACGCAGTTTTATTCCAACTAATTATTTACACATCTGACTTGGTACTCAGCACGTGGTGACTGTGTGAGTGTCTTGTTAATGAGGTCCTGGCCTTGTCCTGTCTCCCGATGGACTGACCAGGAGGTGTCGTGTTTCTTGTCTTATACTGTGTCTGCTCTTGTCTGTGATTGGCTGTCGTGTTATGTGTGCTAATTGGTCTGTTGGTTTGTCTATCATGATGTGTGTGTTGTGATGTGTGTTTGAATATCATGACAGGGCTCAAGTGGCAAGACTATCTTCTGATCCTGCCACTGTCAATGGGATATTTCATTGAATCCACCCCACGCCACTGGGGTCCAGTGGAATGGATGCACTATTGGCAGGACGAGAAGATCCATGCACTTGTGACAGTTAAAATCTCAAAAGCCCAATTATTTAGAAAATATCCAAACTGTGGATCAGGATGAAGACAATTTCACATTTCAAACCTGGGTTCCAATCATCCTAGATGCAAATCCAAACTCCAAAGTTAAGAAAAGCAGATAAGAAAGGATGTCCCACTCACTTGCTCAGGTTAAACCCAGACATGGACAGAATTATGTCAGGTTTCACTCCAAACATTTGTGGCAATTTTTAGGGCTTCAACCTCTAACAACACCTGAACCTCTGCCTCCTTGGAAGTTAAAGTTGTCCGTACTGGCGCCAAATTCGGCAACACTCTGATTTAAAAATTCCTATCCTCGGCCAGAATGTTCTGGCTGTTTGCTGGCGGCAGGGCTCTTTGGTCCCTCGGCAGTACACCCCGGTCTGCAGGTTTCCCGGTGGCTTGGGGTGGAACCGATGGGGATTCCCATTGGGAACAGAGAATCCCGCCGCCAACGAATGGCGCATTGTGTCCCACTGCCAAGGAACATGTGGCTGGGAGGCCAGAGAATCCATCTTCTTAGGTTCAAATCCTTCTTCTCTCTTTACCTCTGCAACCTCCTGCAGTCAGACAACTCTACGAGATCTCTGCACTGGTTCTGATTGCCTTCACACAACCAAGAGAAGCTGCTTTCATTTGTCTAGGCCTTAATCTTTGGAGCTCCTTCAACAATAACTTATTTTTATAGAGTGCAATAACATAATAAATGGTGCTTCTCAGGAGCAGTATAGAGCAAGTTTAATACTGAGCAATGTAAGGAGATATTAGGGCAGATGGCTGAAAGCTTGCTCAAAGAGGTAAGTTATCAAAGGATAATTGAGAGCTGGAGGGGTGGAGGAAGGCAACTTCAGAACTTTGTGCCTTGACAGCTAAAGGCATGGCCACCAATGGAGTCATTAAAACCAGTGATACCAAGAGGTTGAAATTAGAGAAGAGCAGGTATTTCAGCAAGTTGTGAGTCTTGAGGACAGAGGGTGGGATGATATAATAGTCAAAAGCAGGTCCATGGAATTGAGATCCAGATTATCTTGATCTAGTTGAATGATGGAGCAGGTTCAAGGGACTGAATGGCCACTCTTGTTCATAAGTTTGCATTGCAGTTCATAGAATCACAGTGCAGAAGGAGGCCAGGTGGCCCATCAAGTCTGCACCGGCTCTTCGAAAGAGCACCCTACCCAAGCCCATTCTCCCACCCTATCCCCATAACCCAGTAACCCTACCCAACACTGAGGGAAATTTTGGACACTAAGGGCAATTTATCATGACCAATCCACTTAACCTGCACATCTTTGGACTGTGGGAGGAAACCGGAGCACCCGGGGGAAACCCACGCAACACATGTGGAGAACGTGCAGACTCCGCACAGACAGTGACCCAAGCCGGGAATCGAACCTGGGACCCTGGAGCTGTGAAGCAATTGTGCTATCCACAATGCTACCGTGCTGCCCATTCTGACAGTGTGTTCCACAAGGTTCCATTGCAAATCCCACTTCAGGGTTTGAGCCTGACACTCCATTGTACTGAGGAGATGCTGCACTGTCAGAGGTGCTGTCATTTGAATTCCTGCTTGGATGGATGTAAAAGATCCCGTAGCACTATTTTGAAGAAGTTATTGCCAGTCTCCTGGCCAATATGTCTTCCTCAATCAACATTATAACAAACTCATTACCTGACCATTATCACATTGCTGTTTGTGAGAATCTGCTGAGTGCAAAACAGGTGCCACATTTTCGTCTTTACAATATTGAGTAGACTTGAAAAATACCTCATTGGCCATACAGCACTTTTTAGATTTAGATTTATTGACATGTGTACCGAGATACAGTGAAAAGTATCATTCTGCGTACAGTACAGTCAGATCGTACCATACATGGAAAACATAGGAGATACGATAGATACACAATATAAATACATAGACATCGGGTGAAGCATGCAGAGTGCAGTTACTCAGTAGAGAAGATGCATGGTGAGATCAGTTCAGGCCACATAGGTAATTTTACAGGCTGCTCCTCCTGCTATCCCACTGGCAAGGGACCATTAGAATCTGCCCCATGGCACTGTTACAAAACAGAGTGGGTGAGTTTGCCCTGGTATCCCAGTTGGCCAATACTGATTCACAAGCAGCATCACTAAAGAAGAGGTTATCTGCGTCATCACATTGCTCTTTACTGGGGATTGCTGTATTTAGATTGATAGTTACAACAGGAAGCACCCATCAAAATAACAACTTGGAACATCCAGAGATTACGAAAGTCACTATATCAATGCAAATCTTTATTTAATACCTATTCTGCACTGCCAATAAACTTCCTTTTTTGCTTTGTATTGATGTCAAGTGATTATTTGGTAACATGTTCAAATGACCCTTTTAGCAGTGGCAAACAGAGAGCGAGACTTTGCAAAGGGGTTATGGCTGAATAAATTAGGTACTTCAATATAAATGCCATTTAGTATGTTTCTAAGTCGTTTTTTCTCTTCAAGAGCTATAATAGATCATATTTCTGGCACTATCCATCTGGCACCACAGAAGAAAACAGCACAAACAAAATATATCAAAGATAATAGCGGGGTATATGGATTCTTACCCTGCTGTTGTGGGTGAGCATTCCATGGTGAGAGGGAAAATCTAACAGGGCAGTGCGGTACAAGTGAAATTCTTAATTCTAACAGCAAAATCACAGCATTCCTTGTGGTTATGCGAGGTTGGTACACAGAAAGTGACGCTTGTTGTTGAGCTCAGGATACTCTCCACATGCTAACTTTAAACCAGGAAATCTGACTCTTATTTTTAACTCTGGTCTCTTCAGTCCAAGATAAACTTGTGCTAAATCGACGCTTTTATCAATTTATAATAATCTGGAGTAGAAATTTCAGAGCAGTGAGATGTGCGGCTGTTTTAGAGACTACCCTGAGACTGTTTTTATTGTTAGTTCACTGCTGCGGCACATCGAAGAAAGTTAAAACAGAACGAGCAAAGGCCAGCAAAAAAAAACTATCCGTGTAGATAGATTTGGACAATGAATATTAGAATTTTTAAGAAATTCAATTTCAGCTCAAGGGGATGAGGCTTCATTTTGTGTGACAGACTGAACCAAGTGTTCGAAAATGGCAACCTGTTTTGCATCGTAATGTAATGTAGTGAAGTGAGGCTCGAACTCAGGTCATTGAATTAACAAAGGTTTATTCACAGAACAACTGTGCACATTACAGAGCAAAGAAACAAAAGTTTTAACTCCCCAAACCCCGATTGCTGGGACAAATCCAGGTAAGTCTTCAACTCTGCTCGCCATTGGACCAGCAGGTCACATGATCCTTTCTGGAAACCCCCCCTTAAAGGAGATACAACACCACACCCCTCTCCCTTTTAGAGATGAACAATACACACAACAGATAAATAACTATTTATAAAAATAACCCAAAGATGGTAGGGCATCAAATACAGTCCATTACAAATCCATGATGTCCAGTGATTTCCGAACTCGCTGGGAGCGATTAAGTTCCTGGGCAGGTCCCCCTCTCGCTGGTGCCATCTCCTCCCACTCCCTGTTGGATGGACTTCCCACCTGTGACAAACCGCTTGGGTCGCTTGCCGATGCTGCCAATGTCGTTTCCTTTTTGGTGAACGCACTACACCCCCACTCGCTTAGATAGATTCAGCATTTCCGGCACGACCAAACTTGACCGCTCGCTTGTCTCCCCCTTACATGATCCACGCATTTCCACATTCTATCTCCTGAACGTCAATGACGTAGACATCGGCCCAGCCTTTTCCACGCATTCCCCCGATATCCACTCTGGACTACCCACAAAGGTCCACGCGATAAACCAGGTTGCCCACCCTGAAAGTTCTCTCCAGTTTGCTTGAATCGTGACACATTTCTGCTTTATCTCCACCCTCCTTGCCAAGTTAGGAAATGTGAGATGCAGGCATGTCCAAAAGCATCTACCCATCAATAATTCAGTGGGGGGAAACCCCGTGATGGTTTGAGGGGTCGTTCGGTAAGCCATCAGAAACCTCTAAACATAACTTTTCAGGGAGCCTGGGGCTGCTTTTTCAATGATGCTTGAAAGGTCTGGACACTGGTTGATAAGGTGCTGTTTTGACATGCCGAACCTCATTTGATTGTAAAAATCAACGAAATTCCTTACTGGCAAAAGTCGAGCCATTATCTGGTACCAGGACCTCCAACTCATTGTTGGCAAATGCCTGCCGCAACTTCTCAATATCCGCCATAGAGGCTGTGGATCTCATCACACGCGCATCCATCCATTTTGTTAAGGAACATGGCACCTAGAAAGGGTCCTGCAAGTGTAAGTTATTGCAACTCATCAGCTGAACAAAAAACTGAACAAAACATTTTCCCAGCAGCTGATGTACGGATGCTAATAGTGTTTGGGTATGAAATTACCATAATTTACCATGCCCAAGAAATAATTCAGCTCAGACATTTTGCAATGCACTAGTGCCCCTTTGATAGCGTCTCGCACATTAAGGGTTAATGTAATACTCTAGCCGACCACTAGATGGAGCTGGGAGCAGACCTAGAAAAAAGATTGCCCCTCAGTCTTCTGGGAGAGCGTCTAGAGAAGGTGGGAGAAGGCTAGAGAGAATAGGAGCAGAGCAGACAACAATTTAAGATAGTGTGCATGAAACAGCTGTTAGTTTAGTGTAGACTGTAGTTTAGTTATAATATTACGTGTTTTAATTTTTTTTAATGATCTTTATTGTCACAAGTAGGATTATATTAACACTGCAATGAAGTTACTGTGAAAAGCCCCCAGTCACCACGTTCCGGCGCCTGTTCGGGTACACAGAGGGAGAATTCAGAATGTCCAAATTACCTAACAGCACGTCTTTCGGGACTTGTGGGAGGAAATCGGAGCACCCGAAGGAAACCCACATAGACACGGGGAGAACATGCAGACTCCGCTCAGACAGTGACCCAAGCCGGCAATCGAACCTGGTACCCTTTCGCTGTGAAGCAACAGTACTAACCACTGTGCTACCATGTGCACTATTAGGAATAGTGATCAATCTGTATAATAAACAGTGTAATAAATTTTAGCTTTGTTTATTTGACTTAGCTTTTTGTGGTCTTTGTGTACACTACGAATCCATCATGGGTATTAGCAACACAAATAACATCACAATATCCTGCAGTAAACTGTGGTTCTTTGAAAAATGGCACAGGCTGATGAAATGCCAAAGGGTACTGGTGCAGACTCTTGTGAATATTTATCATCACATACTTCCTGGAGTCCTAATCCAGCTTTAACTGTTGGTACGTGTGGCTCATGTTGAGTCTGGTAATTCTGTGTCCTGTTAACTTTGCGCATCGGTACTCAAACTTTGGGATTGGATAACCACGCAGATTGACCACATGGTTCACGGTTAATTTATAGCCTCTGCAGATGTGAACTGTTCTGACTGGCTTCACCACGGGAACAATGGGGGCTGCCCACTCTGGCCTTATTATTCCCAACTCTTCCAACCTCTTCAGCTCTGCCTCGACTCACTCATACAAAGCTTGGGCACTGGCTGAACTCTAAAAGATTTGGGAGTGGAGTCTGAATTAACATAGATCTTGGCTTTGACACCTCATATTTTCCACAGTTCGTTATGAAACGATTTAAGAACTCAGCGACCAACTTAAATGAGTATGCCACCACCGCCACAGACTTCATCAGCAAATGTGTGGACGACTGCGTGCCAAAGAAAGCAGTACATGCGTTCCCCAACCGGAAACCATGGCTCAATCGCGAGATTAACTCCCTACTGAAGGACAGATCTGAGGCGTTCAAGGCAGATGACCCTGACCTATACAAGAAATCCAGGTACGCCCTTCGCAAAGCCATCCGGAATGTCAAGAGAGAATATCAAACCAAGCTAGAGTCACAGACAGACTCTCGGCGGTTGTGGCAAGGACTAAACAACATAACGGGCTACAAAGCGAAGCGAACAGTATCTCTGGCAGCAGCGCACTACTCCCTGATGAACTCAATGCATTCTATGCTCGGTTCGAGCAGGTAACCAACAATCCGCTGGCGAGTGCCCCAGCAGCCCATAATTCACCCATACCCACCATCACAGCTTCCGAAGTCAGAGTGGCCTTCCTGAAAGTGAACCCTCGGAAGGCGACGGGCCCAGACGGGATCCCTGGTCATGCACTCAGAGCCTGCGCGGACCAGCTGGCAGAGGTATTCACGGACATCTTTAACCTGTCCCTACTCCATTCCGAGGTCCCCATCTGCTTCAAGAAGACCACCATCATACCGGTACCAACGAAGAACCAGGCAACGTGCCTCAATGACTACCGACCAGTGGCCCTGACTTCAGTCGTAATGAAGTGCTTCGAGAGGTTGATCATGAAGCGCATCATCTCCATACTCCCAGAACGCCTTGATCCACTGCAATTCGCATACCGCTGCAACCGGTCCACATCAGACACCATTTCCCTGGCCCTACACTCATCCCTAGAGCATCTCGAAAACAAGGACCCCTACATTAGACTCCTATTTATTGACTACAGCTCTACCTTCAACACCATAATCCCAGCCAAGCTCATATCAAAGCTCCAAAACCTAGGACTTGGCTCCCCACTCTGCAACTGGATCCTCGATTTTCTGACCAACAGACCACAATCAGTAAGAATGAACAACAACACCTCCTCCACAATAGTCCTCAACACCGGCCCCCCGCAAGGTTGCGTACTTAGCCCCCTACTCTACTCCCTGTACACACACGACTGCGTGGCAAAGCTTGGTTCCAACTCCATCTACAGGTTTGCTGACGATACGACCATAGTGGGCCAGATCTCGAATAACGATGAGTCCGAATACAGGAGGGAGATAGAGAACCTAGTGGAGTGGTGTAGCGACAACAATCTCTCCCTCAATGCCAGCAAAACTAAAGAGCTGGTAATTGACTTCAGGAAGCAAAGTACTGTACACACCCCTGTCAGCATCAACGGGGCCGAGGTGGAGATGGTTAGCAGTTTCAAATTCCTAGGGGTGCACATCTCCAAAAATCTGTCCTGGTCCACCCACGTCAACGCTACCACCAAGAAAGCACAACAGCGCCTATACTTCCTCAGGAAACTAAGGAAATTCGGCATGTCCACATTGTCTCTTACCAACTTTCACAGATGCACCATAGAAAGCATCCTATCAGTCTGCATCACGGCCTGGTATGGCAACTGCACGGCCCAGGACCGCAAGAAACTTCAGAGAGTCGTGAACACCGCCCAGTCCATCACATGAACCTGCCTCCC
Source organism: Scyliorhinus torazame (assembly GCF_047496885.1). NCBI lineage: Eukaryota > Metazoa > Chordata > Chondrichthyes > Carcharhiniformes > Scyliorhinidae > Scyliorhinus > Scyliorhinus torazame. Next base: position 39,732,596 of record NC_092715.1, on the reverse strand, counting down.
ATCCATTGAGTCCATCTACACCTCCCGCTGCCTGGGGAAAGCGGGCAGTATAATCAAAGATCCCTCCCACCCGGCTTACTCACACTTCCAACTTCTTCCATCGGGCAGGAGATACAGAAGTCTGAGAACACGCACGAACAGACTCAAAAACAGCTTCTTCCCCACTGTCCCCAGACTCCTAAATGACTCTCTTATGGACTGATTTCATTAACACTACACCCTGTATGCTTCATCCGATGCCAGTGCTTTTGTAGTTACATTGTATATGTTGTGTTGCCCTATTGGTATTTCCTTAAAACCTCTTGAGAACTAATGTTGATTATGTTGAAGATTTCCAGCCAATATAGCTTTATCTGGCTCAGCCAATCTCATCCCAATAGGTTGGGCCAACAGCCCTTCACAATGATGATAGGTAGTTGACCTGATTGATACCGATACATCACAGGCGCAAATGCAGCTCCCAATATTTTTAAGGGTTCTACTATATAAGTAGTAAACCTGGCCAAGGTGTCTTTCAACTTAATTTCTTGGAGACTGTCCTTCAAATATTTATATGTATGTTCTCCAGCACAATGGCAGAAACTCCTGTGTCTACTTCCACGTGGAGCAGAAGGCTATTGACCAACAACTCAATCACGATGGGGTCTGATGGGCTCTGCGAGTCGCTCTTCACATTGCACACTTGAGTCGGAATCATTTTCTTTCTATTTGCCTCCCATCGGTTCTGCCTGCCTCTGCAGCAAATGCAGCATGGCCCTTCTGGTTGCATTCAACCCACACTACACTCTTAAATCTACATGCTCCAAGATGATGCTCTCCCATGCACTAGCAACACTTTTCCCCGCTCTGGGTTGACTGACTACTACTTGTGTCCCTTTGGTACCCTGCTCCTGGTTGCGCAATCCTCTGAGCCCATCTTTGGTGCCAAACTCACTTGGGGCGCGCACCCAAAGCCTAATCAACCCGCAATGCTGCACGCTCTGTAATTCCATAGCACCCTTCTCAGCACTCTCTGTAGCCTTTGCAATCTCCATGGCTTTGGCCACTGAAACATCCATTTCAGCCAGTAGCTTTTTCCGTACGGTTAAATTATTCTCCCCACAGATTAGCTGTCTCTGAGCATATCTTGGAGCATGGTTCCAAAATTCCACTCTTCAGCCAGCTGTTTGAATCTGGCGACTAACTCTGTAATAAACTCTCCCCACTCTTTTTGTTCATTTTCGTGCATTTCCCTTTTAAGTGGGCATGGTCCTGGTCCTCTGATGTCACGATGCTCGTGACATCATGCGCAGGACTCGATTGCGCATGCGCAATTCGAGTTTCCTGTACTGTGCGCTCTTGGCGCAACTGAGCATGCACGGCTTCTCGCGCATGCGCGCAAGTGTAGTTTGCTGTTTTATTTCTTTTTGAGAAGTGCGCATGTGCGTACTGGCCGGAACGCTCTCGCTCAAGGTGGCTGCCAATCAAAAAGTGCTGTTGCATCGATGGAGATCCTGCCGATGCCTCGTGGTAAGTTTTGGTGCCGTTTTTACCGATTTTGTTTTCTAGACACTGATTCTGTGTTTGTAAAGACTCACAGTATTGATTTTTTTTTTGTTCATAAGCAAGGCATTTTTGTATAGCAGTTTCTAGAGTTAGATGCTTATTTTGTGATAGTTCTTCCCTCAAATTTTCATCAGATAGTCCAGAAATTAATTGCTTCATTATCACAGTGTCTCTGAAATCAGCATAATCACAGCCTTGTGGTATTAACTTGAGATTTGTAATAAAATCAGTGATGGGCCCTCCGTTTCTCTGGCATTTATGACAATTGTTAAATCTTTCCAGCATCTCACCAGACTGACTCTTACAGTGTTCATCAAATTTTTTTTTGAGTATTACTTCTATTTTGGTGTCGTCTTCACCTTCTAAGTAATTAAAACCATTATAGATTCCTCTAGCTTCATGCCCTCCTATTGAGAGTAGTAGTGCTATTTTCGTTGCATTAGAGACTGTGCTTAAACCATTATCTGCGATAAATATTTGGAATATTTGTTCAAATCTTTTCCAGTCATAACTTAAATTACCGGTTGTTTCCAGCTGCCCTATAGGTCCAATAAGTCCCATAGTTAGTCGTTGAGGATCCATTTTCTGCGAAGTCTTCCACAGTTGAATGTCCAGTCTTCTCTTTTTCTTCTCTTTTTGTCTAACCTAATTTAACTAGTTATGTTAAAGCCACTCGGCTGGTACCATGTTTTGTTACCTGTGTGGTAGGTAACATGTGCTACTCAATCCTTGGTTAGTGATGAGGTATTCTGAATCCTGATGAAGAAGATTCAAACTCTTCCAGTAGCAACAAAAGGTTTATTGAGTAACTACAATATTTACATGAGTTCTTTACTTTAACTTTGATACTAGTGATAAGGTTAACAAGATCTAACTTTGGTAACTATACGTAACTCCACTGGCCATCTAAACTACTCTGCTGTTGCTTTGATCACAGTGCACCCAAGAGAGAGGGAGAGACTCAATGTGGCTGCCTTTTATACCCCTGTTTGTCCGGCCCTCCAGTGATCATGTGGTGCTACTGATTACACATTAACCCCTTGTGTACATGCATACGTAGAGATCACCACACCCAAATTGAATCAAAAGATTCGGATTCCCGATCAAAGCAGATTTAACTCAAATGTTGCTGTTCCAAATATGTTCAATAGAAGCCTCATCTTGAATTGCAACTGAGTTACCCTCGTTGCCAATCTAGTGTAGCGAGACAAGGCTCGAACTTGGGTCGGTGAACTAACAAAGGTTTATTAACAGAACAAAAAAAAACAAATGTCTTTACTCCCGAGACCCAAAACTTCAACTTCTAGAACGAGTTCAGGCAAGTGGGGCGACACGGTGGCACAGTGGCTAGCACTGCTGCCTCACAGCGCCAGGACCTGGGTTTATTCTGACCTTGGGTGACAGTCTTCGTGGAGTTTGCAAATTCTCCCCATGTCTGCGTAGATTTCCTCCGGGGTTTCCGGTTTCCTCCCACAAATCAAAGATGTGCAGGTTAGGTGGATTGGCCATGTTAAATTGCCCTTTAGTGTTTAGGTGGGGTTGTGGGGATTGGATGGGGGAATGGGCCTGGATGGGGTGCTTTTCCAGAGGGTCAGTGCAGACTCGATGGGCGAAATGGCCTCTTTCGGCCCCATAGGGATTCTATGATTCTAAGCCTCCAATTCCACTCCCCAGACTGTCACCAGCGGGTCAGGGACACACTCCCTTAAAGGGGTTACGACACCACAGCTTTTTTATCGTCATTTAAGTAAAAATCAAGCAAGGAGGGTTTCAGACCCACTGCAGGACCCATCAAAATTTAATATCATTGATTTCAAAGGAAGGTGTGATATTTTAAAAGATAGTTTCGCAGACCACAAAGGTACAAATAAACAAGAGCTTCATTGGAAACATGTTTATTTGACAGGCTGTTAGTATAGACTGTTAGTTTGTCCACAAAAATTGCTGATGATGTCATCAATACATCACATGTTCGCACTCTTAAAATGATCTTGTTCCCACTCAGAACAAACATGAATGCACAATAGAAAGAATATCAGGCAATTTCTGACAACCGTATGCAGTCCTCCCTTCCAGATTTTGTCTATTGCATTCTGCCTAGGCAGCGTTTAAGGGTAGACAAAATAACCCACTATATATTATCCAAATCAACACCAACTTGTATTTATCTAGTGTCTTTAACTTAATAACGTCCCAAGACACTCTATAGGGAACTTAGCAGACAAAACCTGACACTGGGCGAAATTAGGAAAGATGGTGTTCAATAGGACAGGTGTCAAAAACGTTTGGATACAAAGTTAAGTTTTAAGGGGTGGATTAAAAGAGGCCTGAGAGATAGAGATTTGGGGAGGCAAGGGCTAGAATTTTATGACCCCTCCAGGGGTTAGGATCTTCTGGTCCCACCTAAATGAATGGACGTTTTACATTTTCCGCACCAGGTCTTTTCCTGATCAAATATTCCACAAATGAATTCAGCACAAAGAAAGAAGAAAAGCACAATACTTTTGGATACTTTAATTTTGCAGAGCAGCCAACCTCCAATTTTCCGTTGACCCCAATATGGGGACCAGAGTCCAACCGATGCACTGTTTCTAATTAGCTTGCCACCAATTCTGGACATAATACAGAACTGAAAACATGCTTCATTTTTGGAACATCTTGTCCTCTCTCATTTCCTTTGAAGATTTCAAGCAGGCAGAATTTTTAACAGCATTTATGCCTCAATGAACAACACAAGAGCATAAGACCATAAGAGGTAAGACCAGGAATTCACCATTGCCAGTCGAGCTTGCTCTGCCCTTCAATATAATCATGGCTCATCTTGGACTTCAGCTCCACATTCCCCACGCTTCCATATATCACTTGATTCCCTTTGAGACCAAAAATCTGTCTCAGTCTTAAATATATTCAATATTGGGGCATGCACAACCCTCTGGGGTAGAGAATTCCAACGATTCACAACCCTTCTTCCAACCCTCCTTCGGGCAGGAGATACTGAGAACACGCACGAACAGACTCAAAAACAGCTTCTTCCCCACTGTCACCAGACTCGTAAATGACCCTCTTATGGAGTAACCTGATTAACACTACACCCCTGTATGCTTCACCCGATGCCGGTATTTATGTAGTTAAATTGTGTACCTTGTGTTGACCTATTATGTATTTCTGTTATTTTCTTTTCACGTACTTAATAATCTGTTGAGATGCTTGCAGAAAAATACTTTTCACTGCACCTCGGTACACCTGACAATAAACAAATTCAGATCCAAAATCCCTTTGAGTGAAGAATGTTCTGCTCATTCTGATCCTAAATGATTTGCCCCTCAATCCTGAAACTGTTCTCCCATGACCTAGCTACCCTGGCCAGGAAACAATGGCTCAGTGTCTACCTTGCCAATCCTCTTCAGTTCATAAAACTTTTTCATTTGCAAAAAATGCCACAACGTGCCTACGCCATCCATGCTCATGCACATTTCAATCACCTTGAATGTGCACAGCCCTAACCCACCAAATTTAAGTCATTCATTTGCCATACATTCACAGGGTAATGGTTAGGTTGTAACTGTATTTCTTTCTGGTTTAGCACACTGGACTAAATCGCTGGCTTTTAAAGCAGACCAAGCAGGCCAGCAGCACGGTTCAATTCCCGTACCAGCCTCCGCGAACAAGTGCTGGAATGTGGAGACTAGGGGCTTTTCACAGTAACTTCATTGAAGCCTACTTGTGACACTAAGCGATTTTCATTTCATTTCTTGGGCATTTCCATTAGAATAACAAGACATGACAACATTTGGAATGCAGATAGAAATGTAGCGGATGCTGCATAGAAAAAAATGACTGGCATTTATGTAGTGTTTCTCTACCTCCGGATGTCTCATAGCAATTCACAGCTAATCAATTATCTTTGAAGAGTAGACATTGATATAATGTAGGGAATACAGTGGATTTGCACATAGCCATGTCCTACATACAGCAATTAAATAAATGACCAGATGTTCTGTTGCAGTTGGTGACTGTTGTAAAACGTTGACCAGGATACTGAGGAGCATTCCCCCTGCACCTCATATATGGTCATGAAGTATTTTATCTTGGATGTGCATGTGGTGCTTTAGTTTAATGTTATTGAAAATATTTTTATAACATTAGCATTTTAATTGTACCTCTGCTGTTAAAAGTGAACTATATTTCCATAGAATCACTACAGTGCAGAAGGAACTCATTCGGCCCATTGAGTCTGCACCGACCCTCCGAAAGAGCACCCTAGCTAGGCCCACTCCCCGTAACCCATCTAACCTGCACATCTTTGGATACTAAGGGGCAATTTTAGAATGGTCAATAAAGCTAACCTGCACATCTTTGGACTGTGGGAGGAAACCAAAGCATCCAGAGGAAACCCAAGCAGACATGGGGAGAATATGCAAACTCCACTCAGTCACCCAAACTCAGAATCAAACTGGCGCTGTGAGGCAGCAATGCTAACCACTGTGCCACTGTGCTGCCCTAATTTTTTATATTTCCTAATCTGTGAATGATAACCCGCCTATCTTTCCCAGTCAACAATATTTGGGTCTCCAATTTCAGTCTGAACGAAGGAAAAGTTTCAATCTTAAAACCTTTTTGCGATTGTTTCAAAACTATTCCCCCCCGACTTAATATCCACGCATGTGGATTTTCTAATGGAGATCACTGCATTGCAAATGGTAGTTAGTTTGGAGGAAGGCAAACAATGTATTTCAGGATATAGAAAGTTAAGCATTAAGGTCGGAATGAAGTAAAATAACAGTAGAATCATAGAATCCTCGAATTTACAGTGCAGAAAATCTTCCTGTTTGCTCTATGTTCAAGATCACTACTGTAAGTTCCATCGTCGGATTATTCCTTATTTGGCTTTGAATTGTCAGGAAGAACATAAGGTCATTCGACCTCTCAAGCCTGTTCCACCATTTAGAACATGACTGGTCAGTGCCTAAACATCATTTACCAGTCGTTGGTTCCATATATCTTAATCTCCAAGTCAGAGCTAACGTGTTCTGACTATCTTCTGCATGGATGAAAACCACCATTAACAGGGGAGGTTGGATGTCACATTGAGACTGCCTATGTGGTCTGGGTTTGACTCCAGTTGAGACAGTTCAGATAGTTCAGCCTCTTTTTCTTTAGCTGGCCCTAAATTAAATGACTTGGACAGAGGCACGTGGAGGAAATTAGCTCCCCCCCCCCCACCTACTTGATAGCCACACATGTGAATTTTCTAGTGGAGATTACTGCATCACCATCAGAAACATGAACCCTGACTGACGCTACTTCTCAAGCTCTAAACGGAAGAGACTGACCAATTTTGTGACTGTTATTTGCCCATGCTGGAAAGATGGAGAATGGGTGCTTGGGGAAAAAAGGATTAGGCTCAGCTCCCAGGCCCCGCAATGTTGCGTACTCAGATATCAGCTAGGCTCCTACATGAGGACTGACTTCATGCTCAAATGACGTCCAAGAGGGTTAGTATGTCTGGAGAAACTGTATACCAGCAATATACGCATCGTTCAAGAAAAGGTAAGTAAAATTAATGAAAATTTGGTCATGGAAAGGCCCCTATAGTGAATTGCTATTATAGAACAGGAGAAATTAAAAACTCTCAGTGAATGAAGTGATATGGGGAGTGGGCAGGAAAATGAAGTTGCAGCCCAAGATTAGCCAAGATCATATTGAATGGTGGGTGGGCCATGTGGCCAATATTTATTCATCAATAAATGGCACTGAGATTTTACCAGGCAATTTTAATCAAGAGATGAAAGGCTACCTTTCAACCTGATCCCCTCTGTAAATATGTTTATAAAAATGCCTCAATATTCACTTTAAAAATAAGCGAGCGGGGTTCTGGACTCTGGAAAGCAGCGAGCGGGATTCGGGTTCGGAAAAGCAGCGAGCGGGGTTCTCGACTCGGGAAAGCAGTGGGCGGGGTTCTGGACTCGGGAAAGCAGCGAGCGGGATTCAGGTTCGGGAAAGCAGCGAGCGGGATTCGGGTTCGGGAAAGCAGCGAGCGGGATTCAGGTTCGGGAAAGCAGCGAGCGGGATTCGGGTTCGGGAAAGCAGCGAGCGGGATTCAGGTTCGGGAAAGCAGCGAGCGGGATTCGGGTTTGGGAAAGCAGCGAGCGGGATTCAGGTTTGGGAAAGCAGCGAGCGGGATTTGGGTTCGGGAAAGCAGCGAGCGGGGTTCTGGACTCGGGAAAGCAGCGAGCGGGGTTCGGGTTTGGGAAAGCAGCAAGCAGGATTCGGGTTCGGGAAAGCAGCGAGCGGGATTCGGGTTCAGGAAAGCAGCGAGCGGGATTCGGGTTCGGGAAAGCAGGAAGCGGGGTTCTGAACTCAGGAAAGCGGCGAGCGGGATTCGGGTTCAGGAAAGCAGGAAGCGGGGTTCTGAACTCAGGAAAGCGGCGAGCGGGATTCGGGTTCAGGTAAACAACGAGCGGGATTCGGGTTCCGGAAAGCACTGAGCATGATTCGGATGCGGGAACATTGCGAGCGGGTTTGGGTTCGGTAAAGCAGCGGGTAGTGTTTGGACTCGGGAAAGCAGCGAACAGGTTTCGGGGTCGGGAAAGCAGCGAGCGGGATTCGGGTTCGGGAAAGCAGAGAGCGGGTTTCGGGTTTGGAAAAGCAGCGAACAGTGTCCTGGACTCAGGAAAGCAGCTAGCGGGATTCGGGTTCGGGAAAGCACTGAGCGGTGTTCTGGACTCAGGAAATCAGCGAGCGGAATTGGGGTTCAGCAAAGCAGCCAGCGGGTTTCAGGTTCGGGAAAGCAGCGAGCGGGATTCGGGTTCGGGAAAGCTGCGAGCGGGGTTCTGGACTCAGGAAAGCAGTGAGCGGTATTCGGGGTCGGGAAAGCAGTGATCAGGGTTCTGGACTCAGGAAAGCAGCGAGCGGGATTCGGGGTCGGGAAAGCAGCGAGCGGGATTCGGGTTCGGGAAAGCAGTGTTCTGGACTCAGGAAATCAGCGAGCGGAATTGGGGTTCAGCAAAGCAGCCAGCGGGTTTCAGGTTCGGGAAAGCAGTGAGCGGGATTCGGGTTCGGGAAAGGTGCGAGCGGGGTTCTGGACTCAGGAAAGCAGTGAGCGGTATTTGGGGTCGGGAAAGCAGTGATCAAGGTTCTGGACTCAGGAAAGCAGCGAGCGTGATTCGGGTTTGGGAAAGTAGCGAGCGGGGATCTGAACTCGGGAAAGCAGCGAGCCGAATTCGGGTTTGGGAAAGCAGCGAGCAGGATTCGGGTTTGGGAAAGCAGCGAACGGGATTCGGGTTCGGGAAACCAGCGAGCGGGATTCTGGACTCGAGAAAGCAGCGAGCGGGATTCAGGTTCGGGAAAGCAGCGAGCGGGATTCGGGGTCGGGAAAGCAGCGAGCGGGATTCGGGTTTGGGAAAGCAGCGAGCGGGATTCAGGTTTGGGAAAGCAGCGAGCGGGATTTGGGTTCGGGAAAGCAGCGAGCGGAGTTCTGGACTCGGGAAAGCAGCGAGCGGGGTTCGGGTTTGGGAAAGCAGCAAGCAGGATTCGGGTTCGGGAAAGCAGCGAGCGGGATTCGGGTTCAGGAAAGCAGCGAGCGGGATTCGGGTTCGGGAAAGCAGGAAGCGGGGTTCTGAACTCAGGAAAGCGGCGAGCGGGATTCGGGTTCAGGAAAGCAGGAAGCGGGGTTCTGAACTCAGGAAAGCGGCGAGCGGGATTCGGGTTCAGGTAAGCAACGAGCGGGATTCGGGTTCCGGAAAGCACTGAGCATGATTCGGATGCGGGAACATTGCGAGCGGGTTTGGGTTTGGTAAAGCAGCGGGTAGTGTTCTGGACTCGGGAAAGCAGCGAACAGGTTTCGGGGTCGGGAAAGCAGCGAGCGGGATTCGGGTTCGGGAAAGCAGAGAGCGGGTTTCGGGTTTGGAAAAGCAGCGAACAGTGTCCTGGACTCAGGAAAGCAGCTAGCGGGATTCGGGTTCGGGAAAGCAGTGAGCGGTGTTCTGGACTCAGGAAATCAGCGAGCGGAATTGGGGTTCAGCAAAGCAGCCAGCGGGTTTCAGGTTCGGGAAAGCAGCGAGCGGGATTCGGGTTCGGGAAAGCTGCGAGCGGGGTTCTGGACTCAGGAAAGCAGTGAGCGGTATTCGGGGTCGGGAAAGCAGTGATCAGGGTTCTGGACTCAGGAAAGCAGCGAGCGGGATTCGGGGTCGGGAAAGCAGCGAGCGGGATTCGGGTTCGGGAAAGCAGTGTTCTGGACTCAGGAAATCAGCGAGCGGAATTGGGGTTCAGCAAAGCAGCCAGCGGGTTTCAGGTTCGGGAAAGCAGTGAGCGGGATTCGGGTTCGGGAAAGCTGCGAGCGGGGTTCTGGACTCAGGAAAGCAGTGAGCGGTATTTGGGGTCGGGAAAGCAGTGATCAGGGTTCTGGACTCAGGAAAGCAGCGAGCGAGATTCGGGTTTGGGAAAGTAGCGAGCGGGGATCTGAACTCGGGAAAGCAGCGAGCCGAATTCGGGTTTGGGAAAGCAGCGAGCAGGATTCGGGTTTGGGAAAGCAGCGAACGGGATTCGGGTTCGGGAAAGCAGCGAGCGGGATTCTGGACTCGAGAAAGCAGCGAGCGGGATTCAGGTTCGGGAAAGCAGCGAGCGGGATTCGGGGTCGGGAAAGCAGCGAGCGGGATTCGGGTTCGGGAAAGCAGCGAGCGGGATTCGGGTTCGGGAAAGCAGCGAGCGGGATTCGGGTTCGGGAAAGCAGTGAGCGGGGTTCTGGACTCAGGAAAGCAGCGAGCGTGATTCGGGTTTGGGAAAGTAGCGAGCGGGGATTTGAACTCGGGAAAGCAGCGAGCCGAATTCGGGTTTGGGAAAGCAGCGAGCAGGATTCGGGTTTGGGAAAACAGCGAACGGGATTCGGGTTCGGGAAAGCAGTGAGCGGGATTCTAGACTCGGGAAAGCAGCGAGCGGGATTCAGGTTCGGGAAAGCAGCGAGCGGGATTCTGGACTCGAGACAGCAGCGAGCGGGATTCAGGTTCGGGAAAGCAGCGTGCGGCATACGGGTTCGGGAAAGCATAGAGCGGGATTAAGGTTCAGGAAAGCAGCGAGCGGGGTTCATATTCGGGAAAGCAGCGACCGTGGTTCTCGACTCAGGAAAGCAGTGAGCGGGATTCGGGATCGGGAAAGCAGCGAGCGGGGTTCGTGTTCGGGAAAGCAGCGACCGTGGTTCTCGACTCAGGAAAGCAGTGAGCGGGATTCGGGTTCGGGAAAGCAGCGAGCGGAATTCGGGTTTGGGAAAGTAGCGAGCGGGGATCTGAACTCGGGAAAGCAGCGAGCCGGATTCGGGTTCGAGAAAGCAGCGAGCAGGATTCGGGTTTGGGAAAGCAGCGAGCGGGACTCGGGTTCGGGAAAGCAACGAACGGGATTCTGGTCTCGGGAAAGCAGGGAGCGGGATTCGGTTCGGGAAAGCAGCGAGTGGGATTCTGGACTCGGGAAAGCAGTGAGCGGGATTATGGGTCGGGAAAGCAGCAAGCGGGGATCTGAACTCGGGAAAGCAGCGAGCGGGATTCGGGTTCGGGAAAGCAGCGAGCGGGGTTTAGGACTCGGGAAAGCAGCGAGCGGGATTACGGTTCGGCAAAGCAGCAAGCGGGGATCTGAACTCGGGAAAGCAGCGAGCGGGATTCGGGTTCGGGAAAGCCGCGAGCGGGGTTTTGGACTCGGGAAAGCAGCGAGCGGGATTCGGGTTCGGGAAAGCAGCGAGCGGTGTTCGGGTTTGGGAAAGCAGCAAGCAGGATTTGGGTTCGGGAAAGCAGCGACCGGGATTCAGGTTCGGGAAAGCAGCGAGCGGGATTCGGGTTTGGGAAAGCAGCGAGCAGGATTCGGGTTTGGGAAAGCAGCGAACGGGATTCGGGTTCGGGAAAGCAGCGAGCGGGATTCTGGACTCGAGAAAGCAGCGAGCGGGATTCAGGTTCGGGAAAGCAGCGAGCGGGATTCGGGGTCGGGAAAGCAGCGAGCGGGATTCGGGTTCGGGAAAGCAGCGAGCGGGATTCGGGTTCGGGAAAGCAGCGAGCGGGATTCGGGTTCGGGAAAGCAGTGGGCGGGGTTCTGGACTCAGGAAAGCAGCGAGCGTGATTCGGGTTTGGGAAAGTAGCGAGCGGGGATTTGAACTCGGGAAAGCAGCGAGCCGAATTCGGGTTTGGGAAAGCAGCGAGCAGGATTCGGGTTTGGGAAAACAGCGAACGGGATTCGGGTTCGGGAAAGCAGCGAGCGGGATTCTAGACTCGAGAAAGCAGCGAGCGGGATTCAGGTTCGGGAAAGCAGCGAGCGGGATTCTGGACTCGAGACAGCAGCGAGCGGGATTCAGGTTCGGGAAAGCAGCGTGCGGCATACGGGTTCGGGAAAGCATAGAGCGGGATTAAGGTTCAGGAAAGCAGCGAGCGGGGTTCATATTCGGGAAAGCAGCGACCGTGGTTCTCGACTCAGGAAAGCAGTGAGCGGGATTCGGGATCGGGAAAGCAGCGAGCGGGGTTCGTGTTCGGGAAAGCAGCGACCGTGGTTCTCGACTCAGGAAAGCAGTGAGCGGGATTCGGGTTCGGGAAAGCAGCGAGCGGAATTCGGGTTTGGGAAAGTAGCGAGCGGGGATCTGAACTCGGGAAAGCAGCGAGCCGGATTCGGGTTCGAGAAAGCAGCGAGCAGGATTCGGGTTTGGGAAAGCAGCGAGCGGGACTCGGGTTCGGGAAAGCAACGAACGGGATTCTGGTCTCGGGAAAGCAGGGAGCGGGATTCGGTTCGGGAAAGCAGCGAGTGGGATTCTGGACTCGGGAAAGCAGTGAGCGGGATTATGGGTCGGGAAAGCAGCAAGCGGGGATCTGAACTCGGGAAAGCAGCGAGCGGGATTCGGGTTCGGGAAAGCAGCGAGCGGGGTTTTGGACTCGGGAAAGCAGCGAGCGGGATTACGGTTCGGCAAAGCAGCAAGCGGGGATCTGAACTCGGGAAAGCAGCGAGCGGGATTCGGGTTCGGGAAAGCCGCGAGCGGGGTTTTGGACTCGGGAAAGCAGCGAGCGGGATTCGGGTTCGGGAAAGCAGCGAGCGGGATTCGGGTTGGGGAAAGAAGCGAGCGGGATTCAGGTTTGGGAAAGCAGCGAGCGGGATTTGGGTTCGGGAAAGCAGCGAGCGGAGTTCTGGACTCGGGAAAGCAGCGAGCGGGGTTCGGGTTTGGGAAAGCAGCAAGCAGGATTCGGGTTCGGGAAAGCAGCGAGCGGGATTCGGGTTCAGGAAAGCAGCGAGCGGGATTCGGGTTCGGGAAAGCAGGAAGCGGGGTTCTGAACTCAGGAAAGCGGCGAGCGGGATTCGGGTTCAGGAAAGCAGGAAGCGGGGTTCTGAACTCAGGACAGCGGCGAGCGGGATTCGGGTTCAGGTAAGCAACGAGCGGGATTCGGGTTCCGGAAAGCACTGAGCATGATTCGGATGCGGGAACATTGCGAGCGGGTTTGGGTTCGGTAAAGCAGCGGGTAGTGTTCTGGACTCGGGAAAGCAGCGAACAGGTTTCGGGGTCGGGAAAGCAGCGAGCGGGATTCGGTTTCGGGAAAGCAGAGAGCGGGTTTCGGGTTTGGAAAAGCAGCGAACAGTGTCCTGGACTCAGGAAAGCAGCTAGCGGGATTTGGGTTCGGGAAAGCAGTGAGCGGTGTTCTGGACTCAGGAAATCAGCGAGCGGAATTGGGGTTCAGCAAAGCAGCCAGCGGGTTTCAGGTTCGGGAAAGCAGCGAGCGGGATTCGGGTTCGGGAAAGCTGCGAGCGGGGTTCTGGACTCAGGAAAGCAGTGAGCGGTATTCGGGGTCGGGAAAGCAGTGATCAGGGTTCTGGACTCAGGAAAGCAGCGAGCGGGATTCGGGGTCGGGAAAGCAGCGAGCGGGATTCGGGTTCGGGAAAGCAGTGTTCTGGACTCAGGAAATCAGCGAGCGGAATTGGGGTTCAGCAAAGCAGCCAGCGGGTTTCAGGTTCGGGAAAGCAGTGAGCGGGATTCGGGTTCGGGAAAGCTGCGAGCGGGGTTCTGGCCTCAGGAAAGCAGTGAGCGGTATTTGGGGTCGGGAAAGCAGTGATCAGGGTTCTGGACTCAGGAAAGCAGCGAGCGTGATTCGGGTTTGGGAAAGTAGCGAGCGGGGATCTGAACTCGGGAAAGCAGCGAGCCGAATTCGGGTTTGGGAAAGCAGCGAGCAGGATTCGGGTTTGGGAAAGCAGCGAACGGGATTCGGGTTCGGGAAAGCAGCGAGCGGGATTCTGGACTCGAGAAAGCAGCGAGCGGGATTCAGGTTCGGGAAAGCAGCGAGCGGGATTCGGGGTCGGGAAAGCAGCGAGCGGGATTCGGGTTCGGGAAAGCAGCGAGCGGGATTCGGGTTCGGGAAAGCAGCGAGCGGGATTCGGGTTCGGGAAAGCAGTGAGCGGGGTTCTGGACTCAGGAAAGCAGCGAGCGTGATTCGGGTTTGGGAAAGTAGCGAGCGGGGATTTGAACTCAGGAAAGCAGCGAGCCGAATTCGGGTTTGGGAAAGCAGCGAGCAGGATTCGGGTTTGGGAAAACAGCGAACGGGATTCGGGTTCGGGAAAGCAGCGAGCGGGATTCTGGACTCGAGAAAGCAGCGAGCGGGATTCAGGTTCGGGAAAGCAGCGAGCGGGATTCTGGACTCGAGACAGCAGCGAGCGGGATTCAGGTTCGGGAAAGCAGCGTGCGGCATACGGGTTCGGGAAAGCATAGAGCGGGATTAAGGTTCAGGAAAGCAGCGAGCGGGGTTCATATTCGGGAAAGCAGCGACCGTGGTTCTCGACTCAGGAAAGCAGTGAGCGGGATTCGGGATCGGGAAAGCAGCGAGCGGGGTTTGTGTTCGGGAAAGCAGCGACCGTGGTTCTCGACTCAGGAAAGCAGCGAGCCGGATTCGGGTTCGAGAAAGCAGCGAGCAGGATTCGGGTTTGGGAAAGCAGCGAGCGGGACTCGGGTTCGGGAAAGCAACGAACGGGATTCTGGTCTCGGGAAAGCAGGGAGCGGGATTCGGTTCGGGAAAGCAGCGAGTGGGATTCTGGACTCGGGAAAGCAGTGAGCGGGATTATGGGTCGGGAAAGCAGCAAGCGGGGATCTGAACTCGGGAAAGCAGCGAGCGGGATTCGGGTTCGGGAAAGCAGCGAGCGGGGTTTTGGACTCGGGAAAGCAGCGAGCGGGATTACGGTTCGGCAAAGCAGCAAGCGGGGATCTGAACTCGGGAAAGCAGCGAGCGGGATTCGGGTTCGGGAAAGCAGCGAGCGGGATTTGGGTTCGGGAAAGCAGCGAGCGGGGTTCGGGAAAGCAGCGAGCGGGGTTCGGGACTCAGGAAAGCAGCGAGCAGAATTTGGAATCCGGGAAGGCAGAGAGCGGGTTTCGGGTTCGGGAAAGCAGCGAGCGGGATTTGGGTTCGGGAAAGCAGCGAGCGGGGTTCGGGAAAGCAGCGAGCGGGGTTCGGGACTCAGGAAAGCAGCGAGCAGAATTTGGAATCCGGGAAGGCAGAGAGCGGGTTTCGGGTTCAGGAAAGCAGCGAGCGGGATTTGGGTTCGGGAAAGCAGCGAGCGGGGTTCGGGAAAGCAGCGAGCGGGGTTCAGGACTCAGGAAAGCAGCGAGCAGAATTTGGAATCCGGGAAGGCAGAGAGCGGGTTTCGGGTTCAGGAAAGGAGCAAGCGGGTTTCTGGACTCGAGAGAGCAGCGAACGGGGTTCTGGACTCCGGAAAGCAGCGAACGGGATTCTGGACTCGGGAAAGCTGCGAGCGGAGCTTGGGCCTCAGGAAAGGAGAAGGCGCATCCCTTTCACTGAGGTACAGCTGATGCATGGCACATGTCACATGAACACAAGAACAAGGAGCAGAAGTGGACTTTTCAGCCCCTCAAGCCTGCTCTGCCATTCAATAAGATCATGGATCATCTGGTGACGTTATCAGGATCTTGTACTATTTCTACCTGTTCAATCCGACTCCCTTATTTTGATTAATTCAATCTAATTTCTTGATACCCCCATTTGAACCCTTTCCTTCCAATCACAGTATAATTTTTTTGTGAAAATTGGCATCAAGTACTTCATTTGGCATCTCTGACTTTCCTTTATCTTTTAATTGTTCGTTATAGGCCTAAAACACAGACCTGCCATTCATGTGACATGCTTCAATATTAAGGACTAAGACTTCTGTGTCTGCACTGGGAGAACACGTCACAAAATTAATGCATCACTACATAATACCTGTTCATCAAAATTAACAGGTGGAAGAAAACTGTGAGTGCGCAATTCCGTGGTATACACACAGGTGTAGAAGCTGAACCTAGAGAGCTAAATTGTCAATCTCTCATGGGAACGTAGGTCTGAGAGTTGGAAAAAGAAACATTGTCCCAAAAAAGAGGGTGTTTCTGAAATTAGGGATGAAGTACACAGTTTGGCCAGAGAGGGGCCAGGCTGGACTCTGGATCTAACAAAGCCACGATTAACTTCAAAAGTGCTTAATGTTTACAGTCGGTGCTAGATAGAAAAAGTTCTATCCCCAGAGGTGACATCCCTCACCTTTATGAGGACAAAGTTGACGTAAAATGTTTCCTTTGAAATTGCTTGCTGGAAAATATGTTGGTAAGGGATTAATCAATTGCAACAGCTTGAACTAATAATTCATCAGTGAAAATGAGCAAGAATGTAATTATGGATTATTACTGTGGGGCACTTTAATTAACCTGAAACAAAGTGCCATGGACTTGTGAATGTGTCCAAAATAAGCAAAACTGTGAAACACGCATCCAAATTCAAAATGAACAATGACATACAGCATGTTGAAATCTCTTGTGTGTGTCTTGGCCTTAATAATACAATTATCACATAAATAGCAAAACAACACTAGTCTCAATTTCCAGCAGTCGTTGGAAGGAGCTCTTTTATAGTCCCACAAGGGTCTGTGTTGGGCCTCAATGATTCACTGTATTTATTAATGATTTAGATGATGGGATAAAAAGCTACTTATCGGAATTTGCCAATGACCCAGAGATAGGGGACATTGCAGGCAGTGTCCTTTTAAGACTTTTAACACGCTGAGAGGTATTGATAGAATAAGTGAACGGGCAAAACTGTGACAGAAGGATTTCAATATAGGCTAATCCAATTTGGAGCTCAAAAGAATAGAAGAGGGTACTTTGTAAATAGTGAAAAGCTAAAAACAGCAGAGACACTTGAAGGTTCAGGTACCTGGATCATTAGAATGTCATTAACTGGTGCAGAAAATAATCAAAAAGGCTGCATAGCTGGAGGACGTGAAAACAAGCGCGTAGAAGTCACATTTCAGCTGTACAAAACTTTGGTTAAACCATACCTGGAGTATTGGGAGGGCATGAGGGGGGCAATTTTGAGCCCTCTCCCTTCCTTCGTGAGAAAATGGGTGCTAAATCTGGAGAAAATCGAGAAACGCAATTCTCTCCGGAGAAATCGCGTTTAAGATTTTCCACGCCCCTCACTGGCAGCGTCATGAGATTCACGCCCCATTTTAATCTGTGTTAATATAATGAGCACCACTCTCCCCCTGCCAAATTATCACGCATGACGAGATTTTCAAAGGTCAGCGAGGTTTACAACAGGTTTGGCCAGAAGTGACGCAGCTCCCGGAGGGGGTGGGTAGAGGGACGTGCCCAGGCAGTGCCCTGGCATTGCCCTCTGGCACAGTTTGGCACTGCCATGTTGGCACACCTGGCAGTGGCAACCTGTGCCAGGAGACTGTGCTGGGGCAGGCCGCATGGTGGGAGGAGATTCATTGATGTGTTGTGGGTGGGGGGAGGGAGAGTAGCCCTGGGGAGTGGGGACAGTGCCAGCAATGATGAGGTGAGGGGTGCATGCCAGTAATGGTGGTCGAGGGGGTGGGGAGACAACATCGCCGATGGTAGTCGAGATCAGTCAGACTCGACCTGCCTGGTTTGATGTTGCCAAACAGTCAGCTTCCTCTTCTCTTGTCGTACAATTTGTAGTTCCCTTTAGGTTTGCTATTCTTAAAAATCTGTCCTGATGAGGTTTGCTATTCTTAAAAATCTGTCCTGATGTGCTGGGCAAAAAGCTTCAACAGCATGTCCCTTTTTCAGCAATATTCAAGCTCCATACGACCAAGCGACTGTATGAAATCTCAAGCTATTAAGGAAAATAGGTACGTTAGGTAGAGAGGAACTATTGTTACTGGTTGGTGAATTTAAGATGAGTGAGCACAATCTAAAAATCATAGCCAGACATTTCAGGAGTGAAATTAGAAAGCATCTCTGCACACAAAGAGTGGTAGATATTTGAGACTCTCTTTTATCACTTCCTCTAATTTGTTCCACCTTATTTCACAGCATTAAAGGAGTAGTGAAGTCTTGTTTCAATGATATCGGAGCTCGGTTAGACCACACCTGGAGTACTTAATGAGGTTCCCTTACCTCCGAAAGGATATAATTGCCACACAGGGAGTGCAATGAAGGTTCACCAGATTTGTTCCAAGGATGGCTGGACTGTCCCTATGAAGAGAGATTAGCAAACTGGGCCTGTACTCGCTAAAGTTTTGAAGAATGAGAGGTGATCTCATTGAAACCTACAAAGCACTTCAAGGAATAGACAGGGTCAATGAAGGTAAGATGTTTTCCTTGGTTGGAGAGTCTAGAACCAAGGGGCACAGTTTCAAAATAAGAGGGAAGCCACTAAGGACCAAGATGAGGAGAAATGCTTTTACACAGAGGATTGTGAATCTTTGGAATTCTCTACCCCACAGGGCTGTAGAAACTCAGTCATTGTGCATGTTTATGTGTGTGCCATGCCGGTGTTTTAGCTGGTGTGTTGGGCTGAGGTAATTACACAGGCCTGAGGAAAGAGTTGGCCCGAGTATACTGGGCACAAATAGTTGAGGGTAGGATAGTTGAGGAACAATGGTGGATATTCTGAGAGATATAAATACTTCTCAAATAAAGTATATTCCTGAGAGGAAGAGGAATCGTAATCGGGAGAAAAACATTCCATGGCTAAACAAGGAAGTCAAGGAAGAGATGAAGGCAAAAACTAGGGCATACTATACTGCAAAGGCCAGTGGTAACCTGGAGGATTGGGAGAACTTTAAGGTTCAGCAAAAGGCTACTAAAAATAAAGTCAAAAGAGCTAAGTTGAACTACGAAAAAAAACTAACAGAAATTATAAGCACTGATACCAAAAAATTCTATAAGTGTACAAAGAGGCAGAGAATAGCTAAAGTAAATGTTGGCCCTTTAGAGGACGATACTGGTGAGGTAATAATGGGGAACATAGATGGCGGAGGCACGGAACCAATATTTTGCCTGTCTTCACAGCAAAGGATCATAAAATATTTCCAAAAATTGCAATTAGTGCAGAGGAACTTGGTGCAATAACCATCACTAGGGAGATGGTATTAACAAAGAACAAACAAAGAACAAAGAAAAGTGTAGCACAGGAACCCTCCAAGCCTGCGCCGACCATGCTGCCCGTCAAAACTAAAATGTTCTACACTTCCGGGGTCCGTATCCCTCTATTCCCATCCTATTCATGTATTTGTCAAGATGCCCATTAAACGTCACTATCGTCCCTGCTTCCACCACCTACTCCGGCAGCGAGTTCCAGGCACCCACTGCCCTCTGTGTAAAACACTTACCTTGTACATCTCCTCTAAACCTTGCCCCTCGCACCTTAAACCTATGCCCCTCTACCCTGGGAAAAAGTCTCTGACTATCCACTCTGTCTATGCCCCTCATAATTTTGTAGACCTCTATCAGGTCGCCCCTCAACCTCCTTCGTTCCAGTGAGAACAAACGAATGAATAAACTAGTGGGATTAAAGGCAGATAAGTCTCTGGGACGTGATGGCCTGCATCCTAGGGTATTGAAGGAAGTGGCAGCAGAGATAGTGGATGCATTGGTTATGATATTTCAGAATTCCCTGGATTCTGGAAGGAACCCGGTGGATTGTAAACATGTTAATGTGATGCCCCTATTCATAAAGGGAGAGGGGCAAAAAGTAGGAAACTATAGCCAGATTAGCTTCACCTCTGTGGCGGTGAAGTTGCTGGAAATAATCATTAAGGAGGAGGTGACTGGACATTTGTAAAGATAAGGCTCAATCCCCCATTGTCAGCATGGTTTTATAAAGGGTAAGTCATGCTTGGGAATCTTGCTTCAGTTCTTTGAGGACGTAACCAGCAAAGTGGATATTGGGGAACTTGTGGATGTGCTTTATCCAGACTTCCAGAAGGCGTTTGACAAGGTGCCGCATAAAAGACTGATCCAGAAGGTGAGATCGCAGGGGATTGGGGTAGACTACTAGATAGGATTGAGGATTGGTTGACTGACAGAAAGCAAAGGGTTGGGATAAATGGTCCTTTTTTGGCGGCGAACTGTAACTAGCGGGGTGCCCCAGGGGTCAATCCTCGCACCTCAACTGTTTACAATTTATATAAATGATCTGCAAGCAGGAACAGAGTGCAACATAGCAAATTTTTTCAGCTGAGACTAAAGTAGTTGGGAAAGCAGGCAGTGAAGAGGAGATAAAGATTTTACAGAAGAATATAGATAAGCTAGGAGAGTGGGCCAAAACTTGGCAGATGGAGTTTAATGTGGGTTAATGTGAGGTTATCCATTTTGGACGAAAAAAGCAGAACAGCAAATTATTATCTAAATGGAAAGCAGATTCAAAATGCATCTGGGCAGAGGGCTCTGGTTGTCTTTGTTCACGAATCGCAGAAAGTCTCTATGCAGGTACAGAATGCAATTAAAAAGGCAAATGGAATGTTAGAGAAGGTTCACCAGATTGATTCCGGGGATGAAAGGATTGACTTATGAGGAGAGATTAAACAGTTTGCGCTTATACTTGCTGGAGTTTAGAGGGATGGGAGGGGATCTAATAGAGGCAGATAAAATATGAAAAGGGATTGATAAAGTAAATGTAGACCAAATGTTCCCTCTTGTGGGGCAATCTAGAACGAGAGGTCACAGATATAGATTGAGAGGCAAATATTTAAAACCGAGATGAGGAGGAACTACTTCACGCAGAGGGTGGTGAATGTATGGAACTCACTGCCCCATAGTGCGGTGGAATCGGAGTCATTAGATGGTTTCAAGAAGCAGATAGATATACATCTGATGTAAAAAAAACTAGTTAAAGGGATATGGGGAACAGACGGAGACGGATTTGAGACCAGGAAGAGATCAGCCATGATCTGATTGAATGATAGTGCAGGCTCGAAGGGTTGAATTGCCTACTTCTGTTCTAATTGCAATGCTTCAAGCAGAGATTGATAGATTAGTGATTAACAATAAGGTAAATCAGCTGTCTAGCCAACTGAGCTAAATATGGGGTGAGCTCTGGCCACTCGTGGCACGAAGGGGGAATCTGCAGCCATGTGGCCCTGCGATTTTCTATCTGATATGGTAATAGACTGCAGAAGACAATGCAGGCGAGTGACATATAAGTACTGATGGTCAGACCATTAAAGTTACAGTGTGCAACAGAAGTAAAGAAGGTAACAAAGGTCTCTGGGTGTATAGCTCGAAGGACCGAATAATTTCGGTTCAGTCCAATTTATGAAAGGTAATGAACAAATCTGTCCTCATAATTAAGGCCTATTGTGCATCAGAATGATGATGGGGGGAGTTTTATGGTTCCATTGTGGCAGGGGCAACGGATAAATGTGGCAAGCCGCTGAAATGTACATTCACCTTGGCGGGACCGGAAAATCCCACCGGTGGGAGGATCGGAAAATTCCACCCGATGTGTGCAATTCAGAAAAACTAGTGAAGGGACTGTAAACCTCTGCTGCCCAGATAAATGTAACTTGAGCAGCGCGTTGATTCATCACAATTAGAATCATAGAATGTACAGTGCAGAAGGAAGCCTTTCGGCCCATCGAGTCTGCACTGGCTCTTGGAAAGAACACCCTACTTAAACCCACGCCTCCATCTTATCCTGATAGCCCAGTAACCCCAACTAACCTTTTGGACACTAAGGGGCAATTTAGCATGGCCAAACCACCTAACCTGCACATCTTTGGACTGTGGGAGGAAACCGGAGCACCCGGAGAAAACCCACGCACACACGGGGAGAACGTGCAAACTCCACACAGACAGTCACCCAAGGCCAGAATTGAACCTCGGACCCTGGAGCCATGAGGCAGCAGTGCTAACCACTGTGCCACCGTGTACTTTGTGCAATTCTGGACTGTATTGGAGCACACTGCTTTGGATACCGGCCCCAGGAGGACAGGCAACTAAACTTTTTAATTCTTAACGTTCTCAGGGAAAGTCGGAATGCACAGTAAATGCTGTTTTGCCAGCATTGCTCACATCACAAGAGCAAATAATTTGTAAAAATGTGAGGAAGCTAGAGTGTTTATACTGGACTAAATAAGGCTCATGGGAAGGTTTCAGGTTTCAAAAAGGGGTTTATAAACTGCTCATCATAAATCATTATAATATAATCACGGACTCTGTGACCAGGGGACACAACCTTGTGTTCAGAAGAGGACAGGTGAACAGATACCTCAGATTTTCCTATTTCATGCAAAAGATGCTGAATGCATGGAATACACTGACTGGGGAATTAATGAAGGCAAATCACATCAACTAATTTAAGAGAGACAGGTTCATTATTTTTGGCAAAAAATATGTGCCTGAGCATTCCGAGAAACAAATGTGGTATTTCTGAACTTTCATACCAAGCTTTAACTAGTTATCTGCTGCTATGTGTTCCTGGCTGCTCGTGCTACAACGATGTGAGGCTGTTGCAGGTTGGGTAATTAAATGGCACAATTGTTTTAAACTGCATCTATTTACATGCATTTGTAAAAATCAAAGCCAATTTTCTTTTTGTTTTGACTGCATGGAATGAACAGGGTGATTTTCACATATATTCTGGTGTATATTTAGGGGTTCCTTTTCACTCCGTCTGCACCGTCTGTACACCATGCTGCTAGTCCTGGTGCTGTGACATTTTTTTTAGCATATCATTACTCCCACACACTGTCCTTTACCTTTTGGGGAATAGTGGGGGAAGTGGTGGAAGAATTCCTGAGCTAAATGTCAGCCCATCGAACCGCGTTCTGAATATTCCTTCTGTGCCCAACATATCCTAGCCATGGACTCGAACCCTGAGTTTCTGATTCAGTGGTAGGGACGCTCCCACCGTGCCACAAGGTCTCCTGAGTGTTGTGGTGGTAGAGAATAGAACAGAGAACATAGAACATAGAACATTACAGCGCAGTACAGGCCCTTCGGCCCTTGATGTTGCGCCGACCTGTGAAACCACTCTAAAGCCCATCGACACTATTCCCTTATCGTCCATATGTCTATCCAATGACCATTTGAATACCCTTAGTGTTGGCGAGTCCACTACTGTTGCAGGCAGGGCATTCCACACCCTTACTACTCTCCGAGTAAAGAACCTACCTCTGACATCTGTCTTATATCTATTTCCCCTCAATTTAAAGCTATGTCCCCCTCGTGCTAGACATCACCATCCGAGGAAAAAGGCTCTCACTGTCCACCCTATCCAATCCTCTGATCATCTTGTATGCCTCAATTAAGTCACCTCTTAACCTTCTTCTCTCTAACGAAAACAGCCTCAAGTCCCTCAGCCTTTCCTCATAAGATCTTCCCTCCATACCAGGCAACATTCTGGTCAATCTCCTCTGCACCCTTTCCAATGCTTCCACATCCTTCCTATGATGCGGCGACCAGAATTGCACGCAATACTCCAAATGCGGCCGCACCAGAGTTTTGTACAGCTGCAACATGACCTCATGGCTCCTAAACTCAATCCCTCTACCAATAAAAGCTAACACACCGTATGCCTTCTTAACAACCCTCTCAACCTGAGTGGCAACGTTCAGGGATCTATGTACATGGACACCGAGATCTCTCTGCTCACCCACACTGCCAAGAATCTTACCATTAGCCCAGTACTCTGTCTTTCATTTATTCCTTCCAAAATGAATCACCTCACACTTTTCTGCATTAAACTCCATTTGCCACCTCTCAGCCCAGCGCTGCAGCTTATCTATGTCCCTCTGTAACTTGTAACATCCTTCCGCACTGTCCACAACTCCACTGACTGTAGTGTCATCTGCAAATTTACTCACCCATCCTTCTACTCCCTCCTCCAGGTCATTTATAAAAATGACAAACAGCAGTGGCCCCAAAACAGATCCTTGTGGTACACCACTAGTAACTGGACTCCAGTCTGAACACTTCCCATCAACCACCACCCTTTGTCTTCTTCCAGCTAGCCAATTTCTGATCCAAACAGCTAAATCTCCCTGAATCCCATGCTTCCGTATTTTCTGCAGTAGCCTACCGTGGGGAACCTTATCAAACGCTTTACTGAAATCCATATACACCACATCAACTGCTTTACCCTCACCCACCTGTTTGGTCACCTTCTCAAAGAAGTCACTAAGGTTTGTGAGGCACAACCTACCCTTCACGAAACCGTGTTGACTATGTCTAATCAAATTATTTCTTTCCAGATGATTATACAACCTATCTCTTATAAACCTTTCCAAGGTTTTGCCCACAACAGAAGTAAGGCTCACTGGTCTATAGTTACCGGGGTTGTCTCTACTCCCCTTCTTGAACAAGGGGACAACATTTGCTATCCTTCAGTCTTCTGGCACTATTCCTGTTGACAAAGATGACTTAAAGATCAAAGCCAAAGGCTCAGCAATCTCCTCCCTAGCTTCCCAGAGAATCCTAGGATAAATCCCATCCGGCCCAGGGGACTTATCTATTTTCACCCTTTCCAGAATTGTTAACACCTCCTCCTTATCAACCTCAAGCCCTTCTAGTCTAGTAGCCTGAATCTCAGTATTCTCCTCGACAACATTGTCTTTTTCCTGTGTGAATACTGACGAAAAATATTCATTTAGCACCTCTCCTATCTCCTCGGACTCCAAGCACAACTTCCCACTACTGTCCTTGACTGGCCCTACTCTTACCCTGGTCATTCTTTTATTCCTGACAATAATGGTTCAGAAAAATACCATATCTTGCCTAGTCTGCCACTTGTAGCTTGTAATTGCAATCAGGGCCACCACGTGGGTGGCGAACTATAATAAGGGTCCGGTTACTTCAGCAGATACCTGGGCTCTTGAAGGCCTTGGACAAAATGGCAGCTGTGGTGATTTGTGGTGATTGTTTCTTTAAGGACAGCACAGCAGAAGAGTGCTACCTGGTTTGGGGGACAAATTGAGATGAGAGTGGGTAAACAACTAGGAGGTGGTAACTGCTCTTAGGCAGATGACATCTAGAAGACATGTAGAGACTGGGGCTGTCAGGTGGACTTATCTGGGGAAAATGTGCGGCTGTTGGCCTCCTTTTCTCCAAGTAAATATCTTTTGTGTTTCTAATGAAGGCTGTGAACGTGCATCATTACATCTGGAGTCGGAGATGGGATGGAGTATGATGACACTGCCCCTGGCGCAATATCTGTGAGCAACCTGTTTTAATCAAAGTCTGCAGGTAAAAGCTCTCACCCGACTGCCTCTCTTTGGGTGAATAGACCCATTTGTGATTTTGACATATTGCCAGATCTTGAGGGACAGACACGGGGAGTACCTGGGTTGGCCGATACAGTCGAAGGTTTAGAAATGTACAGGAAAAAAAGAGAAAATAACCCTCAGAAGCAAGAACTGTGACTTTAAGTTTGGGGGAAAGTGGAAATTGGGTTGAAAAAGGCAAAGAGTTGCGGCAAGGATTTTGTTTTTGAAAAGAAAAGAGAGCAGTGTTTTCAGTGAAGAAGAAATGCCCAGGGAGGTGCAGCAAGTTCTCCAGAAGCACGGGAGACGGAAGATGCTGAGCTTGAGGTGCTCCTCGGGATCTCTGCGGTGGGTTCTGCGGTGGTGCTTCCCGCCAATGGACTGCATGCAGCGAAGTTCTAAATGTTTAAAAGGAAGAGAAGTCCTCAACTGCTTAAGCAAAAAAGAAGTTGAAAAGTTTTAAAACAGCCCATTGGACCTTGAAAAGGCCGGATCTCCAGTGAAATCAATGGAAAAGACCTGACACATCTAAAGAAGAAGAGTAGCGACTCTCCAAATGGCCTGAGGCAAGAAAGGGCTGCGAGATCACCGGAGGAGCTTTCTGTTGGTGGAGGTGAAGTTTTAAAAAGGTTCAATGAGAAGCGGTCAGGTTAAAATAATCTGAAAGCAGTAATGTATTGAAAGAGGTAATTTGTTTAAAGTGGTGATATAATTAATGCGGCAATACCCTTTAAGCCGCAACCACAAGAAGAAATAAACAGCAATGGAAAGGAAAATAGGAGAAGACCCCAAAATAAAGGTGTAGAAGCACCCAAGGCCTCATGAAAGGGACAACGAATGTCACTGGGAGGAGGGCATTGAAAGACTCCGGAAGGAGGGCACAACACATAAATTAAAGAGTTCACAAGGAATTAATGAATATAAAGAGGAATTAGTAAAAAGAATTTAAGCTCTAGAGAAGACATTAAAACATCAAGATGAAATGACTGACAGCAACTTCAAGTTGGATAAAAATGAATTAAGGAGAATTTAATGAGACAATGTAGAATAAGTTGAACTCCATGAAAAAACAATTAGAAATTAAGAACAAGTCCAGTGAAGAATTGAAACAGGAGAATAAGAACTTGTGGGGCATTCTAGAATGAAAGGTCACAGATACAGATTGAGAGGTTGTAGATTTAAAACTGAGATGAGGAGGAACTACTTCTCGCAGAGGGTGGTGAATTTGTGGAATTCACTGCCCCATAGTACAGTGGAGTCTGAATCATTGAATGGTTTCAGGAAGTATACAGATATATTTTGGGTTAAATTGATATGGGGAACAGGTAGGGCGGTGGATTTGAGACCAGGAAGAGATCAGCCAGGATCTGATTGAATGGCGGAGCAGGCTCGAAGAGCTGAATTGCCTACTTCCGCTCCTAATTCCTATGTTCCTAAGAAGGAAGCTTGACAATTAGAAATTGACTGAAGATGTAAAAACATTAAAATTGACAGCAGAATCAGAAATTCAGACTGAGAAAGAAACTGAGATGATTAGCGGAACATAATGGAAACATTTCTAAGTTCACTTGTGATTTGTTTTGCTGGGGGTTTTCCGCCAGCTCTGCCGACGTGTTCCCCACCAATATCAAACAACACTTTTGTCACTTTTTTGGGCGCTGGGGAGTTTCTCACTAGTTTAACCCACACTTTCAGCACTGGGAGCTGAACTCAGAGATCGGGCCGCCATTTTGAAAGTATGCCAGATCTCTAAGTGAGCTTGTGAGTCTTCCCCAAATATTCCCCACCCATGAGCAATATCACCCCCCCCCCGCCCCCTCCCCCCCCCCCCACACACACACACACAAACACACACACACAACATGGACATTACTCCACCCCTCAACCCCCAAGTGAGGCCATCTCACGATGGGGCCCCTGGCAACCCCAATCTTAAGGCCCCAACCCACCCCCCCTTACAGGCCCCCTCCCAACCTTCATATCCCCATTCCTTCACACATGACAAACCGAGCTTGTGAAAGCATTGTGAAGACATAAGACTGTGTTGCATTGTGATGATATGTGCCTGTGTGAATTATAATATAAGGTGCTTTGCAGAGCAAGGTCAACATGACCTTGGCACTGCCCACAGAGTGATGCATGAAGTTACATGGTCAGAAAACAGTCCAGGGCAAAACTCGATAATCAGCAAGCCTGTAGAGAAGAGAATTTGGGCAGCACGGTAGCATTGTGGATAGCACAATTGCTTCACAGCTCCAGGGTCCCAGGTTCGATTCCAGCTTGGGTCACTGTCTGTGCGGAGTCGGCACATCCTCCCCCTGTGTGCTTGGGTTTCCTCCGGGTGCTCAGGTTTCCTCACACAGTCCAAAGATGTGCAGGTTAGATGGATTGGCCATGATAAATTGCCCTTAGTGTCCACAATTGCCCTTAGTGTTGGGTGGGGTTTCTGGGTTATGGGGATAGGGTGGAGGTGTTGACCTTGGGTAGGGTGCTCTTTCCAAGAGCCAGTGCAGACTCGATAGGCCGAATGGCCTCCTTCTGCACTGTAAATTCTATGATAATCTATGATCTATGAGTTGTTGGAGGGTTGGGGAATGAGAGGAAGGGGGGAAATGGGTGGGAGAGTGGGGGGTTAAGGTAGGGGATCAAGTAGGGGTGGTCAATGGGGGAGGGGTGATTAGGAGTTGGGAAGGGGGCAAGGAGGAATTAGTGGGATTGGGAGAAGGTGGATTTGGGGGGAAGTAGGGAATGGGGGGATAAGAGGTGGGCTGGTGGACAAACCCTCATCCTATGAGAAGTGGGTGAGAATGAAGGCCTCCGATTGTTCCGGATCCTTGCCGCTGTCTGTCCTCTTCCTCCCACTACTCCCTTGGGTCTTCCCTGGGCTTGTCCTCCAGCCCCTCCTGGTACCCCCCCCCACCTCTCAGACAAGGCCGTATGGCCCTGCACCTCCTCTTGCATCATGTCGCCCCGCTACTGTGCCAGGTTGTGAAGGGCATAGAAAACCACCACAAGATGGTAGATCCTCTGGGGGATGCATCACTCAATGACAGCATGGTTGGCAACATGGCCTTGTTATATCGGGCCTCTGCATCGGTCTCTGGCCTGCGCACTAGTGAGATCAGCCAGGGGCTCAACAGGCCTTATCCTCCAAGAGCGACCCTGTCATTCTGGGTTGGTCCTTGAAGACGCCGGAGATCTCTGAGTGTGTCAGGATGTAGCTATCATTCACGCTCCCTGGGAAGTGTGTCCACATGTGCATGATCCTGAGACTGTGGTCGCACATGATTGGATTGGATTGGATTTGTTTATTGTCACGTGTACTGAGATACAGTGAAAAGTATTTTTCTGCGAGCAGCTCAACAGATCATTAAGTACATGGGAGGGAAAGGGAATAAAAGAAAATACATAATCGGGCAACACAATGTAGACAATATAACTACATAAGCACCGGCATCGGATGAAGCATACAGGGTGTAGTGTTAATGAGGTCAGTCCATAAGAGGGTCATTTAGGAGTCTGGTGACAGTGGGGAAGAAGCTGTTTTTGCGTCTGTTCATGCGTGTTCTCAGACTTCTGTATCTCCTGCCCGATGGAAGAAGTTGGAAGAGTGGGTAAGCCGGGTGGGAGGGGTCTTTGATTATGCTGCCCGCTTTCCCCAGGAAGCGGGAGGTGTAGATGGAGTCCATGGTTGGGAGGCAGGTTTGTGTGATGGACTGGGCGGTGTTCACGACTCTCTGAAGTTTCTTGCGGTCCTGGGCTGAGCAGTTGCCGTACCAGGTTGTGATGCAGCCAGATAGGATGCTTTCTATGGTGAATCTGTAAAAGTTGGTCAGGGTTAATGTGGACATGCCGAATTTCCTTAGTTTCCTGAGGAAGTATAGGCGCTGTTGTGCTTTCTTGGTGGTAGCGTCGACGTGGGTGGACCACAACAGATTTTTGGAGATGTGCACACCAAGGAATTTGAAACTGCTAACCATCTCCACCTCGGCCCCATTGATGCTGACAGGGGTGTGTACAGTACTTTGCTTCCTGAAGTCAATTACCAGCTCTTTAGTTTTGCTGGCATTGACGGAGAGATTGTTGTCGCTACACCATTCCACTAGGTTCTCTATCTCCCTCCTGTATTCGGACTCATCGTTATTCGGGATCCGGTCCACTATGGTTGTATCGTCAGCAAACTTGTAGATGGAGTTGGAACCAAGTTTTGTCACGCAGTCGTGTGTGTACAGAGAGCAGAGTAGGGGGCTACATACGCAGCCTTGCGGGGCCCCGGTATTGAGGACTATTGTGGAGGAGGTGTTGTTGTTCATTCTTACTGATGGTGGTCTGTGGGTCAGAAAATCGAGGATCCAGTTGTAGAGTGGGGAGCCAAGTCCTAGGTTTTGGAGCTTTGATATGAGCTTGGCTGGGATTATGGTGTTGAAGGCGGAGCTGTAGTCAATAAATAGGAGCCAAATGTACGTGTCCTTGTTGTCAAGATGCTCTAGGGATGAGTGTAGGGCCAGGGAAATGGCGTCTGCTGTGGACCGGTTGCGACGGTATGCAGATTGCAGTGGATCAAGGTGTTCTGGGAGTATGGAGGTGATGCGCTACATGATCAACCTCTTGAAGCACTTCATTATGACTGAAGTCAGGGCCACAGGATGGTAGTCATTGAGGCACGTTGCCTGGTTCTTCTTTGGCACCGGTATGATGGTGGTCTCCTTGAAGCAGGTGGGGACCTCGGAGTGGAATAGGGACAGGTTAAAGATTTCCGCGAACACCTCTGCCAGCTGGTCCGCGCAGGCTCTGAGTGCACGACAAGTGATCCCGTCCGGGCCCGTTGCCTTCCGAGGGTTTTCTTTCAGGAAGGCCGATCTGACTTTGGAAGCTGTGATGGTGGGTATGGATGAGTTATCGGCTGCTGGGGCACTCGACAGCGGATTATTGGTTACCTGCTCGAACCGAGCATAGAATGCATTGAGTTCATCGGGGAGGGGTGCGCCGCTGCCGGAGATACTCCTCGGCTTCGCTTTGTAGCCCGTTATGTTGTTTAGTCCTTGCCACAATCACTGAGAGCCTGTCTGTGACTCCAGCTTGGTTTGATCTGCTCTCTTAGCATCTCGGATGACTTTGCGGAGGTCGTACCTAGATTTCTTGTATAGGTCAGGTTCGTCTGCCTCGAACGCCTCAGATCTGTCCTTCAGTAGGGAGTCAATCTCGCGATTGAGCCATGGTTTCCGGTTGGGAAACGTACGTACTGCTTTCTTTGGCACGCAGTCGTCCACACATTTGCTGATGAAGTCTGTGACGGTGGTGGCATACTCATTTAAGTTGGTCGCTGAGTTCTTAAATATGGACCAGTCCACTGTCTCTAAGCAGTCACGTAAGAGCTCTTCTGTTTCCTCGGACCAGCACTGCACGACCTTTTTAGCTGAATTCTCCCGCTTGAGTTTCTGCTTGTATGCTGGGAGAAGGAGCACCGTCTTATGGTCTGATTTCCCAAAGTGCGGTCGGGGGATGGAACGGTAGGCTCCCTTGATTTTTGAGTAGCAGTGGTCAAGAGTGTTGTCGCCCCTGGTGGGACAGGAGATGTGCTGGTGGAATTTTGGCAGTACACTCTTGAGGTTGAATGTTCAGGGAGTGGAGCCCCTTCCTGTTAATGAAGGGCACTCCTTAATGCCCTGGTGAGTGCAAGACGACATGTGTGCCATCATTTACCCTTTGGACCTGGGGCATCCAGCGATGGTGGAAAATTCTGCTGCCCGGGCATCTTGATGGGCTTGGTCCAGGTCAAAGATTATGTAGTCAGCGGTCCCGACATACAGGGCATCTGTGACCTCACGGATGTACTTGTGGGGTGTAGTTTATTAAATGCCGCACAAGTCTGAGACATGGTACGTGTACCCACGGGAATGTACTTGAGAATATTTAGTTTATTAAACGGTCACCAGTAACAAAGATTTGAAAATCAACTACGTAATATTCCTCATATCACACTAGCCATTAAACAACAAGGAAATGTCACCATTCCATATTGGTACCAATACAAAGCTATTTAAGCTCATTTTCACAAACACATTTTCTCCTTTTGCAGGTTCCTCAAAAAAAATGGATAATAAACCTAAGAATGTGTTACCATATCCAGAACTTTGTCGTAGAAATGATCTGTCCATCAATGTGTGACTTGTTCCATGTATCAGTGCCACTCTCCCTCCAGGAGCCACAGCTGTGCAGGCCTTCCCACACGGCCCAAGCTCACCGGAACCAAATCCTGGCGTCCAAATATTCCATTGGCACTCAAGGTGAAGTTGAGCATCCTCAACTTCCCGCGTGTTTAACCCACTGTGACGTGCCAGTTACATGCAATACTGAGCACACCAGCAACAAAAGCACCAGCAATCTGCGAAAGCTCTTGTGGAATGCTGACGACATCCTTGTACTGTTGACTGTTTAGTGTTGCTTATTCGGATCAATCTGCCTCTCTCTCCCCCTCCCGCAGCTCCCGGCAGTATACTCTTAACAATCGGAAATCACACCACAAAGGCACACCGACGTAGAGCATGCCAGAAGAGAGAAAGAGCACTCCTTCCCCTTCTCCAGCGCTGGTCATCTTACCGCCTCCCTTTCCTTGCTGCAGTCCACAGAATCCAAAGAGGCAGCAGCAAACAAACACACAACATCCAGGCATTAAACATTGAACACTCAACAGTCCAATAAAGTCACCAGCAATCTGCAAAAGCATTTCTTCCTCCATCACGTTGCTCATTCAAATCCTTCTCTTCCCATCCTTTGCTGTTTAGCACAGGGCTAAATCGCTGGCTTTGAAAGCAGACCATGGCAGGCCAGCAGCACGGTTCAATTCCCGTAACAGCCTCCCCGAACAGGCGCCAGAATGTGGCGACTAGGGGCTTTTCACAGTATCTTCATTTGAAGCCTACTTGTGACAATAAGCAATTTTCATTTCATTTTCATTTTCAAGATGCCTCTTAAATGTTGCTATTGTATCTGCTTCCACCACCACCCCTGACAGCAAATTACAGGCATACACCATCCACTAAAAAACCTGCTTCTCACGTCTCTAAACTTTGTCCCTCGCTCTTTAAACCTATGTCCCCCAGTAATTCATAGATATTTTTCATAGAATTTACAGTGCAGAAGGAGGCTATTCGGCCCATCTAGTCTGCCCCAGCCCTTGGAAAGAGCACCCAACTCAAGCCGACATCTCCACCCTATCCTCGTAACTCAGTAACCCCACCCAACCTTTTTGGACACTAAGGGCAATTTAGCTTGGCAATCCACCTAACCTGCATATCTTTGTAAGTGTTGTAAGACTTCGTACTGTGCTCACCCCAGTCCAACGCCGGCATCTCCACATCATGCATATCTTTGGACTGTGGTTGGAAACCGGAGCACCCGGAGGAAACCCACGCAGACACGGGGAGAACGTGCAGACTCCGCACAGACAGTGACACAAGCCGAGAATCGAACCTCCTCCCCAGAAGCTGTGAAGCAACTGTGCTAACCACTGTGGTACCGTGCTGTCCACTTTTCCACCCTCGGAAAAAGCATCTGACCATCTACTCTGTCCATGCCACTCATAATTTTGTAAATCTCTATAAGGATCAGGTCACCCCCCAATCTCTGTCGTTCCAGTGAAAGAAATCCGAGATTATCGAACTTCTTAGAGCTAATACCCTCCAGGCCAGGCACCATCCTGGTAAACCTCTTCTGTGCCCTCTCCAGAACCTCCACATCCTTCTGGTAGTGTGGTGACCAGAATTGTATGCAATATTCCAAGTGTGACCTAATTAAGGTTCTGTAGAGCTGCAGCATATCTTGCCAATTTTTGTACTCAATGCTCCGACCTATTAAGGCAAGTATGCCGTATGCCTTCTTTACTACCTTATCCGATTGCGTTGCCACTTTCAGTGATCTGTGGATCTGTATGACCAGATCTCTCTACCTGTCAATATTCATAGAATCATAGAATCATAGAAGTTTACAGCATGGAAACAGGCCCTTCGGCCCAACCAGTCCATGCCGCCCAGTTTTTACCATTAAGCTAGTCCCAGTTGCCCGCACTAGGCCCATAACCCTCTATACCCATCTTACCCATGTAACTATCTAAATGCTTTTTAAAAGACACAA
Organism: Scyliorhinus torazame; assembly: GCF_047496885.1. Lineage (NCBI taxonomy): Eukaryota > Metazoa > Chordata > Chondrichthyes > Carcharhiniformes > Scyliorhinidae > Scyliorhinus > Scyliorhinus torazame. The sequence continues at coordinate 39,699,419 of NC_092715.1, read as the reverse complement.
TTGTACCCGCCTCTACTACTACCTCTGGCAGCACATTCCAGACACTCACTACCCTCTGAGTGAAGAAATTGCCCCTCTGGGCCCTTCTGAATCTCTCCCCTCTCACCTTAAACCTATGCCCTCTAGTTTTAGACTCCCCTACTTTTGGGAAAAGATGTTGACTATCTACCTTATCTATGCCCCTCATTATTTTATAGACCTCTATAAGATCACCCCTAAGCCTCCTACGCTCCAGGGAAAAAAAGTCCCAGTCTATCCAGCCTCTCCTTATAACTCAAACCATCAAGTCCCGGTAACATCCTAGTAAATCTTTTCTGCACTCTTTCTAGTTTAATAGTATCCTTTCTATAATAGGGTGACCAGAACTGCACACAGTATTCCAAGTGTGGCCGTACCAATGTCTTGTACAACTTTAACAAGACGTCCCAACTCCTGTATTCAATGTTCTGACCAATGAAACCAAGCATGCCGAATGCCTTCTTCACCACCCTGTCCACCTGCGACTCCACCTTCAAGGAGCTATGAACCTGTACTCCTAGACCTCTTTGTTCTATAACTCTCCCCAACGCCATACCATTAACTGAGTAGGTCCTGGCCTGATTTGATCTGCCAAAATGCATCACCTCACATTTATCTAAATTAAACTCCATCTGCCATTCGTCGGCCCACTGGCCTAATTGATCAAGATCCCGTTGCAATCCTAGATAACCTTCTTCACTATCCACTGTGCCACCAATCTTGGTGTCATCTGCAAACTTACTAACCATGCCTCCTAAATTCTCATCCAAATCATTAATATAAATCACAAATAACAGTGGACCCAGCACCGATCCCTGAGGCACACCACTGGTCACAGGCCTCCAGTTTGAAAAACAACCCTCTACAACCACCCTCTGTCTTCTGTCGTCCAGCCAATTTTGAATCCAATTGGCAACCTCACCCTGGATCCCGTGAGCTTTAACCTTCTGCAACAACCTACCTTGCGGTACCTTGTCAAAGGCTTTGCTAAAGTCCATGTAGACAACGTCTACTGCACTGCCCTCATCTACCTTCTTGGTCACCCCCTCAAAAAACTCAATCAAATTTGTGAGACATGATTTTCCACGCACAAAGCCATGCTGACTGCCCCAAATCAGTCCTTGCCTCTCTAAATGCTTGTAGATCCTGTCTCTCAGAATACCTTCTAGCAACTTACCTACTACTGACGTTAGGCTCACCGGTCTGTAGTTCCCAGGCTTTTCCCTGCTGCCCTTCTTAAACAAGGGCACAACATTCGCTACTCTCCAATCTTTAGGACCTCACCTGTGGCTGCCGATGATTCAAATATCTCTGTTAGGGGACCCGCAATTTCCTCCCTAGCCTCCCACAACATCCTGGGATACATTTCATCAGGTCCCGGGGATTTATCTACCTTGATGCGCTTTAAGACTTCCAGCACCTCCTCCTCTGTAATATGCACGCTTCTCAAGACATCACTATTTATTTCCCTTAGTTTCCTAACATCCATGCCTTTCTCCACCGTGAGTACCGATGAGAAATATTCATTCAGGATCTCACCCAACTCTTGTGGCTCTGCACATAGATGTCCATGTTGATCATTAATAGGCCCTACTCTGTCCCTAGTTACTCTTTTTCCCTTTATGTATCTGTAGAAGCTCTTTGGATTCTCCTTTGCATTATTTGCCAAAGCAATTTCATGTCCCCTTTTTGCCCTCCTGATTTCCCTCTTAACTCTATTTCGACAATCTCTATACTCTTTAAGGGATCCACTTGATTCCAGTTGTTTATGTACGTCATATGCCTCCTTCTTCTTTTTGACCAGAGTCTCAATATCTCGAGTCATCCAGGGTTCCCTACTTCTACCAGCCTTGCCCTTCACTCTAAAGGGAATGTGCTTACCCTGAACCCTGGTTAACACATTTTTAAAAGCCTCCCATTTACCAGCCGTCCCATTGCCTGCCAACAGTCTCCCCCAATCTACCTCTGAAAGTTCCTGTCTGATACCATCAAAATTGGCCTTGCCCCAATTAAGAATTTTAACTCTTGGGCCAGACCTATCATTCTCCATAGCTATCTTAAAACTAATGGAGTTATGGTCACTTGTCCCAAAGTGATCCCTCACTAACACTTCTGTCACTTGCCCTTCCTTATTTCCCAAGACGAGGTCAAGTTTTGCCCCCTCTCTAGTCGGTCCATCCACATACTGAATGAGAAATTCCTCCTGAATACACTCAACAAATTTCCCTCCATCCAAGCCCCTAATGCTATGTCTGTCCCAGTCAATGTTGGGAAAGTTAAAGTCCCCTACTATTACCACCCTATTTTTCTTGCAGCTATCTGTAATCTCCTGACATATTTGCTCCTCAATTTCCCGCTGACTATTTGGGGGCCTGTAGTACAGTCCTATCAAGGTGATCTCTCCCTTCTTATTTTTCAGTTCCGCCCATATAGACTCAGTGGCCGAACCCTCGGATATATCTCCTCTAAGTACTGCCGTGATGTTCTCCCTAATCAAAAACGCCACTCCCCCTCCTCTCTTACCTCCTGTTCTATCCTTTCTATAGCATCTGTACCCCGGAACATTGAGCTGCCAGTCCTGCCCCTCCCTTAGCCATGTTTCAGTCATAGCTATAATATCCCAGTCCCATGTGCCCATCCATGCCCTGAGTTCATCCGCTTTGCCCGTCAGGCCCCTTGCATTGAAATAAATGCAGTTTAATGTAGACTTTCCTTGCTCTCTGCCCTGCTTTCTCTGGTCATGCTTTACACACTCTCCCTTCCTGCCTTTTGTTTCCGTCCCCACTGACTTCCTACATCGGTTCCCATCCCCCTGCCACATTAGTTTAAACCCTCCCCAACTGCACTAGCAAACACACCCCCGAGAACATTGGTTCCGGTCCCACTCAGATGCAGACCGTCCGATTTGTACAGGTCCCACCTCCCCCAGAACCGGTCCCAATGTCCCAGGAATTTGAAACCCTCCCTCTTGCACCATCTCTCAAGCCACGTATTCATCCTAGCTATCCTGTCATTCCTACTCTGACTATCATGTGGCACTGGTAGCAATCCTGAGATTACTACCTTTGAGGTCCTACTTTTTAGTTCAACTCCTAACTCCCTAAATTCAGCTTGTAGGACCTCATCCCGTTTTTTACATATATCGTTGGTGCCTATATGCACCACGACAGCTGGCTGTTCACCCTCTCCCTCCAGAATGCCCTGCAGCCGCTCCGAGACATCCTTGACCCTTGCACCAGGGAGGCAACATACCAACCTGGATTCTCGTTTGCGTCCGCAGAAACGCCTGTCTATTCCCCTTACAATTGAATCCCCTATCACTATAGCTCTGCCACTCTTTTTCCCGCCCTTCTGTGCAGCAGAGCCAGCCACGGTGCCATGAACCTGGCTGCTGCCACCTTCCCCTGGTGAGCCATCTCCCCCAACAGTTTCCAAAACGGTAAATCTGTTTTGGAGGGAGATGACCGCAGGGGATCCCTGCACTGCCTTCCTACTCTTCCTCTGTCTGTTGGTCACCCATTCCCTATCTGCCTCAGTAATTTTAATCTGCGGTGTGACCAACTCACTGAATGTGCTATCCACAACTTCCTCAGCATCGCGGATGCTCCAAAGTGAGTCCATCCGCAGCTCCAGAGCCGTCAAACGGTCTAACAGGAGCTGCAGTTGGACACACTTCTTGCAGATGAAGGAGTCAGGGACACCAGAAGGGTCCCTGAATTGCCACATCTCACAAGAGGAGCATGACACGGGTCTGAGCTCTCCTGCCATGACTTAAACCTGAAGTTAAATTTGAACTACACTACACAGCTAAGAGAAAGTCAAAGAGAGAAAAGATAAAAAAAATCACTTACCAGTCACAAGCCAATCACTTACCTGCTGGCTGTGATGTAATTGCTCCCGAGACTCCCTCACAGGTCTGCTTCTCTGCACCTCCTTGAGATGAGCACCAAATTCCCTTCACCAGTTAATTAATTTACTTAATCAATTGTTTTTTGGGGGGAAACTCAACCCCAAACACCAAACTCCAAAAAAACACAGCCCTCACTCACCTCTTACCCAAACTCAGCCTTACCCAAACTCAGATACACTCTGTTTGCTTCCTGCACTCCGTCTCTAAAGGCACTTCAGCCATACCTTTTGTATCCAATTGAATTCAATTCAATTCCCACCTCGATTCAAATTCCCAAACTCACTCTTTGCTGTGTCTCACTCCTGGCTCTGTCTTCTCTCTGGCTCACTGGGAGAACTCACTGGGAGTGAGTTTACAAGTGGCTCTTTTTAAACTGTCCTGAATTGACTCCCCTCCCCCACCTGCTTTTAGATCAAAGTAGATTAAAGTGACTGACACTTAACTGCCAACCAGTTATGTGAGTGGGTGGGGCAGTCCTTGTTAACTTACACTGCACAATACTAGCTTAATTTAAATTAATTTAAACTCCTGAAATTTAAAAGGAGCTGCCTTACTGATTCAATTCAATTCAATTCAATTCAATTCCCACCTCGATTCAAATTCCTAAACTCACTCTTTGCTGTGTCTCACTCCTGGCTCTGTCTTCTCTCTGGCTCACTGGGAGAACTCAATATTCCTGAGGGTTCTGCCATATACTGTACATTTCCCACCTTTATTAGACCTTCCAAATGCGTTATCTCACATTTGTCCGGATTCAACTCCATCTGCCATCTCTCTGCCCAAGTCTCCAACCGATATGTCCTGCTGTATCCACTGACAATGCTCATCATTATCCACAACTCCATCAACCTTTTTGTCATCCGTAAACATGCTAATCAAACCAGTTACATTTTTCTCCAAGTCATTTTTATATACTACGAACAGCAAAGGTCTCAGCACTGATCCCTGCAGAACACCACTAGTCACAGCCCTCCAATTAGAAAAGCACCCTTCCATCACTACCCTCTGTCTTGTAAGACTGAGCTAGTTCTGTATTCATCTTTCCAGCTCACCTCTGATCCCATGTGACTTCACTTTTTGTACCAGTCTACCATGAAAGACCTTGTTAAAGGTTTTACTGAAGTCCATGTAGACAACATCCACTGCCCTACCTTCATCAAACATCTCAGTCACTTCCTCAGAAAACTTGATCAAGTTAGTGAGACCTGACCTCCCCTTTACAAAACCGTGCTGCCTCTTGCTAATAAGTCCATTTGTTTCCCTGTATACATGGAGGGATAGATCGTTTGTAATATGTGGATCACTTGAGGAGCAAAGAGACGCTCCAGCAATCAGTGTTGTCACCATGAAATGTTTTTGTACTTGTAAGCACCAAAGTATCTTATTGACCTGTTGTAGGCATAACAGATGTCTCCATGGAAGCAAGTAGACATGAACTTCCTGCGCCAGAAGGAGTACCCGTTATTGCAGCTCCTGTTAATGTTGATCCTCTGGAAGCAGCTCATACGACAGAATTAAGCCGCTCTACAAGAAACAGAAAAATCCCTCAAAGACTTTGATTTATAATTGTCCAACGCATGTGTATAATCAGGACTGAGTACCTTAGTTATTGAAGCTTGTATAAAGAAATTAAAGGGGCAGGGGTGTGGTGATTGTTCCTTTAAGGGCAACAGTACAGAAGAAGGTCACCAGGATTGGAGGATCAATTGAGACCAAGAGTGGGTAATCATTCCAGGAGATGGAGTCCTCACTCAGGCAAAAGACATCTAGAAGGCATGTATAAGAGACGTAGGGACTGGGGCAGTTAGGTGAGCTGCTCTAAGGTAGGGCTGTTGGTCCCTGTATCGTTTCTCTTGTTAACACCTTTTGTGTTTCTAATGAAGTCTGTGAACATGCATCATTACTGCAGCAGGCAGGAGTGGATATTAAGCACCGTAGCATTGCGGGCAGCATAGTAGCATTGTGGCTAGCACAATTGCTTCACAGCTCCAGGATCCCAGGTTCGATTCCCGGCTTGGGTCACTGACTGTGTGGAGTCTACACATTCTCCCCGTGTGTGCGTGGGTTTCTTCCGGGCACTCCGGTTTCCTCCCACAGTCCAAAGATGTGCAGGTTAGGTGGATTGGCCATGCTAAATTGCCCTTAGTGCCCAAAATTGCCCTTAGTGTTGGGTGGGGTTACTGGTTTATGGGGATGGGGTGGAGGTGTGGACCTTGGGTAGGGTGCTCTTTCCAAGAGCCGGTGCAGACTCGATGGGCCGAATGGCCTCCTTCTGCACTGTAAATTCTATGATTCTATGAAGCGCAGCACTGATTTCAGGATCACTATTGCCTCATTCTCACTGCACAAATTTGGTGTCTGCAGATTACTTTCTAAAGTTTCCAGCTCTCTGCCAGCACGCTAACTGGCATTGTTTTACATTTGGTCACAGATTAATCTCACATCATGAAGTCCCCGCTTATTTTTTCCTTAATCAGTGGAAGAGCATCTGGAGTCTGGGCTTCATTTTTCGACCGTAGATGAATTGATGCTGACTCCAGTGTTTAAGTGCGTTCAGACTTTTGATTGCGCAGAAGTAAAAACACAAGCCAAGCACTGCATCACACAAGGGAGCATGAGAGATTAACAGCTGTTATGCCGAGGATTCTCAGTGGGTTCAGTAGTTCAAGGAAAGTCTGCTGTGCAGCAATGAATGCTCAGACAGCATTACTTGCCTGCTTTGCAGCAAGAATCAATAATTTACCCCGATCAGACAATACATACAAGATTAATATTTTGAACTGGATGCAACGGGAATGAATGTTTGTTAGCTGCGTGAAGTAGCTTAATCCTGCAACAAATGCTCATATTCTCCTTCTTTCTGCCTATCTGTTCCAGCTGAGCCACTGATGCCCATAGCTGACCAGATAGGAAATTACTGAATGCAGTTGTGCCATCGTGGAAAGACGCCAAGTGAAGCACAGATGTTTCTCACAGGAAACAAGGGAGGATCAAGGACTGTTATCACTGTTGGCCCAGGAGGGAACACTGACAGAAACCTTCTGGTCTTTATAGTGTGCACATGTATTCTGGGAATAGAACAAGGCATTGTAATAAACTACCAAACACAACACAGGAGAGTGACACGTTAGTGCTGATGGATGGATCATTGAAGTTACAGTGCGCAACAGAAGGAACAAAGGTGCCTGGGTGTATAGCTGTAAAGAGAGAACCTAAGCCCTTGGAGGTACAGTAAATTCCAGCATTCAAGGGAGTAATGTTGCCCCAAAACCACGCAAATGGCGAATTCATGAATGACAAATATGCTTTACAATGGAAGATTAGAGGGCGTCTAGCAATGTGAGGGCCACATTGATTTGTGAAGTGACTTTCTGATAACCACAACAGCCTTCAATTCTCATATTTACCATACTAGTCATTTGTATGAGGTGTTTTTGTGAAGTACCTGTGTCCTTGTGCATACCAACAATCTCTGTATGGACTCAGTACAGTATGGGTATAATCATCTTTGCAATTGCGGCACCTCATTCCCACCCATGTCTAAGGAGACACAAATCCTTTGAATCTGGAAGGATGTGTTACTTTATGGTGTCTTGCTTTGAATAAGAAAGGGCAAAAATGAAATCTCTGACTTAATTTAGGAAATGCGACAATCTGTTTATGAGACTAGCTTGCTCAGCATCTAGGCACCTTTAATCCAACTTGAATTAAAAATGGGAGCAAGGCAGCCATTCTACAAATTAAACTAAATCCCTGTCCTCGAATAGCCATATTTGGGGTTTCAGATCTACCAGAATAACAGTTAATGGCAGGAGCTGATGTTCTAGCATTCACCTCATTGATTGCTCATTGGCGGATGTTAATAGAATGGAAATCATTTTCTCCACCCAATGCTTGAAGACCTTATGGAATTTTTATATCTTGGAAAAGTTAAATGTAACATGAACGGTTCAATTGACAAATGTTCCCATAGATAGCAACTGTTCGTTTTACAGTTCAAAGAGTTGGTCATCATTACCTGGTGAAGGAAAATAAGAGTGGGGAAGGGGTGAGAGGAATTTATTGTTTATTATTGAAAAGGGAGGGAAGGGAATTTATTAGTATTATTGCTATTCTTTGTATTGTTTGTATTAATATTTGATATTTAAAGTGTTTCATGTTAATTAAAATTGAGCCCAAGGGTAAAGAATTTAGGTCAAGCTTTCAGACAACACAGAAAGTTTTATTTCCAGAGTAAACCAGGGTTTTCTGTTCTCAGCCACCAGATCTGCTGTAATTTTCAGGTTTTGTTTCAGATTTCCAGCATCTGCAGTATTTTGCCTTTATCGTGGTGGAGTATCCTGACTTTGGATAAAGTGAGAAGATTGGTTAATTACTTCAGGCAATGAAGGTGGGCAGATAAAATGCTTTTGCCTCTGTTTGTTGGTCTGTTTGTCTGTAAGCAATGGACCTCAAAAACTGTTGGCAGATTTCAACTTGGTAAACTGCACCTCTAAGTCCTGAACTCCTTAACCAACGGAAATAATTTTGCTTTAAAAAAAATCTTTATTATTGTCACAAATAGGCTTACATTAACACTGCAATGAAGTTACTGTGAAAATCTAATCACCACACTCTGGCACCTGTTCAGATACACAGAGGGAGAATTCAGAATGTCCATTTACCTAACAAGCACATCTTTTGGGACTTGTGGGAGGAAACCGGTGCACCCGGAGGAAACACACGCAGATACGGGGAGAACATGCAGACTCCGCACACTCAGTGACCCAAGTGGGATAATTTCTCTCTGTCTATCACGTCTGTTTGCTGTAATACCCAAGGAAAACGGAATCATTTTTGATAAATGTGCAATCTGGTTCCAGATCTTGGAATTATTTTGAAGAATCTGTTAACATTGGGAAATAGGGAACTTCCAGTGGCGGCCATGGAGGAGTAGGTCGCGCATTCGGCAGCTCCGTCTGGAACGGACTCTCGCACCTTTTTTCAGGAGTTTTTACGGACATTTTGGGGCAGATTGGTGAAGCGAACACTGCCAAAAGGATTCCCTCTCTGTTGTATGGATAGTTGGACCAGGAGTGGCCGGGTGAAGCGTTTAAGTCCCATCAGACAGAAGCGTGCGGAGCGGGCGCTGAGGCACGGCATGGCGGCCGGTATAGACCAGGGTGCATGGGCACGGTGGTCACAGGAGCAACAGGAGTTTCTTAGGGGCTGCTTTGCTGATCTTAAAAAGGACATGCTGGCCCTGATGAAGGCATCAATAGACCAAATGATCGCAACTCAGGCGACACAAGGGAAAGCGATTAAGGAGATGGAGAAAAAGCTATCCGACCATGAGGATGAGTTGGTCGTATTGGCCCTTAAGGTGGAGGCGCAGGATGACCTCCACAAGAAGTGGCAGGAGAGGCTGGAGGACCTAGAAAACAGGTCCAGGAGGCAGAACTTGAGAATTGTGGGCCTCCCTGAAGGTGTGTAGGGGTCGGATGCGGGAGCATTTGTGTCCAAGGTGCTTGAGACGCTGATAGGGATGGGGGTATTCCCTCGACCTCTGGAGCTGGACGGGGCGCACAGAGCCCTCGCAAGGAAGCCCAAGGCGAATGAACTACCGAGGGCTATGGTGGTGAGATTTCATCGCTTCTCGGACAAGGATCCGAGAATCCAACAAGTGTCAGATCCTCTGCACTCCCGGTGTAGACAGCAGACTGAATGGTCATGGTTGTTCAGCTGTGGGGTTTGTAAATAAAAGGAATTCTGGTGACGGGACATTTGCCTCCGTGGACTTATTACAGACCATGAGACATAGGAGCAGAATTAGGCCACTCGGCCACAACAACTGGATCCTCTCCCCTCCTACTCTCCGTTCCATTATCGGCCCGATCTAATGTCCTGAACCCATAGCCTTCTGGACTCATGCTCTTCACTGCAGAGAAGTGTGTCTTTCACCTTAGACCATAAGGCCATAAGACATAGGAGCAAAATTAGGCCACACGGCCCATCGAGTCTGCTCCGCCATTCAATCATGGCTGATATGTTTCTCATCCCCATTCTCCTGCCTTCTCCCCATAACCCCTGATCCCCTTATTAATTAAGAACATATCTAACTCTGTCTTAAAGACACTCAGTGACTTGGCCCCCACAGCCTTCTGCGGCAAAGAGTTCCACAGACTCACCACCCTCTGGCTGAAGAAATTCCACCTCATCTCTGTTTTAAACGATCGTCCCTTTAGTCTGAGATTGTATCCTCTGGTTCCAGCTTTATCTACAAGTGGAAACATCCTCTCCGTGTCCACTCTGTCCAGGCCATGCAGTATCTTGACTATACAGTCCCTTACTACCACTGTATTTCTATTTAGTTACCCCACTTCAACAGCTCTCCGCACCATGGTACCATGTTCAGTTCATTCATCCACCTTGCAGTCCCCACTACCATCCATACAGGCTGGAAGGACCACACACTGATTGAACAATTGCAAGGACTGAGTCTCCTCCACTTCTATCTTATTAGTCTCCATACCTACCTCACCTTTAGTCACAACATCCTGCCCCGACTAGGGATGAAATCAGAAGATCCTAGCTGAATTGCAGTGACTGCTTTCTGGAACACAGTGTGCTATTAATCTTCCCCCTCCTTGATGAATCACAGTGTCTGTAGCTTAGCCTCCAGCTCATGATCTCTGAGCCTAAGTTCCTCAAGCTGCAGACACTTAATGCAGACATAGCTGCTATGGATCACACTGGCTTATCATAGAATTTACAGTGTAGAAGGAGGCCATTCGGCCCATCAGGTCCGCACTAGCCCTTGGAAAGAGCACCCTACCTAAGCCCACCACACCTCCACCGTATCCCAGTAACCCCACATAATCCTTTTGGACACTCATGGCAATTTAACCTGGCCAATCCACCTAACCTGCACATCTTTGGACTGTGGGAGGAAACCGGAGCACCCAGAGGAAACCCACGCAGACACAGGGAGGAAGTACAAACTCCGCACAGACAGTGACCCAAGCCAAGAATCGAACCTGGGACCCTGGAGCTGTGAAGCAACAGTGCTAATCACTGTGTTACCATTCCATTAGCATACTGTGCTAACCACTGTGCTTCATCACCATCTACACACTTCAGCTGCAACACATCACCTGCCCTGCGACCAATATTCTGTTTTAATTAATGAATTAAATATTTGTCAATTTTAATTTTAATTACTGCCTCCTAGTACTGCTTGAGCTCAGAATCTTATTATTTCAATTAATATTATTCTCGAACAAATCAAAGTTCGGACTTTAGGTAAGAGAAAAATAGAAAATGCTCACTCACTTGACAATCACTCGCTTAACTTCCTTCTTGTTACGTCACATTTGGATTTTCTTCAGAATGCTCTGAAACGACAGACTCACTCCCCAACTTTCCAAACTCTTATCGCTGCCTCGAGCTTCTCCTCTATTTCTGGTAATCTCTAGTTACTGGTGATTGAAAGAAGATAGAAAAAAGAACAGATCTTCGCCTCTGCACCAAATCCCCATGTGAACCAAAGTCCCATCTTCACACTTGATCCATATCTGACTCCGGCATAGTCCCCTCACCGTGCATCCCCTTACTCCAAGCAGCTGAAAAAGCTGCCAGCTTTTATTGGGCCATTGTAACTCATCAGCTAGTTCAGCTTCCTGCTTGACGAATCCTCACTCCTGTCGATTCAGAGATAAAACACCTTTCAATCTGAATCAAATCACTTCTTTATTAAACCTAATATGAAATCCTAATGTTTATCACTACCAAAAGAGAGGTCTATCTTACACCGTATCAAAAGCATATTCATGATTCTACCTTTGCTACCACTACAAGTTTACAAGTCTAGGTTAAACTGTTAATGCTTATCTAACTTCTAGTTGTGGACTTCCAGAGGACATCGCTATCCAATCGCAAGTGGGGATCAGACTCCGGCTTCGAGCGGGAAACTTGAGGCTTCTTCCTTCTGCACTATTGTTCCTCAAGGGTTCATTGATGAACGGGGCAATTCACCCCCAAAATGATATGTGTCATTTCAGGTGGGTTTGGCAGGGGGGTTCCCCACTGGCATTTTGGGTGAGATCCAGATCAGTATTTACCCACACTTAGGGCAGAATTTACCGGCTGTTCATGCCGGCGGGATATTCCGGTCCCACCGAAGTGTTTCCTGGCAACGAGTGGTGCATTCAACGGCAAATCCCACTGACAACAATGGGACCATAAGATCCTGCTAGCAGACCACCTACACTACCGAAGAAAACATGGCGGGTTGCGCAGAAAATCCCCCCCCTAGTCAATCCCTAGTCTTTCTCTCCAGTCCAGCGCACAGAATTTTTTTCTGTAGTGGGGATCTGAACTTGTCAGTGAGACTGACTCCTCAGAGTCATTTGAAAGTGTGCCCCTATCTCTAAGTGAGCTTGAGCGTCCTCCACACCACCCCAGCCATGGAAACAGCCAGGCCCATAGGCATGGGCATTACCCCCCTCCCCCGACAAGTGAGGAAACTCCGCTACAGGGTCACCCTCCCTTTTCAGGTTCCCCCACCCCTCTTTTGGGCCCCCAATTTCCGTCGCCCCTTCACCCTCCAAACCTTTATGAGGCCCGTTCATACCCCATCTTCATCTCTCCAGACACCTTCATACCCCTTTCGCCTCCCCTTTCATTGGCATGGCCCCACACAGGCCCTTGGCAGTGCCAACCTAACAGCTGGGCACCCTGACACTGCTAGCCTGAAACACAGGAAGTGCGCAAGGAACTCTCGCAATGCCAACTGGGCATCCTGGCAGTGCTACGATGCACGGCTGGCACTCCCTGGGTGCCAGAGTGCCAGAGGAAGTGCAAGGATACTACCCTGCGCTGTCCCCAAACACCCAGGGAGCTCCTATGTCCTCCAACACCCCTGAGGTGCCATCGTGCCTGGTCCACGCTTGTGGAAACTCGTACAAATCAGCGTCTGTTTGAGACCTTGCCAGTGCGTCCAGTGACTCGCGATGCAGAGTTGGGATATTTAAATGAGCCAAATATTATTCTCTGGATCATGCCCAGCTAGGTTGTGATCCAGAAAGTGCTGCACGCCATGAGCTGGGTGATTTGCGATCGGCCTGACGACCACCGCAAAGCCTGATTTGTGCCTTTCCTGAGATTCACTTGTTGCAGCAGGCATGCTTCGCTGAATCATGCTCTTTGTCTCACCTTTTAATACAGATCTCTCAGGCACTGATCTCATATTTCCAGTCCTGTGCTCACAGGGCAGCATTAATTAATCACCATCTTTACTGGACATGAATGATGTTGGTTCGTTCAGTTGGCTGTATGGCTGGTTTATGATGCAGAACGGTTCTCACAGCATGGGTTAAATTCCCTACTGGTTGAAGTTATCCGTGAGGGTCCTGCCTTCTCAACTTTACCACTTGCCTGTGGTGTGGTGACCCTCAGGTTAAATGATCTTTATTTCCATTGAATTAGCAGAGAATATATAAAAAACAGGAGAGGTATTTAATTGGTGAGCATTATACACCATTGTCACACATGATAATTACCCCCATAGATTTATTTGTTCCAGGTTCAATGTTTTATTTAAAGAGACACTGTAAAGTTTTGAACCTTTTATGGTAAGTCTTCTGCAATCAAGTGAGATCTACTGGTTTGAATTTCTACGTTCATTTTTAATGAATTTGATTGCTGGCTTACTGCCTGAAGTCAGGGGACTGATGGTCTTATTCTACTGTTATCTGAAGGCTGAGAGAATATGAAGGGTTCATATCGTTTCCAGTTAGCTCTTCACAGCGCTCCCCCGCTGGCCACTCACACCAGCAAATATCATGCACAAGTCCCCAAGTAGATTATCTTTTCCTCATAATTCAGTTGTTCAATTTCAAGAATCAGTCTCTTTGGCCTCTTCTGGACTTCTTCCCATATATCCACATCTTTCCTGTCAGGAGCAGGCTAGACTGATCACAGGAAAAGATGAAAAATCTTGTATTTATTATTTAGAGTATTTCAGGGCCAGCTATGAGTCCTGATATGACTTCAGCAAAATCTCTCTGGACTTTTAATGAGAGGAATTTGATTTCTGCTCAAAGTAGATGCAAAGCCAGCCAAGTGGTCACACTCAAAAGACATTCAGAACATAGAACATTGAGTGCAGAAGGAGGCCATTCGGCCCATCAAGTCTGCACCGACCCACTTAAGCCCTCACTTCCACCCTATTCCCGTAACCCAATAACCCCTCCTAACCTTTTTCGTCACTAAGGGCAATTTATCATGGCCAATCCACCTAACCTGCACGTCTTTGGACTGTGGGAGGAAATCGGAGCACCCGGAGGAAACAGGCGGAGAACGTGCAGACTCCGCACAGGCAGTGACCCAGCGAGGAATCGAACCTGGGACCCTGGCGCTGTGAAGCCACAGTGCTATCCACTTGTGCTACCGTGCTGCCCTGATACAGTGCCACAGAACAGAATTGTGAGCAAGATTATAACTCACAAAGTGGGTGCATTATTGGCTGAGTGACAGGAAACAGAGAGTAGTGATCCATGGATAGTGGTGAAGGAGGCATATAGCTTTTCTGGCAAAGGAAGGGATCAGTGCTGTAGTGAGAAATGATATAGGCACCGGAGATCAAGACGTGGAATCAGTCTGGGCAGAAATAAGATATAGCAACGGAAAGAAGTCTCTAATGGGAGTAATCTATAGATCCCCAAACGGTAGTTGCACAGTGGGACAAATTAGCAAGGGTTTCCTTGAGGGAGAGTTCATTGAACATGTCAGAGATTGTTTCTTGGAGCAATATGTTGTGGAACACACCAGGGAGCAGGCTATTCTGAATTTGATATTGTGCAATGAGGAGGGTTTAATGACCTGATAGTTCAGGATCCTCTAGGGAAGAGTGATCTTAGCATGTTAGACTTTTAAATGCAGTTTGAGGGCGAGACACTGGAGTCCCACACTCATGTTCTAGAGTTAAACAAAAATAATTACGTTGGCATGAGGACAGATTTGGCCCTACTGAAATGGGCAGGAAGACTAAAAGGTAGGACAGTCGACGAGCAGTGGCAGTTTAAGGAGATATTCAGTTTGTTCCAACTAAAATATATTCCAAAGAGCAAGAGAGATTGTAAGAGGGGAAAGAACCATGCAGGCTGAGCAAGAATGTTAAACATAACATAAAGACAAAAACAAAGGCAAATCATATGGCAGAGGCCAGTGGCAGGCTGGAAGATCTGAAACTTTTAAAGATCAAGGGTTACTAAAAAAGTAATGAAAAGAGAAAGGTAAATTATGAAAGAAAACTAGCATAAAATATAAAAAGGATAGCAAAAGCTTCTAGAAGTATAGAAAAGGGATGGGATTAGCTATGGTGAATGTTGGTCCCTTGGCGGAGGAGACTGCGGAGTTAATAATGGGGAACACTGAAATGGTGGAGATGCTGAATCAAATTGTGCCTCAGTTTTCACGATGGTGGACACTAGTACCGTCCTCTTCGTGAGATGGAAGATCTGGGTCTATGCTTTGAGTTTTGCAAGCACAGACTGGTTGAGTACAGTCGGTCTTCTGTCTTTTGGAAACATGAAGGGACGTGCTGTTTTATAAGATCGACCAGTAATTGGAATATCTGGTGTATGTACCTGGCATCACACCTGCACTGATGTTCATATACCACATTACTTGTTTGAGTGGTGGGCAGAACGTATCCTTTGCTTGATAGCAGCATTATGAAGAATACCCGTACTGGTTCCTCAATCGCCTTCAGCAGTCCTTGGCGAGTCTGGTCAATGCCTGGTACAATATGGAATACATTATGTCTTTCTTCAGTAATGTAACGGCTAGAAATTACTCTTCTACATTGGTAATAAGTCTATTACCAATTGATTATTCAGATATCATCCAAACTTTATCATGAAGTGGGAGGTGATACATTTTGATAGGAAGACAATATAAAATAAGTGGTAAAATTCTTAAAGGGGTGCAGGAGCAGAGGAACCTGGATGTATGTGCACATAAGTCATTGAAGGTAGCAGGACTGGTGGCGAGAGCAGTTTACAAAGCATACAGTACTTTGGGTATATTAATAGGGGAAAGAGTACAAGAGCAAGGAATAGGTTATGCTGACCTTATACAAGACACTAGTTAGAATTCAGCTGGAATATTCTGGGCGCCACACTATAGGAAGAATGTGAACGCATTGGATAGAGTGAGAAGAGGTTCACAAGGATAGTTCCAGGGATGAGAAACTTCAGTTATGAGGATAGAGTGGAGAGGCTGGGACTGTTCTCCATGGAAAGAAGAAGACTAAGAGGAGATTTGATAGAGATGTTCAAAATCTTGAGAGAGCTGGACAGAGTAGACATGGAAAAACTATTCCCGCTGGTAAAATGCTGAAAAATAAGAGGGTACAGATTTAAATTGATTTTCAAATGAAGGAAATGTGATGTGAGAAAAAACCATATTCACACAGTGAGTGGTTTGGATCTGAAATTCACTGCCTGGAAGTCTGGTTCAAACAAGACATTCAATAGGGCATTAGATGATTATTTGAATGGAAGAAAAAAAAGCTGAGATTTTCTGCACCCCTGCAGCATGTTTTGTGGCTGCTGCGAATCATAGAATCATTGAATTTACACTGCTGAAGGAGGTCAGTCGGCCCATCGAGTCTGCACCGGCCCTTGGAAAGAGCACTCTACCTAAGCCCACAGCCTCCACCCTATCCCCGTAACCCAACCTAACCATTTGGACACGAAGGGGCCATATATCATGGCCAATCCACCTAACCTGCACACCTTTGGACTGTGGGAGGAAACCGGAGCACCCGGAGGAAACCCACGCAGACACGGGGTGAAAGTGCAAACTCCCACAGTGGCCCACCATTGGCTAGCAGTGGGATCTTCCGTTCCCGCCTCTGTCAATGAGGTTTCCCATTGCTCGCACCATCCGCTGCTGGGGATCCCGTGGCGGACGTTCCCTTCGGCGAGACCAGTAGATCGCACCAGCAGGAATGGCTGGAAACTCCTGCCCAATAACAAGGAAAAGGCATGGTAATAGCACTCAGTCAGGATGGCCATTTGGAGAACTGGTGCAGACAATAGCTCAAATGGCCTCCTCCTGGGGCATAGCAATTCTGCAGGCAAGACCCTCCCAAAGCACCCACAACAGTGCAGACTACAATTAGTCTGAAAGCACACAATTCTTCAAAACATTTATACAGTTTGCTGACACACAGCACAAAATATTATCAGTATTGTAAAAGTGTTTCATTGAACCTAGTTTGGATTCTTGAAATATAATGCATTTTATTCATGATGGTGCAGTATTGAAATCATCAAACGCTAATCAGATTCCAGATGTTATTTTTGGCCTGCCGCTATGGTCAGATGTGTTTTGGTTAAGCAAGTGATTTCGTTAAAAAATAAAGTTTGTTTAAACGTTATCATGTGGCATAAAACCTGTAAGTGCTATTGTCAAAGCAAGTACATCAACCACAGCTTAATAAGATCCCTGATACTATCTCCTTGCCAATTCAAAGTGCCACTTCTGTTGAGCCTCTCCCTGTGGGTATTACCTCATGCCTGGGGCGTTGTTCACAAACACTAGTGACCCTCTGCCACCATAGCTAAGTGAGTTTGACTCATTCTTGAGCCTTAACAGTAAATCTTGACAGGTTGTATGATCGATGAGGAGGCACCACAGCCTGTCTGGATCACCCAGGCCAATCTCAAGTCTACACACAGGCATTTTCCAACAGGGATTTGCTGGATAAGGAATGGGAATTCTGCCCTATTTCCCTCTTATCCTCAAACCCCAACACCAGTTGTAGCAACCGTATCCCCTTTTCTCCGACTCTCAATCTCATGGATCGAGCGTTGCTTGTTCCTGGTTCCTATGACTCAACTGTTCACAGATAAATTAAGGGAAACAAATCAGACCCAGACACGGGCGTCCAACTGGTACATTTCAAAACTCAAAATTGAAACATCACAAAATGTTGTACTATCTCCAATCCCCCCCACCCATGGCAACAAAGAAAATCTAAAAACAAATTAAAACCAGGCATCTGCTGATTTATATTCTTTCCCTGAATCCCAATATTTACTGTAAGAGAAACTGCTAAACTTGTTGTGTCACAGTGCTGCCAGTGTTGCTTAGCAATCCACGACTTTGCTATACACAAAACAACTTAATAATTTACAGGCCAATATGAAAAATGGTCCAACATATCCAACATGTTGGCCTCAAAGAGCACCACATGCCATTGCTTTCATTCCTGGTGCAAAATCTAATTTCTCAAATTCCCTAATGATAACTTTTAATTATTCCAAGGGTTTTATTAGAGACCTTTAAAAGCAGAAGTTAATTTGTGAAGCAATCCATAGGTGCCATTACAGACATTTTTATTTAACATAAAAGGAAATTCTGCAATCAATGAACACACTACCATGTGCTTCGTTCTTAGTGAACTTTCCATGTTTTTCCCGTCAGGATTATTTCAGTTGTTTCAGCTGATGTGAGGTAATTCAGAACTTGACGGACTAAAAAATAGCTGAAGGCTCGGCAAGAGCGCGGAAATCTTGGGATACGGACCCTAGCAAGTTTGAATATTCTCAACCATCTTCAGCCAGAAGTGAATGATTTTGGAGTCATCCTTGCCCTCACATTGCAGATGCGAGTTTTCAACCAATTTGATTCACTCCACGTGACATCAAGAAATGATTGAGCAACGGCTATGGACCATGACAGTATCCCGAGTGTAGTACTGAAGAGATGTGCTTCAGAGTCAGCCACATTTTGGAGAAACTGATCCAGTGCATCTGCAACACTAGCATCGACCGGACAATGTGAAATATTGTCCACAAATATCAGGACAAATCCAATTTGGATAGCAACCTCCCTATAAATATTGCTCTTAATTATCAACAAGGTGATGGAAGGAGTCACCAACGCTTATTCACCAATAATCTGTTCACTGATGCTCAATTTTGATTCTGCCAGAATCACTCGACTCTAGACTTTATTATAGCTTTGGTCCAAACATTTACAAAAGAGCCAAATTCCAGAGGAAAATTAAAGATATCTTCCCTTTACATCAAGACAGCAGTTTACTGATTTTGGCAGCAAGGTACATGGAATATGAGTGCCCATTGCCAGGCTGTCTCTCTCTAATGTTATGCATACAGGGCTTGGGTTTGAGGCTACAGTCACCCTTCTCCAGTATTACGATCCCAGACCAGACCCCAACAGTGGCTAAGATGTTGGACAAGAACCCCGATATTTTATTTTAATTTTGTAAGACTGTGAGGAAAGGATACCTCGCTCTAGGAATGATTTCACACAAAATAGGGATATGGTATATTGAAACAAAATTTATTACTAAGACAGTAAAATGTCTTTAACATCACAGAAGAAAATAGCTTACAATTACCCCTTAAACAATGCTATTCAATACAGTGACACAATAATACTTGCAAATACAATTAGCACTCAGGAATACCTGCTCTACAGAGATGTCTCAATACTCTACTTTGAGAAAGGGAGATCTTTTGCGACTGCTTTAAAGAAAAAAACTGACTCCTGTCAGAACCATGCAGAAATCCTGGCTGTATTTCTTCAGAAGATACTGCTCAGCTTTTTAGAGCTCATTTTCCAATCACGTAGTTCTGAACTGCTTGGAAAGAAACTGCTAATCTGTCTACAGATAAATATTTAACTGAACTGCATTGAGAGCAGATCCTTGACTTCTGTTCCCATCTCAATCTAAACCTCAACCAGAACTCTTTTTCTGCAAAATGCCTGATACCTTTGCTTCTATCAATTAAATAATCTTACCAAGCTTAAACAGAATGTACGTAACTCCACAGGGAACCCCTTTAATCCAAACAAAATTCCATTAGGATTAGGATTGTTTTCGTTGAAAAGATGGAGGTTGAGGGGGGACCTGATTGAGGTCTACAAAATTATGAGAGGTATGGACAGGGTGGATAGCAACAAGCTTTTTCCAAGAGTGGGGGTGTCAATTACAAGGGGGGTCATGATTTCAAGGTGAGATGGGAAAAGTTTAAGGGAGATGTGAGTGGAACATTTTTTACGCAGAGGGTGGTGGGTGCCTGGAACGCTTTGCCAGCGAAGGTGGTAGAAGCGGGCACGATAGCATCATTTAAGATGCATCTAGACAGATATATGAATGGGCGGGGAACAGAGGGAAGTAGATCCTTGGAAAATAGAAGACAGGTTTAGATAAAGGACCTGGATCGGCGCAGGCTGGGAGGGCCGAAGGGCCTGTTCCTGTGCTGTAATTTTCTTTGTTCTTTTGTTCTATTAGCCCAAGCTTTTAAGATGCCCTTCTTGCACCCCTGGCTCCCCAAACCTTTAAAAACACTACTGCAGCAGTCATACACACACACTAACCCAGGCGTTTAACTCTTACTGCACCAAATACAGACAATACAATCTGAAATCCCTCCATTCATCACACCAGGCAGTCACTTAGATTGATGGTAGTTGAGCTGGGAGAAAGGGCAATCATCTAGTTTCCTGGAGTCTATCTTCGCAATGGGTGGATCAATGTCTGTCCATCCAACTTCAATGGTTGTAGGGAAGAATATTTCTGACAGTTCTCTCAGTGGCAGGGATCTGGGACCTCTCATCTCCGATTATTTTATTTCCTGCTGTGATTTTGCCCGACTGGTGCATAGTCAGCCCGTGCTCTGTGCACATTGTTCAAGCTCTCACACTGAGGGTCAGGAGAGGGGCGAGGTGCGGAGAACTGGTGCTCACCCAGTAACAAAAAGGCATTTGGATGTGGAATAGAAGGATGATCAGTTGTGGTGAAGTCTTTTCAGGAAAGGTTTAGCAGGTTGAGTTAGACCCACTGGAGTTGAGGAGAATGAGAGAAGATGTAACTTAAGATCCTGGGCGACTTGACAGGGTAAGTGGTGAGGGGATGTTTCCCCTTTTGGGCGACTCTAGAACTATAGGGGGCACAGTTGAAAAATTATAGGTCACACATTCAAGACTGAGATGAGAAAATTTATTTTCAATTCTGTTCAATTCTGGTCGTTAGTGTTCAATTCTGGTCACCACACTACCAGAAGGATGTGGAGACTTTAGAGAGGGTGCAGAAGAGATTTATCAGGATGTTGCCTGGTATTGAGGGCATTAGCTATGAGGAGCGGTTGAATAAACTCGGTTTGTTCTCACTGGAACGATGGAGGTTGAGG
The DNA here is from genome assembly GCF_047496885.1 of Scyliorhinus torazame. NCBI lineage: Eukaryota > Metazoa > Chordata > Chondrichthyes > Carcharhiniformes > Scyliorhinidae > Scyliorhinus > Scyliorhinus torazame. Next base: position 39,678,281 of record NC_092715.1, on the reverse strand, counting down.
GGCGACCTGATGGAGGTCTACAAAATTATGAGGGGCATAGACAGAGTGGATAGTCAGAGACTTTTCCCCAGGGTAGAGGGGTCAATTACTAGGGGGCATAGGTTTAAGGTGCGAGGCGCAAGGTTTAGTGTAGATATACAAGGCAGATTTTTTACACAGAGGGTAGTGGGTGCCTGGAACTTGCTGCCGGAGGAGGTGGTCGAAGCAGGGATGATAGTGACATTTAAGGGGCATCTTGACAAATACATGAATAGGATGGGAATAGAGGGATACGGACCCAGAAAGTGTTGAAGATTTTAGTTTAGTTGGGCAGCATGGTCGGCATGGGCTTGGAGGACCGAAGGGCCTGTTCCAGTGCTGTACTTTTCTTTGTTCTTTATTCTACCAGAGGGTCATTCGTGTTTTGAACTCTCTTCCTCAGAGAGCAGTGGAGGCTGGGTCTTTGAATTTATTCAAAGCTGAGTTAGATAGATAAAGGGTCATCTGGACTCGTAACGTTAGCTCTTTTCTCTCCCGACAAATGCTGCCAGACCCGCTGAGATTTTCCAGCATTTTCTTTTTGGTTTCAGATTCCAGCATCTGCAGTAATTTGCTTTTACTTAACTAGATATTTAATTGATAGTGAATCCAAGATTATGGGGACAGGGGGAGTGCAGACAGGGAAATGGAGTTAACGCCACTATCAGGTCAGCCATGATTGCATCAGATGGTGGAGCAGGCTCAGGGGCCTGAATGGCCGACTCCTTCTAATTCCTGTGTTCTCAGAACAGATCAGTACCCTTATATACGGGAGAGAGAAAATTGGAGGAGAGGAGGGGGAAGGAAAAGGGAAATGCTAACGTTCAGCAATATGTCACATTATTTAACACTCCCAATGACAGTGCCCCAGCAAATTACATTGACACCACCTACAAACAAATATCATATCCAAAATTACTTTCTTTTTTTTACTATCAGACATTGTTTACTGTGAATTGCTGGTATGTTTGTAGTTTTAACACATTACTTCATGACACACAAGGGAGCCAAGCTATTGCTTATATAATCATTGGTGATTTATTTTTTGCCTGTTTAATTCCATGGAGAACTAAAGAAACAATAAACTGTGAATTGAAGCTTGTGCCGACAGGAGACAAGCTTGAGTTTCCTTTGCAAAAGCGATGTCCTCATGGGAGCATTTGCCATACGCAGTCATGGAACAAGATGGCTGAAGGATGCTGCTCAGCAGTTAATGTTGCTGTATGTTGGAATGTTCTAGTCCGAAAGGCAGCTTCGAAAGGAAGCCAGCAGCCACTCCTCCCTTGGAGCTTATTACCGGTGACTTACATCTATGGGAAATTGGGTATGTCAGTAAGAAACATGGTTTTCGAAAGCATCTCACGAGAAACAGGAAACTTTGTAATTTATTTTACAACTGGTTAAGCAAATAAACCTTGAAATAAGGCAAGAGCCATGAGAAGCTAAGTTTGCTGGAGTGAGAGATTCAACAAAGGATCCTTTTGCACACTTGAGCTCTGCATTGTCACACCGAATGGTATCAACTAATCTCAGGATCGTTTTGTTACCATTTTGCTGTTATTTCAGAGGCTCAATGAAGACTTTTGGTTGCGAAGAATCATGTGTGGTCTGGAATTGTAAAAAGTTGCTTTGTTCTCCTAAAACATGGTTGTTCCTTTGACATAAAAATGAACGTTTGAATTAAGAGCAGGAGCAGGCCATTTGGCCCCTCTGATCTGCTCCCACCATCTGATAAAATCATGGCTGACCTGATTGTGGTCTCAGCTCCTCTTTCCTGTCTACCCCCTACACCCTTTCATTCCCTTGTCAGTCAAGAATCTAACTCAGCCTTGGAAATATTTGATGCCCCTATCCCCAGTGCCCTCTGGGGAAGAGAAATCTACAGAGCTGTGCCCCTCTGAAGGAAAAGGAAATCTCCTCAGCTTCATCTTAAATGAGAGACCTGGCTGGCTTCTCCGTTTCAGTGGCTAAGTGCCGGCTGAAACGGACATTTCGTGGGCGTTTTACGGCACTAAAATTGGCACAGAACCCATACCGATTCTGGTGAGGGGCGAGCAGCGGCGGCGGGTGAAACTCCCGATTCCCGCACCGAAAACGGGCGGAGAATGGCTGGGTCTTGCAGCAGTCGTACGCATAACATGGCATCGACCATGCGCGGACCCGACCCGCCATCCGCGCCCCCACAGGACACCTCCTGGCCACCCCCCACCAGGCCCCCCAGCCCTTGTGTAAACGCCCGTGCCAGCGGCACGGATCCTGGCTGAGTGTGGCAGCACTGGACACAGTCCGCAGCCACCATGCTAGGTTCCCGACCTCTCAGACCGCACGGTTGGGAACTCGGCTCATCAGGGGCGGAGCATCGTGGGAGGGCCTGCTGGTGATGCGCCCATGCTGTTGCAATGGTGTGCGGCACGCAATGCAATGACGCCATTCCAGAGGGGATGGAGACTCGAAAACCAGCATCAAACCGGCACCATCCCCAATTTGGGCATTGAAAAGATTCTCTGCCTGATCGCCAATTACGATATCGGCGTTGGGTGGAGAATCCCGCCCCCTTTATTTTTAAAATCTATCCCCTAGTGCCAGTCTCTCACCCAAGGGTTAATTTTGAGTTATTGTTCAATATTGCATTGTTCCTCGAATGTTGTAGTCAAAGAAACAGGCCAGAAATGTAATCAGCCAGTGTTAAATTGTTGGAAGTGGATTGATGTTCTGGATATTTACTTTATTACCTTTGGAGATCATGGAGCAGTCATACATAATTTTCCCTCAGGAGACAATCCACAGGGAGAACAGACTTGCTTGTCCATTGGGTTTTCCTTTTCACACTCTCTGCTGTGTATAAAGTTAAGAAAAAAGTTACATTATTATTTTTGGCTATGTTTAATCAAATTGATTGCAATAAATATTTAAAAGCTCCCTGATTTAGCCTCCAGTTAATAGAACAGATTGGATAACAATGACTTAATCGGAGCCTGATCTGTACAGTTAAAAATGACCCTGCTCACTTTGGGTTTGTGTTATCGTTGCCTTCACTTTAACTTGCAGGCAGTCAGACAGAACATAAGAAGATGGGAGCAAGTTCGGTACATAAACCCCTTCCGTCCACAATGCCTTTATATCCTTCATACCCTTGGCTAGCAAAACTCTGAGACTCCTAGATTTAAAATTATTAATGAGCAAACAACCATTGCGTTTTGTGGGAGACAGGTCTACACATGTTGGACCTCAGTTACTCCAAATTGGCACTTTTGCTTGTTGAGCTTCAGCCCATTTTTCCTGATGCTCATTGGAACTTTAAGCAACCTCTTATTGTGCTCTTCTATGGTTGAGCCCCAAACGATGATACCATCCAGGTACACACGTACACCTTCGATGCCTTCGCTTGTGTGTTCCCTGGCACGGTGAAAAATGTCTGATGCCGAAATTATGCCAAACGGCATTCTCAGAAAGCAGTACCATCCAAATGGCATATTAGACGTGCAGTATTTTGTGCATTGTTCCTCTAGCTTTAGTTGCCAGAAACCCTGAGATGCGTCAAGTTTTGTAAAGAATTGCCCACCTGCCATCTCAGATGTGATTTCCTCACGCTTTGGTATTTGGTAATGTTCTCTTTTGATATTCTAATTAAGATCTTTAGGATCTATCATATGCAAATATTGCCATTCTTTTTCTTTACACAAAGCACGGAGTTTACCCAGTCGGTAGGTTCTTCTATCTTTCTGATTACTTTTAATTTTGTCATCCTCTCTAGCCCCTTTTTGAGACAATCCCAAAGAGGTACAGGTATCACAGGCTTTGCATCCTCTTTGAGTTGTATATTGTAGGTGAATGGTAGCATACCAAAACCTGTGAACACTTCGCTGAATTTGCTGATAATATTCTCAGAATTGTTGGAGTGTTGATCCAATCCGTTGTAGATACTATATACCAACTGCACTAGACCTAATTCTTCACAGGAGTAATCGCATAAGAATGAATCGAAGCCCTCGGATACAATATGGAATGGGACGGAATAAACTGTGTTCTTCACCACCACACTCGGGTCACAAGAACCATAATAGTTAATGCTTGAACCATTATAATCTCGCAAAGATATTTTGTGATTTATTTAAATCGGCTGAATTTTTTGATTTTTTAGATCAGTCATGCTGATTAAATTGGCTTTGGCACCAGTGTCTAACTTCAATTGGACCACTGTACTGTTCACTGTAAGTTATAGCAGCAGGACGGCAACAGGAGTGTTTTCCTCCAAGAATACGCCACCATTACTGAGAAACATTTTAGAATGCTGTGCTGCGAGCTCGTGAGCCTGATAAATCTAAACTGTTTGTTCCAAAGACAGCTCCGATTCCCTCAGCAACCATTCCCTCAGCTTATTTTCATTCACACCAAACACAATTTGGTCCTGAATCATGGAAGATTCCACCGTAGAAAAATTATTTTAGCTTTTAACTTTAAATCAGTGATGAAATTATCTATGGATTCCCTGTCTTCTGTAAATATGATCTAAACATATAGCGTTCATAAGTTTAATTCTTTCTGGGGCTGCAATGTGCATCAAATCTTCGAATTACTTTGTTAAAATTTTTACTGTCTTCATCGTTTGAAAATGTAAACATATTAAACACAGCAATTGCTTCGGACCCTGCCGCTGTTAGGAGCATCACTACCTTATGCAAATCTGATTGATCTTCTAAATTTACTGCAGTAAGAAACAGATTAACTTGTTGTTTAAACACACGCCAGTTGCTGTCCACATTATCATGAAATCTGAGACTCATTGGTAGCTTCAAGGACACCATTCTTGCAGTCTGCAAAATCTTCAAATCTCTGTGGACCTCGTGGCAGACTTATTTTTTTTTCTCAGTGTAATGTTCATGTCGGATGGCCTGATTTATATTACAAGAACATTTGCAGCTAAAGCCATAAACAATTTATTAACATTAACTTTGGGTAAACTACGTACAAAACAACAATGGATAACAGTAAAATTGAGCACAGACAACATCTCTCCAGCTTCCTCCAGCCAGTCTAATGGGTTACCTGACTCTAACATTCACCTAAATACTAATGTCCCCTTATATAAGCAAAGATATGCTAGCATTGAAGGAAGTCCAGAGAAGGTTCACTAGGTTAATCCTGGGTATGGAGGGAATTTCTAACAATGTGAGTTTGAGTAGATTGGGCCTGTGCTCATTGGAGTTCAGAAGAATGAGAGGTGATCTTATTGAGAAATATAGAATTCTGGGGCCTGACTGGCTAGGTGCTGAGAGATTGTTTCCCATTGTGCGAGAGTCTAGACCAGTGGGCATAATCCCAGAATAAAGGGTATCCTATAAGAAAAAGATGAGGAGAAATGTCTTCACTCAGATGATAGTGAATCTGTAGAATTCTTTACCACAGTGGGCTATAGAGGCTGGGTCATTAAGTATGTTCAAGGCTGAGAGAGCAGATTGCTAATCAGTGGGGGAAGATGGGAGAGTGGAGTTGAGGATTATTATATAATTTCAGTCATGATATTATTGAATGATGGAACAGACTCAATGTACCTCTGCCCTTAAGCCTTATGGAACTTATGCTTGCGGGTGGAAAATAATTCTCTCTGTCTATTCCTTCAATTCCTTAAAACCTCAATCAAATTACCTCTTAATCTTTTATATTCCAGGCAGTATAATTCTAGTTTATGTAGACTTGCCTCATAATCTAATCTTTGTTGCTCTAGTAATGTTCTGGTGAATCTGCACTGCAGTCCTTCTAAGGCCAATACAGCCTTTATATTTTGGTTCTTCAGATATAAAGGGAAATGTTTCAAGAGCCTTTTAGATTATTTTTTGCATCTGACTATTACATTTTAATGATCTGCATGTATGGACCCTAAAATCTTTTTGGACTTCCACTCTTCCCAGCATTCCACCATGGAAGTAGTACATGGATACATTGACCGGAATTCTCTGGCCGTTCGCTGACGGTGGTATTCTCTGGTCACCTGCCCGTGGGTTACCTGGTGGCATGGGGTGGCTTCAATGGGAATTCCCATTGACAGCAGAGGGGGCAGAGAATCCTGCCACCAGCGAATAGCGCGCCGCCTCCTGCTGCTGGGAAAGACGCGACTGGGAGGCCGGAGAATCAAGCTCACCATCTTTTGTTCCTGTAGGAATGACCGCATACTTACTTGCATTGACATCCATCTGTCACACTTTTATCCACTCAATTAAGAGATCAACGTTGCTTTGTAATTTTATCCTTCCATCCACACTATTTATTCTGCTAACAAACTTGGCACTCCATTGTGCTATCCAAGTCATCAATGAATATCGTGATGATTGAAGGACGCAGCACCTGCCCTTGTGGGGCAGAATGAGTGACTTTCTCCCAATTTAAGTCCATCCACATTATCCTTAACCATTCTGCTCTCGAACCAATCTCCTAACTTGGTCACCACCCTGCCCTCAATTACATGAGCTTTAATTTTAGCTAATGGTCTCTAATTGTCAAAGTTAAATGAATTTCTCTGAAAGTCCTTAGACTAAATCCATAGATATTGTTCTGTCTGCTACTGTCATTACCTCTTCAAAAAAATCAAATTGCTTCATTGGATGTGACCTGAAATGACTAGACGTTATCACACATTTATTTTTTAATTAAATTAAAATTAATTTAAATTTTTTTCATAAACTTAGAGTACCCAATTAATTTTTTTCCAATTAAGGGGCAATTTAGTGTGTTTGATTCTACCGTGCACATCTTTGGGTTGTGGGGGCAAAACCCACACAAACACGGGGAGAATGTGCAAACTCCATGCGAGTGACCCAGAGCCTGCATCGAACCTGGGACCTCGGTGCCGTGAGGCAGCAGGGCTAACCCACTGCACCACCGTGCTGCCCCATCACACATTAATAAAATCTGGTCAACTGTAACCACTGTTACAAAATGGATGTGAAAATTTGGAATATAATAATAATCACTTATTATCACATGTAGGCTTCAATGAAGTTACTGTGAAAAGCCCCGAGTCGCCATATTCCGGCACCTGTTCGGGGAGGCTGGTACGGGATTTGAACCCGTGCTGCTGCCTTGTTCTGTATTACAAGCCAGCTGTTTAGCCCACTGTGCTAAGCAAGACAATGGAAGAAAACTGAAATCGGAAACTGCAGAGAGTTCGAACAAAGGTTAGAAGGGTTAAGGCGACTATTAACTCCTGGGAAAATCTTTTACATTTTTCCTAAAATGCAGCGCCCAGAACCTGATGCAATACTCGACCTGAGGCTGAGCTAGTGTCTTAGACAAGTTCAACATAACCTCCTTGATTTTGCTTTATATTAATAAAGCCCAAGATCTGGGTTTGAATGAGATTGGTTAACTCACAAGCTAGAATCTTACAAAGAATGTCTAGGTGTCAGTTCCAGCAAGGAAAACGGAATGTGTCCGTTGCCGGGATTTCTGATGGAATTTTGTGCCTCTGAAAGAAAGATTTTTCTCCCACAAGACTAACGCCGTGCTCTTGGTGCCCTCCCGCAGATTTTCTCGCCCGGTGGAAACTTAATCACTGCCATCACTGAGGAGATGCATATGAATGCTTCCCCAGAGCTGTCCAGAGCAGCTCCAGATCCAAAGAACGGATGGCAGCATGAAAACCAGCACCGTATTTCACAAGGGTGTCCTGACCAGACTCCCGGATGGGGTGCAGCAGATGCGGAAAATCCTGTACCCACAATCCGGGAGGCGGCCCACCAGCAGGGTTTCCACCCTTGGCTGGGGGGGGCAATAGCTGCCGTGGTGAATGCCAGCACTCTCCAGAAGAGGAGGGGTAGCAGTGCAGGAAGAAGATGAATGACCTTCTTCGTCCGGCCAGTGTAGATCTGCCACCTCCAGTCTCTCACTGCACTCCCTCACCCACCTCTCACACCTCCAAGGTGATCTCTCAGCCAGCCGTTGCCCACAGGTGGTGAGGTCCTCTTCTCCCGCACCCCATCCCCCCCATCCCCCCACAGAGCCTCCCCAAGTCTTCACTCTGCTCGTCACACCACTGCTCCTACTCCAGTCACACACATGCTACTGCTCAATCATCTGAAGTGGCAGGGCTCTCACCTACACTTTCCCCATCTGTGTCTCCGCAGGGTAAACTCAAGCACAACCAGCGTGATAGGGCCCAGTCACCGGTGTCATGTGGGAGCTCTGCAACTTCACTCCGCGTGAGGTAAGAGCACTTGGACTGGCTGGGAAGGAACCTGACCAAAAGTAAGCAAAAGTGAGAACCTTAAGGACAAATAGTCATTTCTTAAATCTCATGCGAGTAAACATGTTGCATCTTTAATCCTCTGAGATGTACTCAGGCCATCTCCCTTCCCTTGCAGGGAAATCAGACCATCCTTGCACTCCCTGGAATCACCACCCGAGCATCTCTGAGGGAGACTTATATAACATAAGAACTAGGAGCAGGAGTAGGCAATTCAGCCTCTCAAGCCCGCTCCGCCATTCAATACGACCATGGCTGATCTCTCAGTCTCTGCTCCTCTTCTCCATAAGCCTTCTAATTACAAATTTAAAATCGGTCTATCTTCTCCTTAAATTTACTCAAAGTTCTAGCATTCACCACACTCTGGGCTAGTAGATTCCACAGATTTATAACACTTTCAGAGAAGTAATTTCTCCTCATCTCTGTTCTAAATCTGCTGCCCCCTATCCTAAAACTACCACCTCTTGTTCTAAATTGCCCCACAAGAGGAAGCATCTGCTCTGCGTCTAATTTTGTCAATACTTTTTATCATCTTACATGTTGTGTTGGGTGTTCTGGATCCGTGGAACACATACAGGTCACCAACACTTGAAATAGTGCAACACTATTTTATTGAATCATTAACTGTTTAACATACTCTGACTGTGGGTTAACACGATGCTACCTTTAACTAAAGACCTTTGCCTTGGCCTAACCAGTCGATGCACTCAGCACATGGTGAATGTCTGTGTTGCAGGCTGTGAGCTCTGTCCTCCTAGCTAGCTGCAGCTTGAATGAGCGTGAACTCTGATGCCCCCTGTCTTTATAGTGCGTGTGCTCTAACTGGTGATTGGCTGCGGTGTTGTGTGTGTTGATTGGTCCCACTGTGTGTCCATCAGTGTGTGTCTGCACCATGATATACTGGCGTATATTATGACATCCCCCTTTTATAAAAAATGTACCTGTGTGGCAATATATAGTGTATGGTGAGAATGTCCCTGACTACGTGTGTGCGAAATATTTTCAGGAATATGTACATGAGAACTATTTACATGGGAAGGTGCCTGGTACAGAAAAACGTGAACACTATATACAAACCATGTAAACGAGTAAATGGAAGAACAGAACAAATCAGAAAGTCCATAAGCCCACAAAGTTCACAAATTAAGTCTCTGAGGTGGGCGACGAATTCTGGTTGACCGCCTCACGGGTGGGTCAGGAGCCGCCGGCTGAGGAGCGGGCTGGACTGCGTCAGAGTGCGGAGGATGCAGAGTGACCGGGATCTCTGCATAGTCCATGGCAGGGTCAGCAGGAGGGCGAGGCGACAGTGGAGGATCACGTAGGGAGCGCGGAACGAGACGAAGGGCACGTCGATTGCAGCACAGAATGGAGCCATCTGGTAGACGAGCCAGGAACGAGCGGGGGGCCACCTGCCGAAGGACCACAGCGGTTGCAGACCAGCCACCATCCGGAAGATGGATGCGGACGTTGTCATCTGGAGCCAGAGCAGGGAGATCAGCTGCACGGGTGTCATGAGCCACCTTGTGCTGTGCACGAGACAGCTGCATCCGTCAAAGGACCGGAACGTGGTCGAGGTCTGGGACATGAATGGACGGCACCGTCGTCCTCAGGGTGCGACCCATGAGCAGCTGGGCTGGCAACAGGCCAGTGGACAGTGGGGCGGAGCAATAGGCCAGCAAGGCGAGGTAGAAATTGGACCCAGCATCGGCAGCCTTGCAGAGGAGCCGTTTGACTATGTGGGCGCCCTTCTCTGCTTTGCCGTTAGATTGGGGGTGCAGGGGACTGGATGTCACATGTGCAAAATTGTACCGCCTGGCAAAGTTGGACAATTCCTGGCTTACGAAGCAGGGGCCATTGTCCGACATCACCTTGAGTGGGATGCCGTGTCGAGCAAAGGTGTCCTTCCAAGCACGGATGACTGCAGATGATGAGATGCCGTGCAACCGTATCACCTCTGGGTAATTTGAAAAGTAGTCCACAATCAGGACATAGTCTCTACCCAGCGCGTGGAACAGGTCGATGCCCACCTTGGTCCAAGCTGAGGTGACCAACTCATGGGGCTGCAGGGTCTCACGTGGTTGGGCCGGCTGGAAGCGCTAACAAGTGGGGCAGTTGAGCACTGTGTTGGCTATGACGTCATTAATTCCGGGCCAGTACATTGCCTCTCGGGCCCGTCGGCAGCAATTTTCCACGCCAAGATGGCCCTCGTGTAGCTGTTCCAGGACGAGCTGGCGCATGCTATGCAGGATGACAATGCGGTCCAGTTTCAGGCAAAGGGTCAGCCGCCGTCTCGCGGTGAATTTGGACGAGGAGTTCATCCGTGGCAGGTAGATTGGAGGCCACGAAGGCCACATGGGCGTCAACCTGGCAGACGAATCCCGCTGGGTCACACAGAGTGTTGACTGCCCTGGAGAGAGCGTCAGCAATGATGAGGTACTTGCCTGGGGTGTATACCAGCTGGAAGTCATATCGCCGGAGCTTGAGAAGAATACGCTGGAGGCGAGGCGTCAAGTCGTTAAAGTGTTTCTGTATTATATTGACCAGCGGGCGATGGTCGGTCTCGACGGTGAATTGAGGAAGTCCGTACACATAATCGTGAAACTTAACCACACCGGTCAGAAGGCCCAGGCACTTCTTTTCTATCTGCGCATAGCGCTGTTCCGTGGGGGTCATGGCGCGTGAGGCATATGCAACGGGGGCCTATGCTGAGGCCTCATCGCGTTTCAGGAGCACTGCCCCAATGCCAGACTGGCTGGCATCGGTCGAAATTTTGGTCTCTTTTGCTGGATCAAAGAAAGCTAAGACCGGGGCCGTGGTGAGTTTGGTTTTGAGTTCTCTCCATTCGCGCTCGTGGGTAGGGAGCCATTGGAAGTCTGTCGTCTTCCTGACCAGGTTCCTGAGAACCGTGGTATGAGAGGCGAGGTTAGGGATGAACTTCCCTAAAAAGTTGACCATGCCCAGAAATTGGAGGACCGCCTTCTTGTCCTCTGGCATTTTCATGGCTGTGATAGCAGCCACCTTGTCCGCATCCGGCCGCACACCCAACTGGGAGATGTGGTCCCCGAGGAACTTGAGTTCCGTCTGCCAAAAAGAGCATTTGACCCTGTTGAGACGTAGGCCCTGCTCACGTATGCGTTTGAACACGCGCTGGAGGCGACTGACATGCCAAATGATTATGTCGTTGACATAGACGCGAACACCTTCAATGCCTTCCATTATTTGTTCCATGATCCTATGGAACACTTCTGAAGCAGATACGTTCCCAAATGGCATCCTGTTGTAACAATATCTGCCAAAGTGGGTATTGAATGTACACAGTTTCCTGCTGGATTTGTCAAGCTGGATTTGCCAGAATCCTTTTGAGGCATCGAGTTTGGTGAAGAGCTTGGCATGAGCCATCTCGCATGTGATCTCTTTGCGCTTGGGAATTGGATAATGCTCCCTCATGATATTGCGATTCAGATCCTTGGGATCAATGCAAATTCTCAATTCGCAGGAAGGCTTTTTTACACATACCATGGAACTGACCCTGTCGGTTGGTTCCGTGACTCTGGAGATCACTCCTTGGTCCTGGAGGTCCTGCAGCTGCTGCTTGAGGCGGTCCTTAAGGGCTGCTGGGACCCTGCGAGGTGCGTGCACCACAGGCGTGGCATTCTGTTTCAATAAGACCTTGTAGGTATATGGGAGCGTGCCCATGTCTTCGAAGACGTCATGGTGCTGGTCGATGATGGTGTCGAGTTGCGCCCTGAAGTCAGTGTCCTGAAAGGCAGACATGTCATCAGGAGAGAGAGAGTGAACTCTCTGAACTAGGTTCAACAGCTTGCATGCCTGCGCGCCAAGCAGGGAGGCTTTCGAGGAACCCATGATTCCAAAAGGAAGGATTGCTTTGCGTGACTTGTGCATCACTTCAAGTTGGCATGAGCCGCTAGCATCAATGACGCCATTATAATCCAATAGATGGCAGGCTGATGGAAGATTTCACACGAAGGCTTAGAAAGTCAGACCGCGCAATGAGATTGGCGGAGGCACCAGTGTCCAGGCGGAATCGTATTTGGGACCGGTTGACCGTCAGGGTGGCACACCATTCATCGTCTGGATCGATGCTGTATACCGACAGCGGCTGGTATCGTTGCTTCGGGGACAGCCTGTTTTTTGTCACGACACCGACTCGAAAAGGCGCCTTTGGGTCCTCGGTGTCACTGCTGTGTGGGAGGTCCGCATCGGACTCGGTGACCGTAGGTTGAATTGCCTGGACATTCCTGCGAGGCTGGCTGAAGCGATATGAATTGGCAGGCTGAGCTGCTCGGCAGCAGGCAGCATAGTGGCCAAGTCTTCCACATCGTAGGCATTGTCGAGATTTGGCAGGGCATTGCCGTTTTAAATGGGCGGAGCCACAGTTGCCGCATGTCGTAGCATCAGCACGTTCGCTGCGCCACCGCGCATGCGCGGTGCGATCGTGCGTGGTGCGTGCCTGCGCATTACGTTCTTCGACGTCGACGTCCCCTCGTTTGGTGCGCACAAGCGTGTGAGTCCACGAAAAGCGCGCAAAATGGCTGCCCTCATCCAGGCTGAGGCCCTGGAGTTGCTCAATCACTTGGACCCGTTCCGCCTCGTGGGGACCTTGCCGCGCCGTTTCAGCCGCTTGGATGTGGGAAAACCGATTCGTAGCGTTTTCGTGTAAGACACAGGTCTCAATGGCGGTCGCTAGGGGGAGCTGCTTTACTTTGAGGAGCTGCTGTCGTAGGGGGTCCGACTGAACACCGAAAACGATCTGGTCGCGTATCATGGAGTCGGAGGTGGGCCCGTAGCTACAAGACTGCGCAAGGATGCGGAGGTGCGTGAGAAAGGATTGGAAAGGTTCAGCCTTACCCTGCAAACGCTGCTGGAACACGTAGCGCTTGAAACTTTCATTCACCTCTACGCTGCAGTGAGTGTCAAACTTGAGGAGGGCCGTCTTGAACTTTGTATTATCTTCATCATCCGCAAAGGTGAGAGAATTGAAAATGTGGATGGCATGGTCCCCGGCCATGGAGAGGAGGAGAGCAATCTTCCTGGTATCCGAGGTGTCCTCCCTGTCTGTGGCCTCAAGGAAGAGCTGGAAGCGCTGTTTGAATATCTTCCAGTTGGCCCCTAGGTTGCCGGCGATGCGGAGCGGCGGCGGGCTAATGTTGTCCATGGATAATGGAATGCTGGCGGAAGGCAGATCACTTGCAGGTAGGTCTAAGAAGTGCTAATATCCCTCAAAATCTGGTATCATGTTGTGTTGGGTGTTCTGGATCCATGGAACACATACAGGTCACCAACGCTTGACATAGTGCAACACTATTTTATTGAATCATTAACTGTTTAACATACTCTGACTGTGGGTTAACACGATACTAGCTTTAACTAAAGACCTTTGCCTTGTCCTAACCAGTCGATACACTCAGTACATGGTGAATGTCTGTGTTGCAGGCTGTGAGCTCTGTCCTCCTAGCTAGCTGCTACTCGAATGAGCGGGAACTCTGATGCCCCCTGTCTTTATAGTGCATGTGCTCTCACTGGTGATTGGCTGCGGTGTTGTGTGTGTTGATTGGTTCCACTGTGTGTCTATCAGTGTGTGTCTGCACCATGATATTATGGTGTATATTATGACATTACATACCTCAATTAGATCTGCTCTCATTCTTCTAAACTTGAGAGAGTATAGGCCTAAACTGCTCTATCTAATAGCCAGGCAGCGTAGAGCTCCCAGCTGTAGCTGCCAATACGGCCCGGAGCATTGCCGGGTCCGTGGCCGTACATGCGCACGGCGGCGGCCTGCAGCAGCCTCGCCGTGCTTCATGGTGGACGCAGCCCGCGGACCCGGACCGCAAAAATAAGCCCCCCTTTCGGCCGCTAATGCCCCACGGACCGCCCTCCACAGTTCCCCCTGCCCCAAATGAAACCCCCATCCGCCTGCGGATTGGCCCTCCTCCGAGTGTGTTGGCACTGGACTGAATCCGCAGCCGCCACGCTGAGTTCACGACGGGTGAGACCACACATGTCCCATGCCATCAGGAACTCGGCTGGTCAGGGACGGAGCATTGCGGGGCCAGCCTCAGACTTTGGCCTGAGGCCGTGGATACACTGTGTAGAAGTACGCCACTTGTCAGGGGGCGGAGCATCGTGAAAGGGCGCCGCCCCCTATTTTGGAGCCATTGGGGATTCTCCGTCCCCTCGCCGAACGCGATGTCGGGGATCGGCGAATCCAGCCCGCTATCTCTGGAATCAATCTAGTGAACCTCCTCTGAACTGCCTCCAATGAAACCACATCCCTCCTCAAATAAAGGGACCAAAACTGTACACAGTACTCCAAGTATGGCCACACCAATGCCTGAGACAGTGGCAACAACACTTCTCCACTTTTATCCTCTACCCCTTTAGTTGAAAAAGCCAAACTTCAATTTTCCTTCCTTATTACCTGCTGTACCTGCATGCTAATTTTCTGAGATTCATGCACAAGGACAGCCAGATCCCTCTGCACCAAAGCACTCTGGAGTTTCTCTCCATTTAGATTATATGTTCCCTTTCCATTTTTCTGACCAAAATGGATAACCTCACACTTATCCACACCAAACTCTATCTGCCAAAGTTTGGCCCACTCACCCAACCTACCTATATCCATTTGTAAAATTTCTTATTTCCTCATTGCAACTTACTAGCCCACCTAGTTTACTGTCATCTGCAAATTTGGTTATAGTACCTTCTATCCCCACATCCCAGTCTGTAATTTATATTGTAAATAGTTGGGGGCCCAAGGACCGAATCCTGTGGCACCCCACTTGTCACATCTTACCAAACAGAAAAACCCCCATTTAATCCCGACTCTCTGCCTCTGTCAGTTGACCAGTCATCGATCCAAAGAACAAAGAACAAAGAAACGTACAGCACAGGAACAGGCCCTTCGGCCCTCCAAGCCTGCGCCAACCATGCTGCCCATCTAAACTAAAATCTACACTTCCGGGGTCCGTATCCCTCTATTCCCATCCTATTCATGTCTTTGTCAAGATACCCCTTAAACGTCACTTTTGTCCCTCCTTCCACCACCTCCTCCGGCAGTAAGTTCCAGGTACCCACTACCTTCTGTGTAAAACGCTTACCTCGTACATCTCCTCTAAACCTTGCCCCTCGCACCTTAAACCTATGCCCCCTAGTAACTGACCCCTCTACCCTGGGAAAAAGTCTCTGACTATCCACTCTGTCTATGCCCCTCATAATTTTGTAGACCTCTATCAGGTCGCCCCTCAACCTCCTTCATTCCAGTGAGAACAAACCAAGATTATTTAATCTCTCCTCATAGTTAATGCCCTCCATACCAGGCAACATCCTGGTAAATCTCTTCTGCACCCTCTCTAAAACCTCCATATCCTTCTGGTAGTGTGGCGACCAGAATTGAACACTATACTCCAAGTGTGGCCTAACTAAGGTTCTATCCAGTTGCAACATGACTTGCCAATTTTTATACTCACTGCCCGGTCAATGAAGGCAAGCATGCCGTATGCCTTCTTGACTACCTTCTCCAAAGCTGCCCCTTTCAGTGACCTGTAGACCTGTACACCAAGCTAATAAATTGTCCCTAATCCCATGTGATCTTACCTTGTGTATTAAACATTTGTGCAGCACCTTATGAAATGCATTCTGGAAAAGCAGATATACTACATCTACAAGTTGTCCATTATCCACTAGAGTTGGAAGAACTCTAGCAAATTAGTCAAACATGATTTACCCTTCATAAAACCGTGTTGACTCTGATAGATTGCGTTTTGTCTTTCTAAATGTCGTGTTATGACATCGTTATTAATGGATCCTAACAATATCCCAATGACACACGTTGAAATAATCTGTCTATAGTTTCCTGCTCTCTGCCTCCCTCCCTTTTTGAAGTGCCAGCATGTTGGAACAGCAGTTAGCACTGCTACCTCACTGTGCCAGGGACCTAGATTCAATTCTGGCCTTGGATAACTGTCTATGTGGAGTTTGCCCGTCCTCCCATGTCTGCACAGGTTTCCTCCGAGTGCTCTGGTTTGTCCTCACAGTCCGAAGATGTGCAGCTAGGTGAATTGGCCATGTTAAAATTGCCCATTAGTGTCCAAAGATGGGCTAGGTGGGATGCATAAATAAGGCGGGGACCTGGGTAGGGTGCTCTTTGAAAGGGTCGGTGCAGGCTCAATGGGCTGAATGGCCTCCTTCTGCTCGGTAGGGATTCTATGATTCCATTCATAAGGGCATTACATTTGCATTTTCCTAATCCATTGGAACCTTTCCCACACCCAGGGAATGTTGAAATATAAAAACCAATGGATCCACTATCTCTGCTGCGACTTTCTTTAAGACCCTAGAATATAGGCCATCAGGCCCTGGGGACTTGTCTGCCTTCAATCCCAATTGTTTGTTTAGTACTTTTTCCCTATTGATGATGATTGTTTTAAGTTCCTCCCTTTTTATTACTTAAGGTTGTTCATGAAGGCCCTGCCTTCTAAACCTTGCCCCCTCCCCTGAAGTATGGTGACCCTCAGGTTAAATCATCACCAGTCAGCTCTGCCCCTCAAAGGGAAAAACAGCTTGTGCTCACCTGGGACTATGGCGACTTTACCTTTACCTTACCTGCATTACCTGGTATATTGGAATGATACTAATGTCCTCCACCGTAAACTGAGCCAAAATTTTTTTTTTTTTATTCGGCCATGGGGTGTGGGTGTCGCTGGCTGGGCCAGCATTCAGCTTTAGCTCTGCCATTTTCATTGGCACCGCTGAGTTGTCTATGAAAGGTGAAATTTTATTTCAAGCAAGTGAATGCCTCTTGTGACAGACAAGGCACAGCTGCTTAGAGTGAAGCTGCAATTAGTGTGACAAACACATATCTAGAGGGCACCCTCATTCTCCCATTTCACAGCCCTACATCCTTATTCCTGAGCAACAATCTTCCTCGACAAGTGGAATTGACATTCAATAGAGCTTAATCCCTTCGTTCTCAGAGTTCTGCCTGAGTGTGGGGTTTAAATCACAGTTCAGTTGTACTTCCCCAAGTGAGAGGATCTTCATTCCTCATGAGGCAGGTGTGCAATCCTTTCCTGAATCATCCACTCGTTGTATCCTGTCCTCTCATGGAACTCCACCCAAGAAGCTCACAGTCACCACCAGTGCTGGCTCTCAGTATTCACCTCAACCCACCTACTTTCATGCTCCCACTGAGGATGAGCCTTCCCTCAGCGGTGATATATTTCTCTCTGGATTTTGAGCACGTGTCGAGTTTGTCACGTATGGAGAAAGAGGGCTCAAAATCGCCCCCACAGTGTTTACTGACATCCTTGGGTTGCTGAAACATCCATGGGATCCATGTAGGTTGCATTTTCCATTGATTGTGCAGTGTGGTATGTTCAAACACAAGATGCCTAGCAATTCATATTTACCTCATGTTAATCCTGAATGTAATCCTGAATATAAGGTCGATATTATAAATTGTTTTATCTTTCTGACCTTGTAAAGTAAAGATTACTTTGTTCACAATTTGTGGAATATTTTGGCTTTTTTCTCCAAATGGCCTCCTTCTGAGCCGTAACAATTTTGTGATTCTGTGACCTTGTACAGTGAAGCTTATATTGTTTGTTCAAAAACTGTGGAACCTTATGGCTTTATTCTGGTAGCAAGTGCCCTGGATCTCAAACATTTTCTACTTGAAACAAAAAGTTTTGGCCCCTAACTGGATCATACCTCAAATTGGGGGTCTGGTCGGTGTTGGTGAAGTCTTCACAAAACCCCCAGGATGT
The DNA here is from genome assembly GCF_047496885.1 of Scyliorhinus torazame. NCBI lineage: Eukaryota > Metazoa > Chordata > Chondrichthyes > Carcharhiniformes > Scyliorhinidae > Scyliorhinus > Scyliorhinus torazame. Next base: position 39,660,236 of record NC_092715.1, on the reverse strand, counting down.
CTGCTAATGTGCCTCAGGGGTTCTCTTTGCAGCTCCAGCCAATGTTGATGTTCAGCATTTGAAATTCACTCCTGCTTCTTACTTAAAAAAAATATATAAATTTAGAGTACCCAATAATGTTTTTCCAATTAAGAGGCAATTTAGCGTGCCCAATCCACCTACCCTGTACATCTTTTTGGGCTGTGGCCGGCCGGCCGGGGGGGGGGGTGAGACCCATGCGGACACGGGGAGAACATGCAAACTCCGCACGGACAGTGACCTGGGGCCGGGATCGAACCCGGGTCCTTGGCGCTGTGAGGCAGCAGTGCTAACCACTGTGCCACCATGCCGCCAACCCCTGCTTATTACTTCCATCTTCCATTAGCACCTTCAGCACCTGTTTTTTCACAAACAGTTAGCGGACAGCAAGGTGGAAACGGCACGGAAATGATGATGTGACAGGCAGAAACTCTCTGCACCCGCTGAAAATGCGACGGACAAATAGGTTGCGATCCAACGTAATGGGATTCTGCACAACTTTCCGTCAGGTGATTATGCTGATGAATAATTTGGGAATCATTGAAAAATCCAATCCGTTGTCTCAGATTGTGTGATTGCTTAAAAGTGAAACTGAGACAGAGCCAGAATTGTCACAGATCCCACGCCACCATCATTATTCGTCATGTTAAGAGTTGAGTTAATCCAGTATAATTACAGACCATTGAAACATACTCTGTATGATCTTTCACAGAAAAGGGAGTCTGTGACAAACTTTGTTTCCTTGTGGAAGTATCCTCAAATTAACATTCTCTCAACAGGGCTTTGTAGACTGACAGGATTCAGGCCCTAACCTGTTGTGAGTTTATAATATGATTACCAATTAAAACAAAACCTGTAGAAACATTTCAACAGCATTTCTCCATTAATGGAGTTCTTGTGTAAATTAGATCAGAAAACAACAGTTTTGAAAACTGTAGTTGCTAGATATGACAGGGAGGCTTTGTGGGGTTGGTGTGAGAGTTAATTCTGAATCGGGTGGAGGAAATATGGATGAGTGGGAAAGTCATGGAGATCAAAAAAATCTTTTCCCAACCTGGCACTGAAGCCCCCAAGGAGGATGATCTTATGTTTCTTTGGAATGTTGCAGAGAATGGTGTCCAGGGTGGAGTAGAAGCCTTCTATGGATTCATCATTGGCATCAAGGGTTGGGGCCCTTGGTGGTTGCTGGTTCTTGACAAGTTGTAGACATAGGATCACGAGGTGCTCGTTGATGCCGACAGGGAGCTCCGAGAGTCAGGTGACAAGTTTGCTCTTGATGGCGAAACATATTCCATGCATCATGGGCTGATCCTCGGGTTTTTTCCTCCAGAAGAACATGTAACTGCCGTCATCTTCCCTCCGCTGCCCATCACCTGCCCTTTGGGTCTCTTGCAGGGCAGCGATGTCAATGTTGAAGTGCCTGAGTTCACGGGCAACAAGAGCAGTTCTCTGTTCCAGTCGATTGTTTTGCCCGTTATCCATGAGGGTTCATCCATTCCAGGTTCCGAAATTCAGTTTAACTTTGATTTTCTAACAGCAGGTAGATGAGCTGCCGGATGCGTTTTTCCATCCAGGCTGGGGATGAAACAGATTATGTTGAGGTAAACTTTTCCAGCCCTTTCCCCATGCGGGGTGAGTAGACTGGACCGTGAAGAGGGCTGTTCCGTCTTGAAACAAGCTTCCAAAATGCTCCCGTTCCTATTCCTAGAGCAAGATGACTGAATCAAACTCCACTGCCTATGTGCCGGTCCGAAGCTCGGGACCTCCAGATCTCTCCATCCTGGTCTCTGTCACCTCTCGCCGCAGGGCTCTTCTGTGTGGGGGTTCGCTGGTTTCCTCTAGGTAGACGCCTTGTGCTGGACAACTTTTAACATGGGTATGACGTTGCATATCAGCAGACACACGGATCTTGACAGATGACAGGTCCAGTTTCAGTGGCAAGGGAACCTTGCTTACTGGGGTTCTCCATTCTGCTGGTGCCTTCATCTGCCATTGATACGATAGTGAAAGATCTTCTGCGTGATTCGCCGTTGAGCACATTGTTTGGATTGCATTTTGTCTGATTCGTCCCTCTGACCTTACCATCATGGGTGACCGTGCCAGGAGTTTAAGACTACCGACGGCACTGGTCTCAGGATCAAAAAGTCTTAAGAAGGAACTACAATTAGAACCGCTCACCTCACAATAGACATTTTAAAAATGTATTCATCCCTCGGATGTGGCCGTTGTCAGCTGGGCCAGCATTTATTGCCCATCCTTAATTACCTTGCCTTTGATTGATTGATTGATATTTATTGTCACATGTACCGAAGTACAGTGAAAAGTATTTTTCAGCGGCTAAGGGAACGTACACAGTACTTCCATAGTAGACAAAAGAATAATCAACAGAGTACATTGACAATGGTACATCAACAAATAGTGATTTCAGAGGGCAGCTAAGAGTCAACGACATTGCTGTGGGTCTGGAGTCACATGTAGGCCAGACCAGGTAAGGACAATTTTCCAGGACTATTGCACCTGGATAACAAAGCCCTTGCTCAAAAGGTTGATTATAATACCACCTACATTTTTAAGCTGATCACAGTTTTTCTGAATATACTCTAGCTTTCTTGCCACATAGACTGGAAAATCAAGTCACGGTGAGCTCTTTGGCACAGGTGAGATTTTTATTGTACCAGTGTAGATTTTTCATGGGTTGGACTATCATCCTTCACGATTTGATGGGATCCATCTGGCTTGCATTAGTAGAATGCCAAGCTTTCATTACCCATGCTATTCCTCCTGTTCTATTTCACACAATATTTTTTTAAAAATCATTCATTAGATATGGGCATCGCTGGCTCGGCCAGCATTTATTGCCCATCCCTACCTGCCTTTGTGAAGGTGGTGATGAGCTGCCTTCTTGAACCGCTGCAGTCCATCTAATGTAGGTACACCCACAGTGTTGTTAGGTAGGGATGATGTGGAGATGCCGGCGTTGGACTGGGGTGAGCACAGTAAGAAGTCTTACAACACCAGGTTAAAGTCCAACAGGTTTGTTTCGATGTCACTAGCTTTCGGAGCGCTGCTCCTTCCTCAGGTGAATGATTCACCTGAGGAAGGAGCAGCGCTCCGAAAGCTAGTGACATCGAAACAAACCTGTCGGCCTTTAACCTGGTGTTGTAAGACTTCTTACTGTAAGGTCGGGAGTTCTTGGTTTTTGACCCAGTGACAGTGAAGGAACGGCGATATATTTCCAAGTTAGGACGGTGGGTGGCTTGGAGGGGAACTTCCAGGTGGTGGTGTTCCCAGGTATCTGCTGTTCTCATGTATTTGAAGCACAGTGAAAATGTTCCTACATGTTGGGAACTTGCTGTCTTGACATGCAAAGATTCTTCAGCAGATCAAATCAGAAACAATAAGCTCACACATTTAAGCATGTCACAGGTAATCTTGAGTGATGGGCGCTCTTGATCATATCCACTTTCCCAATCTTGGTCGAATGATTTGTCGAAACACAAACAATGGACTTCCTATGTGGTGGAGGAAACAATCACCCATTATTGGAAATTATCTTCAAATGTGATCTGCAGTGTTTTGGAAACAAATCTCAAATCTCTCTGACAGATTTTGTAAATTTATTTGCCTTCTCTGGAACATAGTTTATGCCGATAAAATACTTACCAATCTCAATTGTACTCTCCTCGCCCACTTTCTAGCCAGGCTCACTGCTGTAAAGAATATTCTATCGACCTGCATTGCATTGCGTGCAGCATGTGAAACATCAAAGTACCCCTGTAATCTCAGGGTGGCTACCCTTCCTCATTGGTGATGCACAAGTCCCCTTTAATGCTTCCCCCAACCAAATTATTCTCATCACTTTCGCCTCTCCTCTTTAAAAGTGGGTGTTCTCCAATAATTAGTTGGGTGAGGAGGTAAGCGTATCCTGGCTGAAGGTCCATTATATGAAATATATATCAATATGTACATCAAAGCAGAACCAAATGTGGTTTGTGCCCCATCTGGTACCCCAACATTTGAGCGGGAGGCTGGGGCAAAGAACCCCTGCTCCTTCTGACCTACAATCAGTGCTGGAATAACATCTCTTTTACATGGCAGCTCTTGCCTCCCTTTAGCTGCTGGGTTTCCCGAGGCCTGAAGAAATGGTGGCACGGTGACACAGTGGTTAGCACTGCTGGCTCACAGTTCCAGGGACCCGGGTTCAATGCCGGCCTCGGGTGACTGTGTGGAGTTTTCACATCCTTCCCGTGTCTGCATTGGTTTCCTGCGGGTACTCCGATTTCCTCCCACAGTCCAAAGATGTGCAGGTTAGGTGGATTGGCCATGCTAAATTGCCCCTTAGTGTCCAAAAGGTTATCTGGGGTCACTGGGTTACGGGGATAGGGTGGAGGCATGGGCTTTAGTAAGGTGCTCTTTCCAAGGGCTGGTGCAGACTCGAATGGCCCCTTTCTGCATTGTAAGTTCTATACACGTAACCAAATTGACCAGAGTAAAGCTTGGAAGGGAGATAAAACATGAAGGACACATATCACTTCATTGTGATCCACCTTGGGTTTGCAGCACATTCATTTAAACTCTGTGAAACAATGGCAAGTTAAAAATTCTGTATTCCATCCACATCAGCACAAAATCTCTACAGACAATTTCCATTCCTTGGATAGAATGATGGACGTATTCAGTAGAATGTTTAATTATAAATCTTTGCTGGAAAATCTTTGGTTCTCAAGTAGAAGTGCCATTTTTACGAAAATGAATCTGGCAATGTGGCATGGAAATAGTTTCTGCTGTATGGATTCGAATGTGAAGCACTTCTTAAAAAAATTGGCAAACCCCATCACAATTGTTTTCATTATAAAAAGTAGTTGCTTATGAAGTTGAACATTAATGCTTTCTGATGAATACAGTTCAGATTGCACGCCAAGCAATTAAAGAGAATTTGGCCTCTTGCCTGTAAAAATATAATGCAGGTGCGAACTGCTTCCTTTAGATTCATCCATTTAGCCACTTTACTGAAAGATTTCACCATACATATAACACGCGTAGAGTTCCCGGCCAACTCTTCTGTCTCTGTTGCTCAGGATGCCAATGTGGTGCCAACTATCAGGTCTTGACAGTTTGACCCTCTGCTGCTCCTCAGATTGATTCACACCCATCATCCCTGGATTTATTCTTGAATTGTATGTCGTCTAAGGTATATAATCTAGGTTGACACCTCAGTGCAAAATGCCCAAATTGCCACCTTTCAGATGAAATGTAAACTCGCCTTCTCAACTGGAACTACAAGATCCCAGAGCACTATTTTGAAAGCAAACAGCAAAGTTCTTCACGGAGATTATTGGCTGATATTTATCCCTCCGCCAATATCGCAAAAAGAAAAAGCCCAGAGAACCTGGTGATTTATTTCACTGTTCCACTTGTGTTTAAAATGACTGCCGTGTTCTGACACTATAACAGTGGTAGCACTTCAGAAGGACTTATTTGGCTGGAAAAGCTCTCTTAAAACATGCAAGTTCTTTCTTGTCTGCTGTTCGACAGCAATTTGCTTGTTGGAACCGTGCAACTGCTGTGTCCGAGCAAGAGTATCATCAAGAGCACACCTGCGATCAGAAAGGTTTCCTCCATTGAAAGTGCATTTTGTCTGACCTGTTTGGGTTTTCATCATATATGTAGGAGCTCCTTCAGACCTCCCCATGTCCAAGGAGCTTCACTGTCGCGCTACCATGGGTTTTTGCATCTTTTGAAATAAAAATTAAAACTCTTGCCATGCACCCGCATTAAAAGCTGATGCATATTTCCAAGGAAAAGAGGGGGTGGGGAAAAAGATGCCACAAGTTAATGGTGTAAAATGGCCGTCAGCCACAGATTGTTCCCTAACTTTCTTTGGAAATTAAACTAAACCCTGATAACAGGAGTCACCTTTGGCATCAGTAGTGGCCTACTGGTGGGACTTACGTAACGGAACCTCTTTTTTTGTTCACGATTGTGCATTGCAGCTATTTATAGGGATCTATTGGGTAAATAAGAAGTACATACAGGTCTCTGCCAGGACTGGGATTATGGAATTGTGGTCATAAGTTATTGATGAACGGCAAATTATATTTCATATGAAGTGTTTATTTTTGTAACGTTTTGCACGTGATCTCAGCAGCTGAACCTCCTCCACTTATGTATGCCGATGACTGAGATGAAAGAAAGTAAAGATACCATAGTCCCAGATGACCATAGGCTGCTTTCCCCCTTTGAGGGGAAGCTAATAACCTCAGCTGGTACAGGAATTGAACCCATGCTGCGGATCTTGCTTTGCATCACAGACCAGTTGCCCAGTCAACTGAGCTAAACCAGAGAGAGGGCTAAGAGAGCAGGCAAAGGAAGATTGTGCTTCTCACCGGCTGTAAGGCAGAAGGATTCTGCAGCAGCATGGTGCTTCCAGTCATTGTAGCTCGGCACATCATCGAACCCTAAGCACCAATCCGTTAAAATAGGGTGGGGAATGAAGGATTGGATTTGTTTATTGTCACGTGTACCGAGGTACAATGAAAAGTATTTTTCTGTGAGCAGTTCAAACAGATCATTTAGTACATGAAAATAAAATAAAATAAAATGAAAATACATAATAAGGCAACACAAGGTACACAATGTAAATACATAGACACCAGCATCGGGTGGAGCATACAGGAATGTAGTATTAATCAGGTCAGTCCATAAGAGGGTTATTTAGGAGTTTGGTAATGGCGGGGAAGGTGTTTTTGAATCTGTTCGTGCGTGTTCTCAGACTTTTGTATCCCCTGCCCGATGGAAGAAGTTGGAAGAGTGAGTCGGCCAGGTGGGAGGGGTCTTTGATTATGCTGGCCGCTTTCCCAAGGCAGCGAGAGGTGTAGATAGAGGCAATAGACGGGAGGCAGGTTCGTGTGATGGACTGGTCTGTGTTCACGACTCTTTGAAATTTCTTGCGGTCTTAGGCCGAGCAGTTGCCATACCAACTGTGATGCAGCCAGATAGGATGCTTCCTATGGTGCATCTGTAAAAGTTGGTAAGAATTAATGTGGACATGACAAATTTCCTTAGTTTTCTGAGGATGTATAGGCACTGTTGTGCTTTATTGGTAGTAGCGTGGACGTGGGGGGACCAGGCCAGACTCTTGGTGATGTGTATACCTAGGAATTTGAAGTTGCTAACCACCTCCACCTAGGCCCGTTGATGCAAACAGGGGAGTATACAGTACTTTGCTTTCTGAAGTCAATTACCAGCTCATTAGTTTTGCTGGCATTGAGGGATAGATTGTTTTCGCTACACCACTCCACTAGGTTCTCTATCTCCCTCCTGTATTCTGACTCATCTGGCAGGCGCCCCCAAGGTCATCACGTTAAACAAAGTAATGTGCAGACTTCTACCCGGGTCCGTTTCTCAAGTCCTGCGGTGATGGAAAATTGTTGACGGGTAGGTTTATTTCAGAATTAGTACTGTATATGCTTGGGTCATCTATTTGTTTTCAGGCACTGGAGTAGGTTGTACTGTGGCAGCTTTCTTAAAGTGTGCCATTTCCCTCTGCATTAGTTCCGTGGTCCTGTGGGTATTTTACACCACACTGACATTGGATGGAGTCCTCTGCCAACCTACTGCGAACATTGTCCTGGGAGTTAGGAAGAGGCAAACCACCACAATTTCCAGCTCGTGTAGCAATACCTCCAAATGTCATCCATCAATTGGGATTGGGAGGTGGCTACTGAGCTTGTTCAACTCTTGCCCAACTTCCATACCTTGCCTCTGTTTTATTTATTCAATCACATTTCCTGAGATCCAACTACTGATGCTTAACTGGCAGTTTTACCTTTAAGTGATGTCTGTAGCCTTCGTATTGCACACAAAATTCTGCTCCCACTGCAACTATGCAAGTTCCCAGCAGTTGGCACATTCCATGCTGGGAACTTACACCAGTTAGGAAATTAGGTTTGAATTTTTTGGCAGGGATACTGTAAACTAAACCGAATACCGGGAACTGAAATCTCAACCTCTGCATGTCTTACGTATTGTTTTGATGGAAGGTTCTGTGAAACAGTGTGTGAATCTTAAAGATGATTGAGAAGAATCAGTCCCACATACACTTTAAGAGCTGTGCCTATAAAGGATTAGTTGTTAGGTTGCAACTAGCAAGCAAGTTTTTAAAATCATCTCCTCCGGATCCCAAATGAACAGAATGTCGGCTGATGCTGGACAAAGACCCTCCCCCGACCTTCCAGTAATTTGCTCTTTCTCCCCACTGATTTACTCTCCAAAGCCCCATTGATGCAGCCGGTATTACCCACCAATTTACCCCCTAATAACGACTAACTCACCACTAACCTCCACCGATTCACTCGACAATATTCACTGTTCTGTCTCATTGGTATACCCCGATCCCTCTCGCTTTTTCTCCTACTTCCCATTGATTCACTCCAATCCTCACAAACTCACCCTGGATCTCCATCAATTTATCCCTTCCCCTCTTTCCCGACTGATTTACTCCTGGTCCCTTCGGATTTATCCCAATTGCAAGAATTCACCCTGAATCCCCACCAATTTCCCTCCCCATAGTCATTGATGACTGGATAAAGGCACTGATACAAATGAGTACAACATCTGCTTTTAAGATTCAGTCCCTGTACCATGAATTGATTTAGTGAGAACTTATTTCGGATATCCCCTACTAAGCAGAAACAAAGATTACTTTGGATCTTGCGCCTCATTTTAGACTTGCTAACTTTGTTGTCCAACTCTTTTCAAATATTGATATTGGTAGATAACTGTGTATACATCTTGATGCTTGATATGGTGCTATCAATTAACGTCATGTAAATATTATGAAAGCAAGTTCAGGGTTAGTGACTCAAATTCCATTTCCTAAGAGCATGATGCTGTACAGAACCGGACGATTTTATTCCAGACTGCACTCCAACCTCAGTACAAATAGATGAAAGACCTCTGATTTACTTTAGATGTGATTTCTCTGAAGTGAGCATCCAGACGAATGGGCCAATTATGTGACACCTGATGCCACACAGTGGGCTGAGACCGCGTGTATTACTGGGGGCTGAGGCGGCAGCACTTTATTGAACAGTATAGTATGATTGGGGAGCACCTCAGTACTGAAGGTGTGTGCACCAGGAATGTTACTAAAATGTTAAGTAAACCCTTTCTCCACAATTCATTTCTCGAAGTGAGTAGTGTTGCTGCAGTTCAGGGTCAGTATTTGAATGATGTTGCCTGGTCAACCGTTCGGCCATATTGTGCGGCTCGATGGTGCAGTAATTAGCACTGCTGCCTCACAGCACTGAGGACACAGGTTTACTCCCGCCCCGGGTCACTGTCCATGCGGAGTTTGCAAATTCTCCCCTTGGTTTTGTGGGTCTCACCCCCACAACACAAAGATATGCAGGGTAGGTGGATTGGCCATGCTAAATTGCCCCTTAATTGGAAAGAAACGAATTGGATACTCAAAATTGAAAGAAACTCTTTTGCCCTATTACTGCTTCTTCTTCTTGAGTCTGATTGGTAGTGATGTCAAGTAGCTGAGGTTTCTTCATTTCTTTCACACCTGTTCTTGAGATTCACTGCTACAGTTGTCCCCCCTTGGGACAGCACGGTGGCACAGTGAGTAGCACTGTTGCCTCACGGCGCTGAGGTCTGTTGCTCTGTTTACTTGCTATAAATATGGCAGTTAATAAGGTCGCCTTTCTTAATCCTAATTATGTGTATACTTTCAGAGTCGGCAGGTATCTCCCGATACCGCCACAAGGTTCAACCCAAATACCGATCAAAGAGCCAATACACCAGTTAGTTAGTTCAAAGTCAATACTATTTATTAGCACACCGTAAGATCTACTCAGGCACGATAATCCTACAAACTAAACTATCTCTATCACTAACACCTATACTTAACTTCGGGTGTCCACTTCGGCAGAGGAACAATGGCCATTGTTTGGATCTGAGGCTGTTGGGTTCGAAGAGGTAACAGGAGTACAGCTAAGGTCGTCCGGCTGGTAGCGAGCGTTGACCTTGAACTTACTTGCTTATGGTGGTGCTGGTGGAAGGGTCTCTCCACTTGAGAGCCAAATCCAAGAGACTGAATCTCTGGTGGGGGTTCCTTCTTATACTTGGAGGGGCTTCGCGCGCTTTTAGGCGGGCCTTAAACTTGGTCCCAATTAATTGGGCAGCTTCTTGATCATTGTCATCGATCTAAACCAATAAAGGGGTGGGTGCCCTGATGGCTGGGCGTGTCTTAGGTGGCCGTTGTCCTTGTTTTGTTTGTGTCTTTCGGTTGGGGTACTGGTGCCGGGGTGTCTGCGACAGTATCGGCTACCTGAGTATTGGTCCTTTGTTCCTCGGAGATGGGCTATCAATATGTTAATTGACCCAGAGTTTTGATTCTGTCTGCTGACTGCTTTCCAAATATACATTCAGGCTCTGTGCCTGCTTGTTGCTTAATATTGTCCACATTTCCCTATATTCTCTGTGAGTGTCCATTTTGTGTTCTGAAAGTGGCCATCCCAGATGGCTACAGATCCCAGGCTGGATCACTGACCATGTGCAGTTTGCACATTCTCCCTGTGTTTGCGTGGGTTTCGCCCCTACAACCAAAGATGTGCAGGGTAGGTGGATTGGCCACGCTAAATTGCCCCTTAATTGGAAAAAATGATTTGGGGACTCCACATTAAAAAAAACAGTTGTCTCTCACCTGTCCTCTGTGTGGTAATAATGAATGCATGCCTGTCTTCTGCCATGGCGCCCGACTCACTTGTTTCTTGCTTCTTGTGTACCTCATCATCTTCCATTGTTATGTCCTACAGGGGGACACCCATTAACAAGGCATGATGCCCCTGAGCATGTGAGAAAGGAGCAAGGCGAGGGGGTTCAAAATATATTTGGGTGCAGTTTGACTGAACTTTGGTTAAGTAGAGCATGAGGTTCAATAACAAAAGTTATGAAAACCAATGTTATCATGAATTTCTTTAAAGCCTCAACTATTTATGATCTGTATGAATGACTTGGATGAAAGAACTCGGTGCAGTGCAGCCTATCTGCTGAGGATAAAAAGATAGGTAGGACAGAACATGTCAGGAAGGTACAAAGAGGATATCATGAGCAGGAAACATTTGGCAGATGAAGAAAATGTGGGATATGTGAGGTTCCCCACATTGGCAGGAAGAATAAAAAAGCAGAATATTATTGAAATGGAGAGAGATTGCAGAACACTGCGTACAAAGGGACCAGGGGTCCTGATACATGAAATAGAAAAAGTTATCATGGAATCCAGATGGATTTGTGGGTGCAGCCAAACTGGGCTTGTATTCCAAGAAAGCACAATCAAGAAAGCACAACAGCGCCTATAAATCCTCAGGAAACTAAGGAAATTCGGCATTTCCACATTGACTCTTACTAACCTCTACATGTGCACCATAGAAAGCATCCGACCTGACTGCACCACAGCCTGGTATGGCAACTGCTCGGCCCAAGACCTCATGAAACTTCAGGGAGTCGTGAACACAGCCCAATCCATCACACGACCCAGATTCAATCTACACCACCCGCTGCCTGAGGAAATGAAAAATGAAATGAAAATCGCTTATTGTCACAAGTAGGCTTCAAATGAAGTTACTGTGAAAAGCCCTGTTGCTGATTTTCTCCTTGGTTCAATTGCTCTGTTTTATTATCTTTGCTCTTGAGTCGCCAGGTATCTTTATGATACCGCCACGAGGTTCAAGTCCGAGTAATGATCAATAATCCAATACACCAATTAGTAAGATTTAAATCAAAGCACATTTATTATACACAGTAATCGCTACTCATTCACAAATTCTACATCTAAGCTACTTCTACAACTAACAGGCCTATACTTAACTTTGGACTGGCCCACCAGGTCAGGGAAACGAATGGCCTTTTGTTCGGGTTCTGAGTCTGCGGGATTCGAAGTTGGTACGGATTGGTAGCTAGGAGCGCCTATCTCGTAGCGAGCGTTGAATTAAGACTTGAGTCACTGCACCGGTCACGGTCAATGTTGATTTGTTTGCTGGGTGACCCGGGCAGGAAGAAGAGAGCGATTTGAACTTGGGGCTCAACTCTTATAGTCCCCAGGGGCTTCCCGCCTTTCGGGGCGGATCCTGTACCTGGTCCCAAGTGATTGGACTTTGTCCCAATCGCTTGGTTCGATTTTCTCCAATACTGGAACGGTTTCCCGATCGATGGGTGGTCTTGAGGTGCTCGTTCACCTCCTTTGTGTTGGCTCCTGCTGGCGCCGAGGAGTCTGGCTTTGCTTTGTGTGTCCAAAATGTTACTTATTGTTCCCGGGGCTTGCTCATCAGTATGCAGATGGCTGTTACTTTGTTATACTGATGGTCGCTGGTATCGATGTTGTCTGGTTTTTGCAGAGGTAAATACACAGCAAATCTGCAGCCGCTGGTTTCTGTCTTGTTGGCTGACTTTTTCATCAGCCTTTGCCGTTCGCCATTTTAAATCGGGAGTTGGCCAATTTAGGTGGCTACAGCCCCTAGTCGCCACATTCCGGCGCCTGTTCGGGGAGGCTGGTACGGGAAAGCGGGCAGCATAATCACAGGCCCCTCCCACCCAGCTTACTCACTCTTCCAACTTCTTCAATCGGGCAGGAGATACAGAAGTCTGAGAACATACACGAACAGATTCAAAAACAGCTTAATTCCCGCTGTTACCAGACTCCCAAACGACCATCTTATGGACTGACCTGATTAATACGACACTCCTGTATGCTTCACCCGATTTGAATTGTGTACCTTGTGTTGCCCTATTATGTATTTTCTTAGCCAGAGCCCTCTCATGAGATTGTGTGAGGCTACATATAACTGAGAAATTGCTTTCAATTCGTAAAAGTTTATGGGTTTCTCCATTTCTGAGACTAATGGTTGACTCCGGTGCAGAATTCTTGGACATTCATGACAGAAAAGCTGGCGCTGAACTTGGACTCAGTGAATATGGAGGGGCTAGCACCGGTGCCACAGGGAACACAATCGATTCCAATGAAAACCGGTGAGGGATTCACCAGGTTCGTGATTGACATTCAGGAGGCTGACAAGCTGCAGCCGCACATACACATTACAATCACGGCACACAATTATCCCAGCCAACAAGATGGTACTGGTTGTGCTGGGGCCCACCCACACAGTTGATGGGTTGTCAGGGGGACACCCATACGACCCGTGGCCCTACCTTCACAGTGGGCTGTTAACGGCTTTCGCAGTTGCATGGCTGACTTTCCAGGTGCGGCAATAGTGTTCCATGTCCGTCCACACACAGACCCGGCAGCCCACCTCCTGGCCACCCCCCGCTACTCCCCCCGGCCCTGGCAGAAGCCCCCGAGCCACTGGCACAACTGTCAGAAAATTATGGCGATATTGGATACTTTCTGTACCCGCCCCCCCCCCTCTCTCCCTTAGCAGCCATTACGCGGTTTCACAATTTTTAAAAGCATAAGTTAACCGAGCCATCGGGAACTTGGTCCATCGGAGGCGGAGAATCAGGTCCGCCAATGATATGCAAAGGGTGTTTACTGTACGTGCATTCCGGAACACTTTGACGCCGCTGTCCACGATGACGGACAATTGCGATTTGGCGTAAAATCGGCGCCCGCCGCGATATTGCCATCGGAACCTGTTCTCCGCTCAATCGAGTTCCCCAATTTTGGCGGCAGCCAATGGCGAATCCCACCCTATATGTCCGTTATTGACCTTTCAAAAATTAGAAACCGTTTCTCTTTATTTACTGTATCTAAAGCCGTCATTATTTTCACCACCTTATCAACTTCCTCTTAACCTTCTCTGTTCGAAGAAAGGCAACTTTGATGTCACTGCTTTGAAGAGACTAGAGGACATTTTTCTACCTTCAAAGCACTTCTCCAAATGAAAGTTGTTGTTCTTGGTGCTGTGTTCACTGAGGATGACTTTCCTGATACCGTGGGTTGCCTACACTGCCAGAGCAAAATTGCATCCTGAATACTCCACCACAACTCTTCTGTGTGAAGCAGCTGGATAAAATCTTTACTGCACCTCAGACCTTTATTTATTCATTTATGGGATGTGGATGTGGCTGGCTAGGCCAGCATTTATTGCCCATTGCTAATTACCCTTCAGAAGGTAGTGGTGAGCTGCTTTCTTGAACCGCTGCAGTCAATGTGATACGGGTACACCCACAGTGCTGTTATGGAGGGAGTTCCAGGATTTTGACCCAGCGACAGTGAAGGAACGGTGATCTATTTCCAAGCCAGGATGATGAATGGTTTGGAGGGAAACCTGCAGATAGTGGTGTTCCTATGCGTCTTTTGCCCTTGTCTTTCTAGATGGTAGTTTTTGTGGGTTTGGAAGGTGCTGTCAAAGAAGGGTTGGTGAGTTCCTGCAGTGCATCTTGTACATGGTACACACTTCTGCCACTGTGTGTTGGTGGCGAAGGGAGTAAATGTTTGTGGATGGAGTACCAATCAAGTGAGCTGCTTTGTTCTGGATGATGTTGAGCTTCTTGAGTGTTGTTGGAGCTGCACATATCCAGGCAAGTGGAGACGATTCCATTACCCTCCTGACTTTAGAGTAAGATGTCTTACAACACCAGGTTAAAGTCCAACAGGTTTGTTTCGATGTCACTAGCTCCTGACTTGAGCTCACAAATGGTGGACAGGCTTTGGGGAGTCAGGAGTTGAGTTACTCTGTGCTCTGTGGGAACAGAGAGAAGTATATCCAGGTTTGCAAAGAATGGTATGGCAGAAACTACAGCGAATTACTTAAAACAGAGGGGATAATTAGAAAGGACTTTATGATAGTGGAGGGTTTGATGAAAAAACATGAGGTAATATATCTGGATGGAGGAATGTGGCTGTGAGTGCCTCAGAGTAATAGAGGCAAGCATTAATGGTACAAACAAAGTTGAATTCCCCATCTCAAAGCTGCAAAGGAATTCCATGCAACATGACATTCCATTCATTCCACTTCACACCTCACATTTTGTTTTTGAAGAAGTCAGTATGGTTGCCCATTGACACTAATTATTAAACACTGGGTGGTCTGTATACAGAATACGGCACCAACAACTCCTGCGAGCTACGCTGCACAACAGCTAGACATAAACAAGAAAAAAATAACCAGAGACCTTTGAGATGAGTCGCAATTTTCATTGGCGTTGCATAGCTTTTTAACCCTGTCGCACAAGGATCCAGTCCCACAGCTGCTTGTTTCGCTCTTTTAGACATAACCAACTCCATTCACTTTACTGTTCCCACCACATACCATTCCCTGATTGCGATGGCAAGACATAGAATCATAGTCATTACAGCACAGAAGGAGGCAGCTCGCTGTATCGATTCCATATGGAGCAATCCAGGCAGTCAGTGGGAGAGGCCTAGTTCTAGGCATGCACAAGAGTGTACCGAAAATAACCTCGCTCTAAATGTCGCAAAGACCAAGAAACTGATCATCGACTTCAGGAAGCATAGCACGACACACCAACAGTCTGCCGCCTGGTCCTCTCATGTTGATGCAACAGTCAAGAAAACCCAACAACGTCTCTACTTCCAACGGAAGCTAAAGAAATTCGGCATGTCTGCATCGACTCTCACAAACGTCTACAGATATGCCATAGAGAGCTTGGCATCACAGCTTGGTATGGCAACTGCTCGGCCCAAGATCGCAAGAAAATGCAGAGTGGGGTGAACTCACCCCACGCATCACATAAGCTTGCCACTCTCACATTGATTCTGTCTACACCTCCCGCTGCCTCAGGAAGGCAGACAGCATTGTCAGAGACCCCTCCCACCCAGGCTTTGCCCTCTTCCAGACCCTTCCATCAGGCAGAAGTTCCAGAAGTCTGAAGACCCGCACATCCAGACAACGGAACAGCTTCTTCCCAACGGTTACTAGGTGTCGTGTTATTGACCCTGGGGTAATACGGACTGCAACTGGATGCAGTTAGACTGGAAAGCAGACACCAAACTTAGACATTGGTTCAATACAATTTATTGAACTTCTGTAACAAGACACAGAGCTTGCTGTGGGTTGACACTCTACTACTCTAAGTGTGCTAACTCTAACTAACTAGACCAGACCAGCTCTGATCCACGTGCAGAGGGTGCTAACTGATATATACACCCTGACTGTCACTACAGTTGTCACCAGTGGAAAGAGGCGGAGTGCTGATGCCTCGTGTGTTTTATAGTAGGAAGCCCCCCTCTAGTGTTCTGTCTAGTGATTGGTTGTGTTCTGTCCTGTGTGTTGATTGGCTAACCTGGATGTCTATCACTGTCTGTCTTTACCTCATGATGTGCATGAGTGCATATTATGACATCCCCCCTTTTAAAAAAAATGTTGTCGGTTGCTTAGAGCATAAATGACATATATACAGATATAACTATTTACAGAGAGTGAATGTATATGTACATGTAAGGTGTCTAGCATGCAGATACAGAACAATATGTACAAAAGAAATGTCTATAAGTCCAATCTCTGGGGCTGGCGTCGGATCCTTGTCGATTGCCGGAGAGTTGGAGGCGGGGACGACGGCGCCTTGACAGGCGGGATTGCAGCCAGAGTGGTGGCCTCGTGGAGCGAGGTGTCTGGAGAAGGCATAACGACAGCTGGAAAAGTGAGATTCGGTGGTGGGCAGGTAAGTTTGCGTAGTGCCCTTCTGTTTCGCCTGACAATGGAGCCATCAGCCATGCAAACCACGAACGACCTGGGAGCAGCCTGCTGAACAACAACAGCTGGAGCTGACCAGCCTCCATCTGGTAACATGATGCGAACAGCATCTTCTGGAGAGAGCACAGGCAAATCAGTAGCATGATGTGACCATCAATTCACTCAAGGACTCGAGTCGGAGTAAAACAGTGGTTTTAATTAACTATCAACTTTGCCTGCCGGCGACTGGTACAGACTGAGGACAGTCCCACAGGCCAGCTACTCTTATACTCCTTCAAAGGGGCAGAGCCATGGGCGGAGCCCGTATATGCTCCAACATCCTCCAACATCTCCCCCTGTGGGTGAAGCCATACAATGGCCCACAGATAAAACCCACAGGGTTAATAACATAGAACATAACTGGTGAATTAACTGTATTTACATTCACCCCCTGTAAAAAAATAAAGTCCGGCGGGGGTGATGGGTCACGAGTTCAGCCGGTCCGTCGCCCGGGTTGTACGCTGCGACCGCCGAAGCACTGGTGTTGCAGCCGCTTCAGGTGGC
The DNA here is from genome assembly GCF_047496885.1 of Scyliorhinus torazame. Lineage (NCBI taxonomy): Eukaryota > Metazoa > Chordata > Chondrichthyes > Carcharhiniformes > Scyliorhinidae > Scyliorhinus > Scyliorhinus torazame. Next base: position 39,642,996 of record NC_092715.1, on the reverse strand, counting down.
TGGGGAAGTGGGTCCGGTGCAGCCCCAGTGGTGGACTCCAGGAGCGGCTCTTCCTGAGCTTCATTCCTGCGGACTGGTGTGCCGTGTGGAAGGGAGGGCAGGAGCCAAATGGGCGCGGGGGCGCTGGGCATGGGAGAAAGCGGGGTACAGCACGGGGGGTACTGTGGATGTAGTGGTGGCGGAGCCTGCGGGCACAAGGTCTCGGAGGGAGACGGTATCCTGTCGACCATCGGGGTGCTCAACATATGCGTAGTGCGGGTTTGAGTGCAGGAGCTGGACCCTCTCTACCAGGGGATCGGTCTTATGGGTCCAAACGTGTTTCCGGAGGAGAACCGGACCTGGTGTCATCAGCCAGGGTGGGAGCGAGGCCCCTGAGGTAGTTCCCCTCGGGAAAATAAACAAGCGGTCATGAGAAGTCTGGTTTGTGGCCATGTAAAGGAGGGACCTAATAGCATGGAGCGCATCGGGGAGGACTTCCTGCCAGTGGGAAACCGGGAGATTCCTGGACCGTAGGGTCAGTAGGACGGTCTTCTAGACTGTCACATTCTCCCTCTCCACCTGTCTGTTTACCCGGGGGTTGTAACTGGTAGTCCTGCTTGAGGCGATGTCTTTACTGAACAGGCACTGACGCAGTTCGTCGCTCATGAACGACGAGCCCCTGTCGCTGTGGACCTAGTTGGGGAAACCAAACAGGGTGAAGACACTGTGCAGGGCTCTGATAACAGTGGGGGTGGTCATATCGGGGCACAGGATGGCAAACAGGAAACGGGAGAACTCATCAATAATATTGAAAAAGTAGGTATTGCGATTATTCGAGGGGAGGGGCTCTTTGAAATCGATACTGAGGCATTCAAAGGGCCGGGACGCCTTCACCAGGTGGGCCTTATCTGGTCGATAAAAGTGCGGTTTACACTCCGCACAGATTTGGCAGTCCCTGGTTACAGCTTTGACCTCCTCGTTGGAGTAGGGCAGGTTGCGGGCCTTGATATAATGGGCGAGCCGGGTGACCCCCGGGTGGCAGAGGTCGTCGTGGATAGCCCGTAGTCGGTCCTCTTGCTCACTGGGGCATGTGCCGCGGGACAGGGCATCTGGGGACTCGTTGAGCTTCCCAGGACGATATACTATATCGTAGTTATAGGTGGAGAGTTTGATTCTCCACCTCAAGATCTTATCGTTCTTGATTTTGCCCCGCTGCATATTGTCAAACATGAAGGCAACCGATCGTTGGTCGGTGACGACGGTAAACCTCCTACCAGCGAGGTAGTGCCTCCAGTGCCGCAAGGCCTCCACGATGGCTTGAACCTCTTTTTCGACCGAGGAGTGTTGAAGTTCAGAGGCGGTGAGGGTGCGTGAAAAAAACACAACCGGTCTGCCTGCTTGATTGAGAGTGGCGGCGAGAGCGACCTCTGATGCATCGCTCTCCACCTGAAAGGGGACGGACTCGTCCACCGCGCGCATCGCGGCTTTGGCGATGTCCGCCTTGATGCAGTTGAAGGCCTGGCGGGCCTCGGCTGCCAGGGGGAAAAGGGAGGCCTTAAATGGGCGGGCTTTGTCCGCATACTGGGGGACCCACTGGGCGTAGGAGGAAAAAAATCCAAGGCACCTCTTGAGGGCCTTGGGACAGTGAGGGAGAGGGAGTCGCAGAAGGGGGCGCAGACATTCAGGGTCGGGCCCTAGGACTCTGTTTTCCACGACGTAGCCGAGGATGGCTAGCCTGGTGGTGCGGAAAACACATTTCTCCTTATTATAGGTGAGATTAAGTTTTTGGACGGTTTGGAGAAATCGGTGGAGGTTGGCGTCGTGGTCCTGCTGATTATGGCCGCAGCTGGTGACGTTGTCCAAGTACGGAAACGTGGCCCGCAGCCCGTACTGGTCCACCATTCGGTCCATTGTTCGTTGGAACACCGAAACCCCATTCGTGACGCCAAAAGGGACCCGGAGGAAATGAAAAAGGCAGCCGTCTGCCTCAAACATCATGTAGTGGCGATCCTCCGGACGGATTGGGAGTGATGCACGATCAATGACCACTAAAGCGAGGTTGTAGTCCAACTGAAGGCTTTAATAAGCTAGATGTTTCCACCAGCAGCTCAGGTACAGAATGAAGGCTGCTGGGGCGGCACGGGCTCTTATACCCCGCCTAGCAGGGCGGAGCTACCATACAGCTTGACCAATAGGAAGCATACAATTTCTACCAATGATGTTCCAGCATTACCAGATACCGTAATACCTCTACTACCACATTCACCCCTGTTTAAAAAAAAGTCCGGCGGGGGTGGTGGCCTGATACTACAAACATGGCAACATGGTATAATTAGTTATGGAGGTACCGTAATACCTCCATACAGCGTTTTGTAACTATTTACAATTCTAGTAACTATTTACAATTTATGATTTAAATTTACAATTTAAAATGAAGCAATCAGTCGATCGGATGCCCTGGTTGTCCTCTGTGATCGTCGGCGCTTCGGTGGTGACTCTGGTGGAGGCTCGGGCGTTTGTGACTCCGGGAGCGTGGCCTCGATCCCTGTGGCAGCTTCGACAGCCCTAGACGGCGCTGTTGGGGAAAATGGTTGACCTGGGAAAGGAGCGCCTGCGGGGTGCGTCGGTGGTGGGGGGGCCTAGGCGGGTCCGGCAGAAGGATCGATCCTCCTGTAAGGTGCCCTTGTGGAGGGGAGGGTGGGCTGGTGGCTGGTGAATGCGTGGGGCTCCGGCGGGCGCCAGGTCTTGTAGGGAGACCGTATCTTGTCGGCCGTCGGGGTATGCCACGTAGGCGTACTGGGGGTTAGCGTGGAGAAGATGGACCCTCTCGACCAACGGGTCCGACTTGTGCACCCGCACGTGTTTTCGGAGCAGGATGGGTCCGGGAGCTGCCAGCCAGGTCAGGAGCGAGGTCCCAGAGGAAGACTTCCTGGGGAAAACAAGGAGACATTCGTGAGGTGTCTGGTTGGTTGTGGTACAAAGCAGTGACCGGATGGAGTGGAGGGCATCCGGGAGGACTTCCTGCCAGCGAGAGACTGGGAGATTCCTGGACCGTAGGGCCAGTAGGACGGTCTTCCAGACCGTTCCATTCTCCCTCTCTACCTGTCCATTACCCCGGGGGTTGTAACTGGTCGTCCTGCTCGAGGCGATGCCCTTGCTGAGCAGGAATTGACGCAGTTTGTCACTCATAAAGAAGGACCCCCTATCACTATGTATGTAGGCGGGGAACCCGAACAGTGTAAAAATATCCTGGAGGGCCTTGATGACAGTGGTTGCGGTCATGTCAGGGCAGGGGATGGCGAATGGGAACCAGGAGTACTCGTCAATCACATTCAGGAAGTACGTGTTGCGGTCGGTGGAGGGGAGGGGGCCTTTGAAGTCCATGCTGAGGCGTTCAAAGGGACGGGAAGCCTTTATCAGGTGCGCTTTCTCTGGCCAGTAGAAGTGCGGTTTGCACTCCGCGCAGATTTGGCAGTCCCTGGTGGCTGTTCTGACCTCCTTGATGGAGTAGGGCCGGTTGCGGGTCTTGATAAAGTGGAAAAAGCGAGTGACCCCCGGGTGGCATAAGTCCTCGTGGAGGGCTCGGAGGTGGTCCACTTGTGCGGTGGCACATGTGCCGTGGGACAGCGCGTCAGGAGACTCGTTTAGCTTCCCCGGACGGTACAAGATCTCGTAGTTGTAGGTGGAGAGTTTGATCCTCCACTGCAAGATCTTGACGTTTTTTATCTTGCCCCGCTGTGCATTATCGAACATGAACGCAACCGACTGTTGGTCAGTGAGGAGAGTGAATCTTCTGCCAGCCAGGTAATGCCTCCAATGTCGCACAGCTTCTACGATGGCATGGGCCTCCTTTTCCACTGAGGAGTGGTGGGTTTCGGAAGCATGGAGGGTACGTGAGAAGAAGGCCACTGGCCTGCCCGCTTGGTTGAGGGTGGCTGCCAGAGCTACGTCAGACGCGTCGCTCTCGACCTAGAAGGGGAGGGACTCGTCGATGGCGTGCATCGTGGCCTTTGCAATGTCCGTTTTGATGCGGCTGAAGGCCTGACGGGCCTCTATCGACAGGGTAAAAGCTGTCCGCATAGTTGGGGACCCACTGGGTGTAGTAACTGAAAAACCCGAAGCAGCGCTTCAGGGCCTTGGAGCAGTGAGGGAGTGGGACCTCCATAAGGGGGCGCATGCACTCAGGGTCGGAGCCTATAACTCCATTTTGCACTACGTAGCTGAGGATGGCTAGGCGGTCGGTGCTAAACACGCATTTATCCTTGTTGTATGTAAGGTTAAGGATCTTTGCGGTCTGGAGGAATTTTCGGAGGTTGGTGTTGTAGTCCTGCTGACCGTGGCCGCAGATGGTGACATTATCGAGATACGGGAATGTTGCCCGTAAACCGTACCAGTCAACCATTCGGTCCATCTCGCGCTGGAAGACCGAGACCCCGTTGGTGACACCGCAGGGAATCCTTAAGAAGTGACAGAGCCGCCCATCTGCCTCGAAGGCAGTGTATTTGCGGTCACTAGTGCGGCTGGGGAGCTGGTGGTAGGCAGACTTAAGATCCACCGTGGAGAAGACCTTGTAATGCGCGATCCTGTTTACCAGGTCGGATATGCGGGGGAGAGGATACGCGTCCAGCTGTGTAAACCTGTTGATGGTCTGACTGTAGTCGATGACCATCCTATGCTTCTCCCCAGTCTTTACCACCACTACTTGAGCTCTCCAGGGACTGTTGCTTGCTTCAATGGCGCCTTCCCTCAGAAGCCTTTGGACCTATGACCTAATAAAGATCCGGTCCTGGGCACTGTACCGTCTGCTCCTGGTGGCGAGGGTTTGCAATCCGGGGTGAGGTTCGCAAACAGGGAAGGCGGGTCGACCTTAAGGGTCGCGAGGCCGCAGACAGTGAGGGGGGTATAGGGCCGTCGAATTTGAAAGTTAGACTTTGGAGATTACACTGGAAGTCTAAACCCAGGAGCGTAGCCGCGCAGAGGTGGGGAAGGATGTAGAGCTGGTAATTTTTAAACTCCCTTCCCTGGACTGTGTGGTTTGCTGCACAAAACCCCTTTATCTCTACTGAGTGGGAACCGGAAGCCAGGGAGATTTTCTCATTAACGGAGTGGACGAGGAGAGAACAGCGCCTTACCGTGTCGGGGTGTATGAAGGTCTCCGCGCTCCCAGAGTCGATTAGGCAGGACGTCTCGTGCCCGTTGATAAATACAGTCGTTGTAGCAGTTGAGAGTGTTCGAGGCCGGGATTGATCCAGAGTCACCGAGGCTAATCGCAGCAGTTGAGTGTTCTCTTCAGGCAGTGTGTGGTCAGCTGAGCTGGGGTCCTGGGGGTCCATCCAAGATGGCGGCTCCCATTGGTCGCACATGGCTGGGGGTGCACAAAATAGCGGCGCCCATCCATCTAACGTGGCGTCCACGGAACAAGATGAGGGTTCCGCACGTGGCCCTGGAGTAGGGAGATGGCGTCGCCAGCTGGCCGCACGGGGACCGTGGAGCGGTTTGTGGTGGTGGTCCGCATTCGCCGCCAGAGACCGCGGCAACCTCACGGGCCTGGCATACCACCACGAAATGGCCCTTTCCGCTTCCTCGATGAGGGTGTAAATCTCCGGGCTCACCCTTGAATGCAGGACTTGCATTTTCTGTTCTCCCGTGGGTGTGTTTTCAGCCGTCCCGAGATATCCTTTAAAGCACGCCAGTGTTATTGAAAATATGGAAAGATGTGTCATTTGAAACATGGAAGTTTGGCAATATCTGGTCTGAGAGAAACATGAGAGAATACAGGGCAAGATCCCACAAAGGGGTTAACAGCAGCTGCCAGGGAAGAATGGTAAAATGCAGATACCCTTGGTCAAGCAGGCTTAGCAAACAAGACAAGCAGGATTTTGAATGAAGCCAAAAACAATGGCTCACACCTTCATTGAAATTAACTATCTTAGTAAGGGGCTGGAAAAGAATGGATGAGGGTCAGTTGAATTTGGTGAGAATTCCAGGTGTGAAAATTTGCGAATACCAGGTAAATTAAAGAAAACTGGAGAATATCAGTCTACGCGAAACATAATTTAAAGCCAAAATCAAAGTCAAAATTATGACCTGAGGACACAATTGGAAAATAAAACTATAGAAATGACAGGAATTAAAAGTAACACCTCTTGAAGTCAAAGCATTTTGAACATCACAAAGGACACAATGTAATCAGATATATGAGATGAGGTTATGTCAAAATGAATACTTAGTTGGATTAGAATGTTTAGATCAAAGATACTTTTTACAATCAAAGAGAATCAAGAGTTACTTTACAATAAAGTCATAAAAACTAGAGAACTGTTAGACAAATATATAAACCCGAAGAAAGGGACAGCCAGCAGAGCCAGCTCTCATAGCTCGGTACATGGGAAAGATAGGACACAGCAACCGGGCTAACCAGCGAATACATCTAAAGAAGACGAGATTTTAAAAAGAAGATTGATTGTCAAGTTGGGCCTGAAGGTCCCTTCAACCAACCAGAAGGATTCAGAAGCAAGATCTTTTTACTTTTCTGTAAAGACAGTGATTGCATCTTTTAAAAAGAAAAAAATATATAATAATAAAATAACTTAAAAGTTTTAACCTGAAACAGTGGTTATTCCAAAGTCTACTTTACTTACTTAGCAACGCAGGACCCAGGATATCAAATGCTACTAAGTGGTAAGTAGATGAAATCTTCGGTGAAGGTATGGGTTATACCGGGGGATAACTTGAAAACATAGTTTGACCTGAATAGCACCCACTGAAGTCTCCATCAGAGTCGGGGAATGGGAATTCCTGTTCACCATATTGGTATAGGGGGAATTCTAAGAATAGTGGTGAGTTTTTAACTTCACCAGTCAGTGCTTGAAGATTGCCGCTGTGTTTGCCGCGTGGGGGCTGAGTTGCAGACACTCCGGCTTGATTCAGAGCTCCATCCTTTTAAACCTAGCTTATTAAATTGATGCACGATCAATGACCACTGAAGCGAGGTTGTAGTCCAACTGAAGGCTTTAATAAGCTAGATGTTTCCCCCAGCAGCTCAGGTACAGAATTAAGGATGCTGGGGCGTCATGGGCTCTTATACCCCGCCTAGCAGGGCGGAGCTACCACACAGCTTGACCAAGAGGAAGCATACACTTTCTACCAATGGTGTTCCAGCATTACCAGGTACCGTAATACCTCTACTACCACAGGGAGCTGGTGGTATGCAGACTTCAGATTCACCGTGGAGAACACGCGGTAGTGAGCGATCTGATTGACCATGTCTGCAATCCGGGGAAGGAGGTACGCATCAAGTTGCGTAAACCGGTTAATGGTCTGGCTGTAATCAACCACCATCCGGAGCTTCTCCCCGGTCTTGACAACCACCACCTGAGCTCTCCAGGGGCTATTGCTGGCCTCTATGACTTCTTCCCGCAAGAGGCGCAGGACCTCAGACCTAATAAATATTCTGTCCTGCATGCTATATTGCCTGCTGCGAGTGGCTACTGGCTTGCATTCAGTGGTGAGATTAGCGAAGAGGGAAGGAGGGTCGACTTTCAGAGTGGCTAGGCTGCACACAGTGAGTGAGGTCCATCAAAGTTAAGCGTCAGGCTCTTGAGATTATATTGAAAATCGAGCCCTAAAAGGAGGGGGGGCGCAGAGGTCTGGGAGCACGTACAGCTGGAAATTAGTGTACTCAGCGCCCTCTACCGCTAAGGTTATCGTAGTGCACCCTCGGATTTGTACCGAGTGCGACCCGGAGGCGAGGGAAATTGTTTATTGCGCTGGGAATATCGGGAGCGAGCAGCGGCTTACAAGATCCGGGTGGATGAAACTCTCAGTGCTCCCGGAGTCAAACAGGCAAGGTGTCTTGTATCCGTTAACCCGGACGGCCATCATTGAGCTCTTGAGGTGCTTGGGTCGCGACTGCTCCAAGATGACTGCGCTGACTTGAGGGTAACCGGCACTTGGTTACCCCCCGGTGACTGTCCAAGCAGGTCGTACACGTCGAGCGGCGTAGCAGATGGCGTCCAAGATGGCGGCCCCCGTTGATCAAGCGTGGCGGGCATCGAGGAAGATAGCGTCCAAGATGGCGGCACCCATGGATCGCACGTGGCCGGCCGCGTAGGGGAGGATGGCCAAAATGGCGGCCCCTGTGAGTCGCACATGCTGTGTGGAGTCGGCAGGCACGCTGCCACATTACGAGGTCTGCGGGCCTGAGAGTCGGTAGTCCGGGTCTGAGAGTTCGCATGCTTACTGCAAAAATAGCAAGGCAACCCCCCATGATGAGCGGGTGGGCGCGCAGCACAGGCCTGGGGTAGTCTCTGGTCGGGAGCCCACGAGGGGGTCGAGTGTTCGGCCGGAAATGCAGTGAGGCTCTGGAAAGCGACCTCCAGTGAAGTCGCCAGTTTCACTGTCTCGTCCAGGTCCTGGGCCCCTTTCTCGAGCAGTCGCTGTCGGACATGATTTGATCTGACCCCCGCAACGTAGGCGTCTCGGACGGCGAGCTCCATGTGCTGAGTGGCCGTAACGGCCTGATAGTTGCAGTTGCGCGCGAGGGCTTTGAGGTCGCGCAGATAGTCGTTGAGTGACTCCCTGGGACGCTGGCGTTGAGTAGTGAGAATATGTCGCGCATCGACCTCGTTCACAGGCCGCACGTAGATGCACTCGACGATTGCGAGAGCGGCGGTATATGAGGTGACCTCTTCGAGTTGCACAGAAATGCGGTGATTCACCCGTGCGTGGAGGAGACTCAATCTTTGTTCGCCCGTGACGGATGGCGTCGACGACGCGGCAAGGTAGGCCTTGAAACATCACAGCCAGTGTGAAAAAATTTCCTTCGCCTCCGCGGCCTGTGGATTGAGCTCCAGTCTGTCAGGTTTGAGGGCTGACTCCACAATTGTTTTTGTTCAGATAGTTAATTAAATTGATGCGACCATCAATTCACTCAAGGACTCGAGTCGGAGTAAAACAGTGGTTTTAATTAACTATCAACTTTGCCTGCCTGCGACTGGTACATACTGAGGACAGTCCCACAGGCCAGCTACTCTTATACTCCTTCAAAGGGGCGGAGCCATGGGCGGAGCCATGGACGGAGCCCGTACATGCTCCAACATCCTCCAACATCTCCCCCTGTGGGTGAAGCCATACAATGGTCCACAGATAAAACTCACAAGGTTAATAACATAGAACATAATTGGTGAATTAACTGTATTTACATTCACCACATAGCATGAGCATCGTATGCCAGCTTTTGCCGGTTTCTGAGTTGCTGCACCTTTTGCTGCACTGGGAGGTGATCCAGGTCTGGTAAATGAATGGCCGGAACAGTCGTCCGCAGGTCTCGATTCATAAGGAGCTGTGCCGGAGACATACCGGTGGACAGAGGGGTTGCCCTGTACGCCAGCAGCGCAAGGTTAAAGTCAGAAACCGAGTCCGCAGCCTTGCAGAGCAATTGCTTCACTATATGGATCCCTTTTTCGACCATCCCGTTAGATTGCAGGTAATGCGGGCTCGAGGTAATGTACTTGAACTGGTACAGCTTGGCAAATTTGGACCACTCTTGGCTTTGGAAGCAGGGACCGTTGTCGCTCATGACGGTGAGTGGAATACCATGCCTGGCAAATGTCTCCTTGCAGGCCTTGATGACTGTCCTTGATGTGAGGTCAGACAGTTTCACCACTTCCGGGTAGCTCGAAAAGTAATCGATGATGAACACATAGTCATTGGCATGAAAAAGGTTGATTCCCACCTTAGACCACGGAGAAGTCACAATCTCGTGTTGCTGGAGTGTTTCTTTGGGCTGAGCAGGCTGGAAACGCTGGCAGGTCGCACAATTGAGGACCATGTTGGAAATGTCCTGGTTGATTCCAGGCCAATAGACAACCTGCCGGGCCCTGCGCCTGCATTTCTCGACACCGAGGTGTCCCTCGTGGATCTGTTTGAGCACTAAGCTCTGGAGGCTGCGAGGAATAACGATACGATCCAGCTTGAGGAGGATCCCCTCGACAACTGTTAGGTCATCCTTCGCATTAAAGAACTGGGGGCATTGCCCTTTCTGCCAACCATTTGCAAGGTGTTGCATGACCCGCTGCAGAAGAGAGTCCTTGGCAGTCTCTTCTCAAATGTTGACCACTCTTTCATCTGAGGCCGGGAGGTTGCTGGCACACAGTTGCACCTGTGCCTCAATTTGGCGGATGAAGTCGACCTGTTCACAGGGCGAGCTGATGCCGCACGATAGGGCGTCCGCAATGATTAGCTCTTTGCCCCCTGTATAAACCAACTCGAAATCATACGTGCGGAGTCAAAGGAGAATGTGCTGAAGCCTGGGCGTCATAGAACATAGAACACAGAAAAATACAGCACAGAACAGGCCCTTCGGCCCACGATGTTGTGCCGAACCTTTGTCTTAGATTAATCATAGATTATCATTGAATTTACAGTGCAGAAGGAGGCCACTCGGCCCATTGAGTCTGCACCGGCTCTTGGAAAGAGCACCCTACCCAAAGTCAACACCTCCACCCAACACAAAGGGCAATTTTGGACACTAAGGGCAATCTACCATGGCCAATCCACCTAACCCACACATCTTTGGACCGTGGGAGGAAACCGGAACACCCGGAGGAAACCCACGCAGACACGGGGAGGACGTGCAGACTCCGCACAGCCAGTGACCCAAGCCGGAATCGAACCTGGGACCCTGGAGCTGTGAAGCAATTGTGCTATCCACAATGCTACCGTGCTGCCCTTAAGAACAAATAAATCTACACTATATCATTTTACCGTAATCCATGTACCTATCCAATAGCTGCTTGAAGGTCCCTAATGTTTCCGACTCAACTACTTCCACAGGCAGTGCATTCCATGCCCCCACTACTCTCTGGGTAAAGAACCTACCTCTGATATCCCTCCTATATCTTCCACCTTTCACCTTAAATTTATGTCCCCTTGTAATGGTTTGTTCCACCCGGGGAAAAAGTCTCTGACTGTCTACTCTATCTATTCCCCTGATCATCTTATAAACCTCTATCAAGTCGCCCCTCATCCTTCTCCGTTCTAATGAGAAAAGGCCTAGCACCCTCAACCTTTCCTCGTAAGACCTACTCTCCATTCCAGGCAACATCCTGGTAAATCTTCTTTGCACCTTTTCCAAAGCTTCCACATCCTTCCTAAAATGAGGCGACCAGAACTGTACACAGTACCCCAAATGTGGCCTTACCAAAGTTTTGTACAGCTGCATCATCACCTCACGGCTCTTAAATTCAATCCCTCTGTTAATGAACGCGAGCACACCATAGGCCTTCTTCACAGCTCTATCCACTTGAGTGGCAACTTTCAAAGATGTATGAACATAGACCCCAAGATCTCTCTGCTCCTCCACATTGCCAAGAACTCTACCGTTAACCCTGTATTCCGCATTCATATTTGTCCTTCCAAAATGGACAACCTCACACTTTTCAGGGTTAAACTCCATCTGCCACTTCTCAGCCCAGCTCTGCATCCTATCTATGTCTCTTTGCAGCCGACAACAGCCCTCCTCACAATCCACAACTCCACCAATCTTCGTATCGTCTGCAAATTTACTGACCCACCCTTCAACTCCCTCATCCAAGTCATTAATGAAAATCACAAACAGCAGAGGGCCCAGAACTGATCCCTGCGGTACGCCACTGGTAACTGGGATCCAGGCTGAATATTTGCCATCCACCACCACTCTCTGACTTCTATCGGTCAGCCAGTTCGTTATCCAACTGGCCAAATTTCCCACTATCCCATGCCTCCTTACTTTCTGCAGAAGCCTACCATGGGGAACCTTATCAAATGCCTTACTAAAATCCATGTACACTACATCCACTGCTTTACCTTCATCCACATGCTTGGTCACCTCCTCAAAGAATTCAATAAGACTTGTAAGGCAAGACCTACCGCTCACAAATCCATGCTGACTATCCCTAATCAAGCAGTGTCTTTCCAGATGCTCAGAAATCCTATCGTTCAGTACCCTTTCCATGACTTTGCCTACCACCGAAGTAAGACTAACTGGCCTGTAATTCCCAGGGTTATCCCTAGTCCCTTTTTTGAACAGGGGCACGACATTCGCCACTCTCCAATCCCCTGGTACCACCCCTGTTGACAGTGAGGACGAAAAGATCATTGCCAACGGCTCTGCAATTTCATCTCTTGCTTCCCATAGAATCCTTGGATATATCCCGTCAGGCCCGGGGGACTTGTCTGTCCTCAAGTTTTTCAAAATGCCTAACACATCTTCCGTCCTAACAAGTATTTCCTCGAGCTTACCAGTCTGTTTCACACTGTCCTCTCCAACAATATGGCCCCTCTCATTTGTAAATACAGAAGAAAAGTACTCGTTCAAGACCTCTCCTATCTCTTCAGACTCAATACACAATCTCCCGCTACTGTCCTTGATTGGACCTACCCTCGCTCTAGTCATTCTCATATTTCTCACATATGTGTAAAAGGCCTTGGGGTTTTCCTTGATCCTACCCGCCAAAGATTGTTCATGCCCTCTCTTAGCTCTCCTAATCCCTTTCTTCAGTTCCCTCCTGGCTATCTTGTATTCCTCCAATGCCCTGTCTGAACCTTGTTTCCTCAGCCTTACATAAGTCTCCTTTTTCCTCTTAACAAGACATTCAACCTCTCTTGTCAACCATGGTTCGCTCACTCGACTATCTCTTCCCTGCCTGACAGGGACATACATATCAAGGACACGTAGTACCTGTTCCTTGAACAAGTTCCACATTTCACTTGTGTCCTTCCCTGACAGCCTATGTTCCCAACTTATGCACTTCAATTCTTGTCTGACAACATCGTATTTACCCTTCCCCCAATTGTAAACCTTGCCCTGTTTCACGCACCTATCCCTCTCCATTACTAAAGTGAAAGTCACAGAATTGTGGTCACTACCTCCAAAATGCTCCCCTACTAACAAATCTATCACTTGCCCTGGTTCATTACCAAGTACTAAATCCAATATTGCCCCTCCTCTGGTCGGACAATCTACATACTGTGTTAGAAAAGCTTCCTGGACACACTGCACAAACACCACCCCATCCAAACTATTTGATCTAAAGAGTTTCCACTCAATGTTTGGGAAGTTAAAGTCACCCATGACTACTACCCTGTGACTTCTGCACCTTTCCAAAATCTGTTTCCCAATCTGTTCCTCCACATCTCTGCTACTATTGGGGGGCCGATAGAAAACTCCCAACAAGGTGACTGCTCCTTTCCTATTTCTGACTTCAACCCATACTACCTCAATAGGGTGATACTCCTCGAACTGCCTTTCTGCAGCTGTTATACTATCTCTAATTAACAATGCCACCCCCCCCCCCACCTCTTTTACCACCCTCCCTAATCTTATTGAAACATCTATAACCAGGTCCAACAATCATTTCTGCCCCTCTTCTATCCAAGTTTCCGTGATGGCCACCACATCGTAGTCCCCAGTACCGATCCATGCCTCACGTTCACCCACCTTATTCCTGATCCTTCTTGCGTTGAAGTATACAAACTTCAACCCATCTCCGTGCCTGCAAGTACTCTCCTTTGTCAGTGTTCCCTTCCCCACTGCCTCATTACACGCTTTGGCGTCCTGAATATCGGCTACCTTAGTTGCTGGACTACAAATCCGGTTCCCATTTCCCTGCCAAATTAGTTTAAACCCTCCCAAAGAGTACTAGAAAACCTCCCTCCCAGGATATTGGTGCCCCTCTGGTTCAGATGCAACCCGTCCTGCTTGTACAGGTCCCACCTTTCCCAGAATGCGCTCCAATTATCCAATACCTGAAGCCCTCCCTCCTACACCATTCCTGCAGCCACGTGTTCAACTGCACTCTCTCCCTGTTCCTAGCCTCGCTGTCACGTGGCACCGGCAACAAACCAGAGATGACAACTCTGTCTGTCCTGGCTTTTAACTTCCAGCCTAACTCCCTAAACTCGTTGATGACCTCCACACCCCTTTTCCTACCTACGTCGTTGGTACCAATGTGCACCACGACTTCTGGCTGCTCCCCCTTCCCCTTAAGTATCCTGAAGACACGATCCGAGACATCCCTGGCCCTGGCACCCGGGAGGCAACATACCTTCCGAGAGTCTCGCTCGCGACCACAGAATCTCCTATCAATTCCCCTAACCATTGAATCTCCTACAACTATTGCTTTTCTATTCTCCCCCCTTCCCTTCTGAGCCCCAGAGCCAGACTCAGTGCCAGAGACCTGGCCGCTAGGGCCTTCCCCGGTAGGTCATCCCCCCCAACAGCATCCAAAACGGTATACTTATTTTGAAGGGGAACGGCCACGAGGGATCCCTGCAATGTCTGCCTGTTTGGTTTTTTTCCCCTGACTGTAACCCAGCTATTCTTGTCCTGTGCCTTGGGTGTGGTTACCTCCCTGTAACTCTTCTCTATCACCCCCTCTGCCTCCCAGATGATCCGAAGTTCATCCAGCTTCAGCTCCAGTTCCCTAACACGGTCTTTGAGGAGCTGGAGTTGGGTGCACTTCCCGCAGGTAGAGGCAGCGGGGGCACCGGTGGTATCCCTCACCACCCACATCCTACAGGAGGAGCATGCAACTGGCCTAGCCTCCAACCCCCCTTACCTTACAGAATATAGCTGCCCTGTGGACCAACTGGATCTCCGCCCTCCGACTCTGCTCCCAGTCAGCTGTACTCTCTGTAAACACCTGGCTCTCTACTCACTCTTTGCGGAAATGTAGGAAACAAAATGAAAGGAGCACCTTACTCCCTCTTCACCTAACTGCCTCAGTCACCAAACTCTCACTATAGCACTCAAATGCACCCAAATTCAGCACTCCCTCAGTCGCCAAACTCTCACTATAGCACTCAAATGCACCCAAATTCAGCACTCCCTCAGTCACCAAACTCTCACTATCGCACTCAAATGCACCAAATTCAGCACTCAGTGCAAACAAAGTCTGCACTGTAGGGGGGTCACTTTTATACTGTGAATCTAGCCTCTGAAAACTGGCCTAATCCAATTAACTAATTAACAAGCTCCAGCTGCAAGTGCCTACAAGTAGAAGCTTTGTCTAAAGCTGATTGAAAATTCACCTTCTTCTAAACCAAACAGCAACTTTTAAGTTAATTAACTAAATAAAAGAAAGACTAGACTTTAGATTAAAATGAAGCCTTATACTCCCTCGGTCACCAAACTCTCACTATAGCACTCAAATGCACCAAATTCAACACTCAGTGCATTCAATTCCTTATGAATGATATGGACTAAGGGCCTGTGGTCAGTCTCTACTGTGAAGGTTGGTAGACCGTAAACGTAGTCACGGAACTTTACAATGCCGGTTAGGAGGCCCAGGCACTCTTTCTCTATCC
This sequence comes from Scyliorhinus torazame, assembly GCF_047496885.1. Taxonomy (NCBI): domain Eukaryota; kingdom Metazoa; phylum Chordata; class Chondrichthyes; order Carcharhiniformes; family Scyliorhinidae; genus Scyliorhinus; species Scyliorhinus torazame. Next base: position 39,627,669 of record NC_092715.1, on the reverse strand, counting down.
GAGCATACCTCTGCTCAGTGGGAGTCATGGCCCTTGACACATAGGCCACTGGAGCCCAGGACGAGGAGTCATCCTTCTGGAGGAGTACCGCACCAATGCCGTCCTGGCTGGCGTCCGTGGAGATTTTCGGCTCTCTCTCCGGGTCAAAGAACGCTAGTATCGGAGCAGTGGTGAGCTTTGCCTTTAACTCGAGCCACTCTGCTTGATGTGTGGGTAGCCAGTTGACTTCTTCACCAGATGCCTGAGAGCCGTGGTGTGTGATGCGAGGTTGGGAATGAACTTTCCCAAAAAGTTAACCATACCGAGGAAGCGTAGTACCACCTTCTTGTCTTCCGGGGTCTTCATGGTGTTGATGGCCTTGACTTTGGCCGAGTCTGGTTGTACACCCTGTTGGGATATTTGATCGCCCAGAAACTTGATTGATGACATGCTAAAGGAGCATTTGGCCTTGTTCAACTTGAGGCCGTTGGCATGTATGCGTCGAAAGACTTGTTTGAGACGAGAGGTATGTTCCTCTGGGGTCGTGGACCAGATGATTACATCATCTACGTAGACCCGAACACCCTCAATGCCCTCCAGCATCTGTTCCATGAGCCTGTGAAACATTTCAGAGGCTGAAACAATACCGAACGGCATGCGGTGTCACAGCACCTTCCGAAATGTGTATTAAACGTGCAGAGCTTCCTGCTGGACTCGTCCAGTTGTATCTGCCAGAAACCACGCAATGTACCTAGCTTCATGAAGAATTTGGCGTGTGCCATCTCACTGGTTAGCTCCTCACGCTTCGGGATCGGGTAGTGTTCCCCCATTATGTTCCGGTTAAGATCTTTGGGATCTATACATATGCGCAACTCTCCTGAGGGCTTCTTCACACAGACCACCGAGCTGACCCAGTCAGTCGGTTCCGTCACTTTAGAGATTATACCCTGGTCTTGGAGTTCCTACAGCTGCGCCTTTCAACAGTCCTTCAGAGGAGCCGGCACCCGGCATGGTGCATGGATCACAGGCGTGGCATCAGGCCTGAGTAAGATTTTGTACCGGTACGGCAGTGTACCCATCCCACTGAACACATCCGGGTATTGTGACAGGATTTTGTCAACCTCAGCCTGAAGATTCACATTGGCAGAGGACATGGCATGTACGCGCTGCACGAGATTGAGTAGCTTGCATGCATGGGCACCAAGCAGGGAAGCCTTGTCAGGCTTGACAATTTTGAATCGCAGTGTGGCATTGGAGACATGCAGGTGACAAGACCCTAATGCAGTAATGGCATTGCCATTATAATCAAGAAGCTGGCAGGCCGGCGGAGGAATTTTTGGTCGCCTTTTGATGCGATCAAGATCTGCTTGAGATATGAGATTGGCTGAAGCACCATGTCCAGCTTGAACCGGATACTGCATTGGTTAACATGAACGACAGCACGCCATTCGTCCACAGAATCCACGTTGAGGATAGATAGGCGTGTTGCTGAAATTGAGGAGGCCTTGTCACACGTAGTAATGATGCCCACACGATATGGGGACTCCAGGCAGTCATCCTCTGGATCTGTGGTGCTACCAGGATCAGAATCCAGCAGCCCATGCTGCACACATCTTACGCGTTTGCGTTGGAACTGTGATCTTCGGCCCACGACCGGTGGTGTAGACGTGCACAAGGCTGCATAATGTCCAGGCTTCCCACAATTTAAACATCGCCTGCCTCTTGCAGGGCATTGCTGCTTTAAGTGGGCTGTGCCGCAGTTTGGGCATGTCATGATGGTGACATCGTCACACTCCGTGCGTCGTCGCACATGCGCAGTGCGGTCAGCCGCCGTTCGCATCTGCGCAGTGTAGTCTTTGGCCATTTCGTTCTCCCGTCCGTGGTGCGCATGCGTGGGACTCCGGTAAAAGCGTGCAAAATGGCCGCCTTCATCGATATTAAGGCGCTGCATCCGGGTGATGGCCTGTACACTCTCTGCCTCGTGAGAGGCAAGTTGGTCCTGTTCTGCCGATTTAAGTCGGGAAAAGCGACTTTTCACCTGTTCATGCACTTTACACGTCTCGATAGAGACTGGCAGCGTCATGTTTTGTAATTTTAGGAGCTGCTCCCGCAGGGCGTCGGAGTGGACCCAAACACGATCTGATCCCTGATGAAGGAATCAGCGGTGTCACCATAGTTGCAGGACTGCGCTAAGATACATAGATGAGTTAGAAAGTATTGGAAAGGCTCATCCTTACCCTGAAGGCATTGCTGGAAGACATAGCGTTCAAAGCTCTCATTCGTTTCGACTTCACAGTGACTGTCGAGTTTGGCTAAAACGGTTTTGAACTTGGTCTTGTCCTCGCTGTCGGAAAAAGTGAGTGAGTTGAAGATTTGGATGGCTTGGTCCCCCGCAGTCGATAGGAGCAGCGCGATTTTTCTGGCATCGGACGCGTCCTCGAGGCCCGAGGCCTCAATGTAAAGACTGAACTTCTGCTTGAAGACCCTCCAGTTGGCGCCAAGATTGCCGGAGATCCGTAGCTGTGGAGGGGATCTTCTCCATGCCGCCGGAAGGCACTTGCTGGTCGTCACTGAATTATTCAAGGTAAATTACTTAGATGAAGTAGACTCCTGGTATCATGTCGTGTTATTGACCCTGGGGTAACATGGACTGCAACTGGCTGCAGTTAGACTGGAAAGGAGACACCAAACTTAGCCGTTGGTTCAATCCGATTTATTGAACTTCTGTAACAAGGCACACAGTTTGCTGTGGGTTGACACTCCACTATTCTAAGTGTGCTAACTCTAACTAACTAGACCAGACTAGCTCTGACTCACGTGTAGAAGGTGCTAACTGATATATACACCCTGACTGTCACTACAGTTGTCACCAGTGGAAAGAGGCGGAGTGCTGATGCCTCGTGTGTTTTATAGTAGTGTTCTGTCTAGTGATTGGTTGTGTTTTGTCCTGTGTGTTGATTGGCTAACCTGGGTGTCTATCACTGCCTGTCTTTACCTCATGATATGCATGAGTGCATATTATGACACTAGGCTCCTCAACGACTCTCCCACGGACTGATCTGTTCCCTGTAAGAACTCTAATCACGACTCCCTTGCTCATGTATTTGCTTTGTTTGGAGCCTTGTTCCGCACTGTAACCAATCACTGTTTGTCGATGTACCATTTATCAATTTTCTTTGTTAATTGCAATTCTCTGTTGATTATTCTTTTGCGTACTATGTATGTACTGTGTACGTTCCCTTGGCCGCAGAAAAATACCTTTCACTGTACATCGGTACATGTGACAATAAATCAAATCAAATCACTGTGTAAATGCCTGAAAAGAACCTGGGACTCAATATTTGCCAAGGATTGTATCGGAGGTGATTTTCTATTTGTCGGCATTTTGATTCCAATTTAGTATCATGCAGAGCTTAACTGCTCAGATGGAAAAATTCATTTGAGCCAGGAAACTTTAATTATTATGGATTTAACCAATTATCAGAAAAGGATCATAACTTTTGGGAATAACATAAGCAATTGGAATTATTACTGCACCTGCAAGATAAAACAATTCCAAGATGCTTTACAGAAGCTTCATCAGTCAAAAAAAAGGATGGAATCCTGTGGAGGAGACAGGTTTCACCTGCTGACTGGGAAGCCAGTGAGAGATTTGCATTGCTTCCTATGGGGTTGACCACTGAACCACGAGCTAATCAGGCAGTTTAGAGGACACCACACGGGCCTTTCCTTGGGATTAGGACAGTAGGGGCAGTTGTCTGTCCTGCTGGGAGCTTTCAGCCAATCAGAAGCTGACAGCTCCTTTGCTCAACAGTGCCACTGGGGAAGCAGTGGCCAACTGCCTCCAGTGGCCCTGGATCTTGAAGTGACCCAGGCCACTGGTATGTAATGGCAGGAAAGGTTATCTACGGAGCGTATTGGAGGGTAGAGGATGTAAGGAAGTATAGGGAGGTCACAGGCAAGGGCAAGAGATGTTCTCAGCGGGCCTATCCCCCATTCCCAGTGCCGGATCCCTCAATCAGACGCTGATTGCCTTTGAAGAAGGGCCCCTACTCTGGGAGGTGACAAGCAGCCTGCACTGGTTTGATTGTCATGGCCATCACATTGCAACAAGCCCACCCAAAGCTGGGTTAACACCAGCATTGGTGGGATGAGGCCCTGAAGTGATGATTAACTGTACACTTTAGAGCCTCAATTGGCAGTGGGGCAGGAAAGCTGACCACTGGCCTTCCCACCCCAGGCTCGATCAGGGTGGAGGCGGGAAGGTGGAGGGGTGATTTCCCATCACTGTCTTACCTGATTAAAAGCCCTCGCAGCCTCCAAACACACCACTGGAGATGGCAGGTAGGTTTTTAAGGAGTCCATAAAAAGGGCAGAGAAGGGTGGTGAAGTACCGAGACACCCAAAGGCATGTTTGGCGATGGTGGGGCGAAAGAATTCCAGGGATTGGAGGAGTGCGGAGTTGTGGGTTATAAAGCTACAGAAGGTAATGGGGATAAAGAGGGGAAAATCTATGGAGGAAATTGAATATGACGGTGAGAATTTTTAAAACGTTGCGTTCCAAACAATACTGTAGCACATTCAGTTGACAGTGGTATAATCATAACTGTTTTTTTTAAATTATAAGCAAAATGTTGTTGTCAGAAAGACTGTACTTGTCATTCTACCGTCCACCTATATGTGTTTTTCTGATAATAGTACTATAATCTGCATGACGTCCAAATAAGAGGCGTTGGTGCAGGAAAAGTCATAAAATGCGGCAATGTGATCAGTGGGCCAAAGACCTGGTTGAATAAGTTAAAAACAAAGATGCACAGAAGTATTAGAAAATTGCCTGAAAAAGCTGTGTCAGCTTAACATATGGAAACACAGCAGTGGAGAGCAGAGAAAGAGCAAAATAGAAAGGGAGGGATTGATGTGATTTTCCGATAAGGAAAATAAGGCCTAAATTGGTGCCCCTGGGTCGGGACCACAGAGTCGGGGCAATTCCCGACCCAGGAGAAAGTGCCCCGGATGGTCGGATTTTCAGTCCCGGTGGAAATGGGAGTTGTGATGGTTGACCCGGGAAATCGTGCAGAGGTTGTTGGATGTAGGCGAGGAGGGTGGAGGGTGCTGGGCGGAGGCCTGCCTTGGTACATCAGCACTGTGTGGAAGCTTCTTTAAACAAAACATAAAACAGCCTTCCAGCCCTCACTTTTCACACCCCGCACACACTCCCCATGCCCCACCCGTGCCTACCCATGGTACCTCATGCCCACCACCCACCTTCATGGCCCCTCATCCTGTCCATGCCAATTTATGCCCTCTCTACCCACCGCCTTTACCCCTCATACCCTTCACCCACCTCCCCTGATCCCCACACCCTCTGTGCTAACTTATGCTCATGTACACACATCCATGACCCTTTATAGCCCCCTGCCAACTTTGTGCCAACTCATTTCAACATATGCCCTCACCCTTGCATCCTCCACGTCAACGCACCCAGTATCAAGCATGGGCAAACCTCAAGGCCCATGCTGAGATTAAATTAAGTTCCGGGTCTGGATAATCGCTTGACTCGGAGCACCTAGTCGGAATATTTCCCAACTCCGCACACCTGACCCGGAAGAAAATGACCCAGAATTTGGGATTTATGTTCCAATAGGCTTATCAGGGAGTCAGGTCAGCTGATCCTGGAATGAGTGGGGAGATGGGCTGAAGGCCTGTCTCGGTGCTCCAGCACTGTGTTGCAACCCAAAAAATATATAAACCAGCCCTCCATCCCTCACAATTTCACACACACTCCCATTCCTCATTCAAGTAAACCCATGCTCCCAACCCCATCTGGCCACCCCCATGGCCCCTGAAACCTTCCATTGCCCTCATAATCTCTACTGCTCCGCATACCCTGCATGCCAACCTTTGCCCATATGACCACCCCTATCATAGAATCATAGAATTTACAATGCAGAAGGAGGCCATTCGGCCCATAGAGTCTGCACCACCCTTGGAAAGAGCACCCTACCTAAACCTATACCTCCAACCTATTGGGCTGGTTTAGTTCAATAGGCTGGACAGCTAATTTGTGATGTAGAACAAGGCCAGCAGCGTGGGTTCAATTCCCATACCAGCTGAGAATTCTGAATTCCCCCTCTGTCTCCCCGAACAGGTGCAGGAATGTGGCAACTAGGTGTTTTTCACAGTAACTTCATTGCAGTGTTAATGTAAGCCTACTTGTGACAATAAAGATCATTATTTAAAAAAATTATTATCCCTTCACCTCCACTCTATCCCTGTAACCCCACGTAACCATTTTTTTTGGACACTAAGGGCAATTTACCATAGCCAATCCACCTAACCTGCACATCTTTGGACTGTGGGAGGAAACCGGAGCACCCGGAGGAAACCCACGCAGATACGGGGAGAACATGCAGACTCCGCACAGACAGTGACCCAAGCTGGGAATCAAACCTGGGACCCAGAAGATATGAAGCAACTGTGCTAACCACTGTGCTACCGTGCTGCCCCTATGGTCTATGCCCTATGGTCATTCATACTCTCCATAATATCTCATGCTCAACCGTCCACCCCCATGGCCCTGCCCCTGGACCAACATCATGCCAACTCAAGCCAAACCATACCCCCACCCACCATCCTTTGCCCTGACATCTACCATAAAAAAACTTCCAAATATCAACAATGGACACAACTCAGGAATCATGTTGAGATGAAATAAAATAAAGTTCCACATGTCTATTGCCAACTTTCTCTTAAAATAAATGTTCAATCCAAAAACAAATGCTGCATTTCCATTCCTTCAGCTATATAATTCCTTAAAAGAAGAAACATTTCATTCAAATTCATACTGCCTTATAAAATCAAGCATTGGAATTCATTGTCCCACTTCAAAGTGTCCATACCCACTTGGAGATGTCAATCAAATTGTGATATGTCAGGCATCTTACTATGACAATGGAAGGTTGTGAAATCAGTCATGCAGCACTTACGCAGTAATGGTTAATGTCAATGGGCAGAGTGAAATGGTAAGCAATTACTTTTATACACTCCGGACATCTGTTCCAAAGAGTGATAAAGGGCAATATTTAGATGAGCACTTGAAATGCCACAGAATGCAAGATACGGACCAAGTGCTGGAAAATTGCATTAGAATAGATAGGTGCTTCATGGCCGGGCAGGACACGATATGTTGAAGGGCCTCATTCTGTGCTGTAAAACTCTATGATTCTATGACAGCTTGACAGTTGCCTTTGAGAGTTCATTTTGACAGTTTCATTGGGCTTGACAGTTATGAGATCATGTACTTTTTACGCATATTCATGCTGAATTTTAACTACCCCAAGGGTCACCTTATTGCTCCCAATGGGTATCTGATCGCCTGACCTGGCACAAAAAAAAATCAAGCTTGAAGTCTAATTAATTGTTATTGGACATTATAATAATGTATATTGAAAAACCTTCCCTTTCTATCTTTCTTTTTCTTCAATCTGTCTTTGCCTCTCTTTATTTCTCTTTCAATGCCAGAATTAATATCGAACTCATCTACTCTAATTCACACTTTCTTCACTACCCTTCAGATTGGTGAAGTCGATATACAGTTGCCTCCCCTGTTGACTCGAATTCCAAATGAAATGAAATGAAAATCGCTTATTGTCACAAGTAGGCTTCAAATGAAGTTACTGTGAAAAGCCCCTAGTCGCCACATTCCGGCGCCTGTTCGGGGAGGCTGTTACGGGAATCGAACCGTGCTGCTGGCTTGCCTTGGTCTGCTGTCAAAGCCAGCGATTTAGCCCTGTGCTAAACAGTCCCTATTCCATATTCCTTCACTGTGACATCATCTACTTGCAACTTACAATGGAAAAAAATTTAAAATCTAAACGTCAAAGGTTAAGTCTATCTCACAACGGACACCGTTAGAAGCCTTGCCACCGCAAAATCAGGTCCAAAGATTGACCTCATTCTCTACCTCAGCAGGCCCCAATTAAAAAAAAAGACAGGAAGGTGGTATATTTGAAGGCAGGAGCACGTAACGTAAAGTGGGTTGCCAGCCTTCTGCCTTCTTGCCCAGCCCTGACCTGTTCCCCATGTTACCATTGATCAGACCATTAAGTGAACAATTAACCGGCACTTCAATGCCTCATTCTGCCTTCACCGCAAGTCTTCAGGGATAAGTGGAGGCATGACGAACAGCTTTCATTGCATGGTCTGATGGTGGGCAGAAATTGGGGAGGGGGAAGGTACCCACTTTGGGATGGATCCTTGTGCCCATCAATGGCACTGTTATCCAAGATGCAATCTCTTTGTTCTTTCCCACCTGATCTCTTTAACCTAAGTCCACCACTTCCCTCCCACCCCACCTTGCCCAATCTTCCCCGTTGGGTTATCCCAGCTTTTCCTGCCCAAAATTCCCAGACTGACCTGAACAAAGAACAAAGAACAAAGAAAAATGTCAGCACAGGAACAGGCCCTTCGGCCCTTCAAGCCTGCACCGATCCAGATCCTCAATCTAAAACTGTCACCTATTTTCTAATGATCTGTATCCCTCTGCTCCCTGCCCATTCATGTATCTGTCTAGATACATCTTAAATGACGCTATTGTGCACGCCTCTACCACCTCCGCTGGCAATGCGTTCCAGGCACCCACCACCCTCTGCGAAAAAGAACTTTCCACGCATATCTCCCTTAAACTTTTCCCCTCTCACCTTGAACTCGTGACCCCTAGTGATTGAGTCCCCCACTCTGGGAAAAAGCTTCTTGCTATCCACCCTGTCTGTACCTCTCATGATTTTGTAGACCTCAATGAGGTCCCCCCTCAACCTCCGTCTTTCTAATGAAAATAATCCTAATCTACTCAACCTCTCTTCATAGCTAGCGTCCTCCATACCTGGCAATATCCTGGTGAACCTCCTCTGCACCTTCTCCAAAGCATCCACATCCCTTTGGTAATGTGGCGACCAGAACTGTACGCAGTATTCCAAATGTGGCCGAACCAAAGTCTTATACAACTGTAACATGACCTGCCAACTCTTGTACTCAATACCCCTTCCGATGAAGGAAAGGAAAGAAAGCATGCCGTATGCCTTCTTGACCACTCTATCGACCTGCGCAGCCACCTTCAGGGTACAATGGACCTGAATACCCAGATCTCTCTGTACATCAATTTTCCCCAGGGCTTTTTCATTTACCGTATCGTTCGCTCTTGAATTGGATCTTCCAAAATGCATCACCTCGCATTTGCCCGGATTGAACTCCATCTGCCATTTCTCCGCCCAACTCTCCATTCTATCTATATTCTGCTGTATTCTCTGACAGTCCCCTTCACTATCTGCTACTCCACCAATCTTAGTGTCATCTGCAAACTTGCTAATCAGACCACCATTCTCTTCCTCCAGATCATTTATGTATATCACAAACAACAGTGTCGCAGCACGGATCCCTGTGAAACACCACTGGTCACAGTTCTCCATTTTGAGAAACTCCCTTCCACTATTACTCTCTGTCTCCTGTTGCCCAGCCAGTTCTTTATCCATCTAGCTAGTACACCCTGGACCCCATGAGACTTCACTTTCTCCATCAGCCTACCATGGGGAACCTTATCAAATGCCTCACTGAAGTCCATGTATATGACATCTACAGCCCTTCCCTCATCAATCAACTTTGTCACTTCCTCAAAGAATTCTATTAAGTTGGTAAGAATGACCTTCCCTGCACAAAACCATCTTGCCTATCACTGATAAGCCCATTTTATTCCAAATGGGAATAGATCCTATCCCTCAGTATCGTCTCCAGCAGCTTCCCTACCACTGACGTCAGGCTCACCTGTCCATGATTACCTGGATTATCCCTGCTACCCTTCTTAAACAAGGGGACAACATTAGCAATTCTCCAGTCCTCCAGTACCTCATCCGTGTTCAAGGATGCTGCAAAGATATCTGTTTGGCCCCAGCTATTTTCTCTCTCACTTTCCCCAGTAACCTGGGATAGATCTCATCCGGACCTGGGGACTTGTCCACCTTAATGCCTTTTAGAATACCCAACACATCATCCCTCCTTATGCCGACTTGACCTAGAGTAATCAAACATCTATCCCTAACCTCAACATCCGTCATGTCCCTCTCCTCGGTGAATACCGATGAAAAGTACTCGTTAAGAATCTCACCCATTTTCTCTGACTCCATGCATAACTTTCCTCCTTTGTCCTTGAGTGGGCCAATCCTTTCTCTAGTTACCGTCTTGCTCCTTATATATGAATAAAAGCCTTTGGGATTTTCCTTAACCCTGTTTGCTTAAGATATTTCATGACCCCTTTTAGCCCTCTTGATTCCTCGTTTCAGGTTCGTCTACATTCCCCATATTCTTCCAAAGCTTCGTCTGTCTTCAGTCGCCTAGACCTTATGTATGCTTTCTTTTTCCTCTTAGCTAGTCTCACAATTTCACCTGTCATCCATGGCTCCCTAATCTTGCCATTTCTATCCCTCATTTTCACAGGGACATGTCTGTCCTGCACTCTAATCAACCTCTCTTTAAAAGCCTCCCACATATCAAATATGGATTTACCTTCAAACAGCTGCTCCCAATCCACAGCCATGGTCTGGGGCGGGCCGATCGGAGGCAGGAAGAGGGCCTTATACAGCACCGCGTTAATTTTGGGCGGGCGATCCGGGTCGGGCGCGCGGCTGATCGGTGGCACTATTTGGAGGGTCCGGCTCCGCAGTCTGAGTCTGCCATGGAGCACAGTGCGGCCGCCTTAGGCCGACGCTGTGCACATGCACGGACTCTGACCCGGAAGTGCGGGGGGCCGTATCTGCAGCAAAAGCTGCGAGCTTCCCCATTCGTTCACTACTAGCCCCCTGCAGGGCTATGAATATGTGGCCTTTTCACGACAGTTTTTCTGGTGTGTAAGGTCATAGTTTTTACGATGGCATGGGGACATAGTCCCCAAAACAGAGAATCCTGACCCATGTCTTAATTCTCACATTCAATTTTGATAACTTTAATTTCTTCAAAGTAGCTTTTATTTGAGAGTATATGTAGTGTACATGTGTGTGACGAATATTTGTGGAGTGTGTGTGTTGGTGATGTCAGAGTCATGGGAGTGAGTGAGATCTGGATATTTTTTTAAATTCGTTCATGAGATGTGGGCATTGCTGACTGGGCCAGTATTTATTGCCCATCCCTTATTGCCCTTGAGGGAGCAGTTAACCACATTGATGTGGATCTCAAGTCACATGTAGGCCAGACCGGGTAAGGATGGCAGATTTCCTTCCTCAGAGGATATCTGTGAACCAGATGGGTTTTTACGACAATCGGCAGTGGTTTCATGGTCATAATTAGACTTTTTAATTGCAGATTTTTCTTCAATTCAAATTTCACCATCTGCAGTGGTGGGATTCGAACCTGTGTCCCCAGAGCATTACTCTGGGTTTCTGGTTTTCTAGTCCAGTGACAATACCACTACGCCACTGCCTCCCCAGTGAGTTGAAGTGAGACTGTTAAAGGTGTGTGTGTGTTTGAGGGACGAGTGTGTGAGGGCTAAGTATAGGTGGTGTGAAGGTGTGTGTGTGGGATATGGAGGGGGTTTAAGTATTTGGGGATGAGTGTGTGGGGAGTGAGTGTATGTGAGAAGTGAGGGAGTTTTGGACAAGTGAGTGTCAGTGGAGAGTGAATGTTTTGGTGGGGCAGGGTGATTGCCTGCGATAAGTGACTTTGTTTGACTTCAATCTGTGGAGGGCGAGGCGTTAGTGGGGAAGTAGATGTGTTTGGGGTATGAGAAAATTGAGCCAACTCTGATTTGGTGCACTCCTGTCGTTTTTATCATATGACCTTCCACCTCAAACCAGCCCGCCCTCCACAGACTCACTGGTGTCCATGTTCCAGACACATGGCCTTCCCATGTTAATTGGAAAGGGAAAACATTTGATTGGATTAATCTTGACAGTTGATATTCATTTTCCAATGCCAGTGTTTTTATAACTTAGAAATAAAAGTTTTCAAGTAAAACAAAAAAAATAATCCTTTTGAATACTTTTATTTAATTTTACTCCATGCTTTGCACTCAGCGATGTCCTCAAGGTTGAGTTTTAATTTCTGGAGACTTCGAAATCTATCCTGGAAGATTGGCAACTCTAATTTAGTGGCATAAGGAAGTCCATGCTTGTGATGCTGCCTCACTGTGTGGGGGTATGAGAACAAAGTGACTTGCTGCAGTCTTCTCAGAATCATATGGCTTCTCTTAATGTGATTGGAACTTATGTTCAGAATTGGTAAAAATTAAGATAAAATAAAAAAGGAGATTGATAAAGGCAGCTGTCGGAACAGAGGTTTTGATATGTGAATTAGCACACCAGTGAGAAAAGCATGTATTTATCTATATGACCAGGGGGAAACAATGGGGTGTACAAGAGGTAACTGCAAAGTGGAGAGATAAGAGAATTGGCACTTGTATGCTAAAAGCCGAGTCTACAGGGTGGGTAGCATCAAAGGGAAAGCATGATATATTCAGAGCACAATAACTGGAGAAAGGTACACAGTAGAGGCAGCTACCATCACAGCCACAGCAAGCTGCAGAAAACAGTTTCCCCTGAAAACAAATTATTGCTAAAAGGCGGCAGGTTAAATTCCAAAACTCGAATCAAGATGTTTACGCCTTCACTGAAATTGAAAATGGTTTTCCCAAATGGGGGCAAATAACCTGTGCGTGGTAATTATCTGCTGGATTTAAGTCGGAGAGTTATGTAATATTAGATGTTGTTTCGGAACAAGAGGCATCTCAGAGTTCAGGAAACATAGATATTTGGGGACAAAGAGGTAACTTCCTCTTATACTGTGTGTGTATAGCCATCAGTGTAGTTAAGTGTACTGTTGTAGTGTATTATAGTCCTTCTTGTCATGTGCTTTTCTTTTCAGTTAATAAATATTATTTTTTAATTGATCACAAAACAACTGGACTATTCCTCCTTGGGTAATATATCTTTTCTCACAGTATACCAGATTGAAAATATACATCACTAAGAACCTATGTTCTAAGTTACCCTTCTGGGTTTAGGGATACACTTACATTTAACATCAGCGGAATTCTTAACACTGAACAAATCACAGCACAGGCACACTCATCCCTACAGTGCAGAAGGAGGCCATTTTCCCGTACCAGTCTCTCCGAACAGGCGCCGGAATGTGGCGACTACGGGCTTTTCACAGTAACTTAATTTGAAGCCGACTTGTGACAATAAGTGATTTTCATTTCATTTCATTTCATTCGGCCCATAAAGTCTGCACCGACACACCCAAAGAGCACCCTACCTAGACCCAATCCCCTGCCCTATCCCTGTAACCCCACCTAACCTTTGGACACTAAGGGGCAATTTAGCATGACCAATCCACCTAACCTGCACATCTTTGGACTGTGGGCGGAAACTGGAGCACCCAGAGGAAACCCACACAGACAAGGGGAGAACATGCAAACTCCACGCAGTCACCCGAGGTTGGAATCGAACCCGCGTCCCTGGTGCTGTGAGGAAGGAGTGCTAACCACTGCGCCACCACACCATGTTGCTGCTGGGGAGGCTCAGTGTTCTGTCCACACAAGTCAGCTCTCCTGAGGATCGTGAGCTACACACTCAGAATGTTCTGATATTCGCAACTAACAATGGAGACTCCCCTGTGACAGGCAAATTTTACATATGCATGTACCATATGAAGATTGAGCCTGTTCGACCATTCGGTATGATCATGGCTGATCTGATTGTAACCTAAAAACCAGTAATTTGCCTATCCTGAATACCCATTGATTCCCTTCCTCTCTACCTTAAAAATATTCAATAACGCTGCCTCTACCACTCTGGCGAAGAGAGTACCACAGACCCATAACCATCACTTCTCAGCTGGTGTGCCCAGAAATATGGGAATACATCAGGGGGAAGATGCGGCCCTGAAACCGATTATTGTCGCAAACACATTTCATTGCGATTAGACTGGCCCATAACTTCCAATTTCCAATGGGCCATACCCTAGAGATACCCCAGAGGTGCACAGGAGAGCATCCCCCTGGAGGACCCCACACAAAGATTGCACAACAATTGCCCAGGAAGATCAAACTTCCAATGGACAACCATCGAATACATCGGTTTAAATCAGAAATTTTGGATGGTTCTGATCGCCTTACCAGAATAGATACCCAGGAAAAGTTAGACGAAGCACAAGTGGATAGCACTGTGGCTTCACAGCGCCTAGGTCCCAGGTTCGATACCCCGCTAGGTCACTGTCTGTGTGGAGTCTGCACGTTCTCCCCGTGTCTGCGTGGGTTACCTCCGGGTGCTCTGGTTCCCTCCCGCAGTCCAAAGATGTGCAAGTTAGGTGGATTGGCCATGATAAATTGCCCTTAGTGACCAAAAAGGTGAGGAGGGGTTATCGGGTTACGGGGATAGGGTGGAAGTGAGGGCTTAAGTGGATCGGTGCAGACACGATGGGCTGAATGGTCTCCTTCTGCACTGTATGTTCTATGTTCTATTAGAATCATAGAATTTACAGTGCTGAATGGGGCCATTCGACCCATCGAGTCTGCACCGGCACTTGGAAAGAGCACCCTACCCAAGCCTACACCTCCACCCTATCCCCATAACCCAGCAAACCCACCCAACACAAAGGGCAATTTTGGATACTAAGGGCAATTTAGCATGGCCAATCCACCTAACCCGCACATCTTTGGACTGTGGGAGGAAACCGGAGCACCCGGAGGAAACCCACGCACACACGGGGAGAATGTGCAGACTCCGCACAGACAGTGACCCAAGCCGGGAAACAAACCTGGGACCCTGGAGCTGAGAAGCAATTGTGCTAACCACTATGCTACCATGCTGCCCCTGGTACAAACTACGGTACAAACTACACCCTGAACCCACTGGACTCTGGTTTACACCTCCCCCACACACCGATTCCCCTCCCGATTCCCCCAATCACCCTCTAACTTCTTGACTACATCTCCAGCACCAGCTGCACCTCACCCCATGATTATCCCCCACCTCCCAACTACTTGCCTGATCCTCCAACTGCCGTATCGGTCCCCTTGACCCCCTGACTAAACCCCCGACTGACCACTAAACACCTTCAGACCACCCGACTCCATCTGACTGGCTATCAGACCCCTCCCTGACCACCCAACCTCCACCACCCAACCCCCACCCCCCCTGCTGGCTGATCCCTGACTACCCCACCCCTCGCTGACTACACAAACCTTACCTGACCCCCACCTGACCACCCCATCACACTCTAACCTCCTAACCCACACTGGATTGGATTGGATTTGTTTATTGTCACGTGTACCAAGGTACAGTGAAAAGTATTTTTCTGCGAGCAGCTCAACAGATCATTAAGTACATGAGAAGAAAAGGGAATAAAAGAAAATACATAATAGGGCAACGCAACATATACAATGTAACTACATAAGCGCTGGCATCGGATGAAGTATACAGGGTGTAGTGTTAATGAGGTCAGTCCATAAGAGGGTCATTTAGGAGTCTGGTGACACTGGGGAAGAAGCTGTTTTTGAGTCTGTTCGTGCGTGTTCTCAAACTTCTGTGTCTCCTGCCCGATGGAAGAAGTTGGAAGAGTGAGTAAGCCGGGTGGGAGGGATCTTTGATTATGCTGCCCGCTTTCCCCAGGCAGCGGGAGGTGTATATGGAGTCATTGGATGGGAGGCAGGTTCGTGTGATGGATTGGGCGGTGTTCACGACTCTCTGAAGTTTCTTGCGGTCCTGGGCCGAGCAGTTGCCATATCAGGCTGTGATGCAGCCCGATAGGATGCTTTCTATGGTGCATCTGTAAAAGTTGGTAAGGGTTAATGTGGACATGCCGAATTTCCTTAGTTTCCTGAGGAAGTATAGGCGCTGTTGTGCTTTCTTGGTGGTAGCGTCGACATGGGTGGACCAGGACAGATTTTTGGAGATGTGCACCCCTAGGAATTTGAAACTGCGAACCATCTCCACCTCGGCCCCGTTGATGCTGACAGGAGTGTGTACAGTACTTTGCTTCCTGAAGTCAATTACCAGCTCTTTAGTTTTGCTGGCATTGAGGGAGAGATTGTTGTCGCTACACCACTTCACTAGGTTCTCTATCTCCCTCCTGTATTCTGACTCGTCGTTATTCAAGATCCGGCCCACTATGGTCGTATCGTCAGCAAACCTGTAGATGGAGTTGGAACCAAGTTTTGCCACGCAGTCGTGTGTGTACAGGGAGTAGAGTAGGGGGCTAAGTACGCAGCCTTGCGGGCTGCCTACTTCCTTACACAGTGACCTCTTCCCTGACTTTGGAAAATGTTGGGGCCTTTAAATCTACCTGCCTCACAGCAGCTATTCGTGGAAAATAGAAGTCATGAACTTCCTTTCAACCGCCCGCTGCACTCAACTGAAGGCCTCGGGAACCCATTGCACTTTTCTCACCCGGCCTGAGTGTGTGACAGGGAAAGAGATAGAAACACATGGGTCTTAATATGAGGGGCCAATTTTAACCTAAATCGTCTCTCAGAAAATGACAGCAAAGGGTTTTGCACCATGTGTAAGTTACTCTTTTTTGAAATTAATGGGCAGCACAGTGGTCAGCACTGCTGCCCCACAGCTCCAGGGACCTGAGTTTGATTCTGGCCTTGGGTGACTGTGTCGAATTTGCACCTTCTGCCCGTGTCAGGAGTGCAGAGTTGGCAGATTTTCAGGCTCCATTGAACTGACTTGCCAGAAAGTGCCCAGAAATTTGGGATTTTCTTTCTGGGCTGGTTGGGTTCCATGGGAGTTGGGACGGATGATCCTTGATTTGGTGGATTGGCCATGCTAAATTACCCCTTAGTGTCCAGGGATGTGCAGGTTAGGTTATGGGGTTACGGGGATAGGGTGGGGCAGTGAGACTCGGCAGGGTGCTCTTTCGGAGGGTCGGTGCAGACCCGATGAGCCAAAAAGAGTATAGCTAGGTGAAGTGAGTGGGCAAAGGATTGACAGATAGGCAATAATGTATGCAAGTGCTAACTGTCAGGAAGAATAGAAAAGCAGCATATTATTTAAATTGTGACAGATTGCAAAACTCTGGTACAGGGAGATCTGGGTGTCCTGGTCAATGGATCACTAAAGTTACAGCAAGAAACTAGTGAGGCAAATGGAATGTTGTCATTTATTGCACAGGGAATGGGATACATAAAAGTAGGGATATTATACTGCAGCATTGGTGAAATCATGGCTGGGATTCTCCCCTACACGGCGGGGCGGGGGGTCCCAGCAGGATGGAGTGGCGGGAACCACTCTGGCGTCGGGCCGCCCCAAAGGTGCAGGTTTCTCCGCACCTTTAGGGGCCAAGCCCTCACCTTGAGGGGCTAGGGCCGCGCCGGCTGACGGGTAAGGCCTTTGGCGCCATGCCAGCCGGGGCCGAAGGGAATTCGCCGGCCGGCTGGCGTGGTGCGATTCCCGCCCCCACCGAATTTTCGGTGCCGGAGAATTCGCCGGCCGGTGGGGGCAGGGTTCTCGCCCCGCCCCCGGCGATCCATCGACCCAGCCGGCGGGGGGGTCAGAGAATCCCACCCAGATCTAGAGTACTGTCTACAATTTTCATCTCCTTATTTTAGAAAGGACTTAATTGCATCAGGAACAGTTCAGAGAATGTTCACTTGGCTAATTCCTGGGGTGAAGGGGTTACCTTATGAAGAATGGTTGGATAGACTGGGCCTCTATCCATTGGCGATTGGAAGAATAAGAGATGATCTCATTGAAACATATCCTGAGAGGATTTGACAGTCATCCTGGAGTGGTAGTACAGGGGAGTAACTTCCCCACTCCTCACATGGTCATAACACAGTCAAATAATGATACATCAATAGTGATAGTGTTACACTTAAAAAGTCTTCAAACTTAATAATTACAATGTTTTATGTGTGCATTGAACCCTATGGCCTGAATTTCACTCCCGGGTCAGGAGTGCAGAGTTGGCAGATTTTCAGGCTCCATTAAACTGACCTGCCAGAAAGTGCCCAGAAGGTTGGGATTTTCTTTCTGGGCTTTTTGGGTTCCCTGGGAGTTGGGGAGGATGATCCTTGAACGAGTGCGAAGGCAGGTTAGGTGGAATGTGTGTCTCACTGCGCCAACATATTGTTAAACATTGTTTCAAAGCTTTCAATCAAAAGACAGCACTCACCCCACATGTCCCCTCACTCCCTCAAGCCCCATTCATGCCAACCCAGGCCACCTCATGTCCTCTATCCACCACATCATCTCCCACATGCTCCATGCCAAGATATGACGTGGCATTCACCTCTCATTGCAATTTATAGCCCCTATGCCACCTTTGTGCTAATTTAGTGTCAATTCATGCTCCCCATCCACCATCATTTGCCCTAATAGCTACCATGAACCTCTCCCAATATCCACTATGGACAGAATTCAGAAGCCATGCTTTAATCAAAGAAAATACAGTTTTAATTGTCTATTGCAGACTTTATCGAAAAATAGTACTCCCATTCATAAAAATCCATTCACTACATTTACATTAATTTAACTTTACAAAGCCTGTCAAAAGTATTGAGAGGAACTGTCAAGAGGAACTGTCAAGCTGCCAAGGTAAAACTCCTGCCCTTTAAATTGTTGAAAAACTATGTGGAGTGTCAAAAAAACAACATTGCTTGCTATTTCACTCTGTTTGTGGACATATGCCTGAGGACCACCATTACTGGATCGATAAACTCTTTCAAGTTCACCAATGAATTCCAGTGCTTGATTTTAGAAGGTATTTGAATGAAATGTTTGTTCTTCTGAGCGATTAAGTAATTGAAGGAATGTAAATGCAGTGACTGGGTTTTTATGAATGAGTGTTTTCTTAAAAATAAAGTCTACAATAGACAAGTAGAACTTTAATTTATTTGATCACAGCTTGGCTTCTGCGGTCTGCACAAGGTAGATACTAGGTGAGTTGACAAGGAAAGTGTCAGGGCAAAGGATGTTGGGTGATTGTACAGCGGCTGGTACTAAGTTGGTCCTAAGTGTTGGGTGGGGTTACTGGGTTATGGGGATAGGGTGGAGGTGTTGACTTTGGGTAAGGTGCTCTTTCCAAGAGCCGGTGCAGACTCGATGGGCCGAATGGCCTCCTTCTGCACTGTAAATTCTATGATTCTAAGTTGTAAGGAGCAGCGCTCCGAAAGCTAGTGACATCGAAACAAACCTGTTGGACTGTAACCTGGTGTTGTAAGACTTTGTACTAAGTTGTAATAGTCAGTGAAAGAATATTTAGTATTTTTATGTTGGGAAAAATTCTAATTTTCCTCCCTTCGGACTGAAAGCTCAGCTGCTTTCTTTTTCAACAAAACAAAACACATTTAACCGCAACTTCAATGCAGTATCATCAAACAAATAACATAAGGTGTTGTTTAGGCAGATGACCAAAAGCTTGGTCATAGTAGGTTTTGGGAAGTATCTTAAAGGATGAAATATGGGTGACAGTGATAGAGAGGAACAAAGTTCCAGGATGATTAAAAAACAAAGCTGAGGATATCTTGCTTTCTCCAGCTCACAACAGACTCCATTTTGAACTTGATCAGAAAGGTCTTTAAGTTCTTCCCAAACTGAGTGGAGATTGCGGCCATGGCAACAGTTATTTTGGTAAACTGCAAACAAAGGGCAATGGCAAAACTTGAAATGACAAGGGACGGGAGACATTTCAGAGAGCAGAAATGGTCAGCAGAAAGGATATAAACCCTGGCAATCCATCGCAATCAAGATGATCCTCATCAACTTCAACCAGGAATATTATCACAGCTTGCTGCACAGATTTAGAGCGAAAAGCACTTGGCACCTACCAAGTAGATCTTACACTGCCTCAGTTGCCTTTTAGACTATTGCCGCAGTTGTGTTAACATTAATGTTAAAAGGAAAGTGATGAGATTCATTATCCATGTTTTGAAAGAGGCCAAATGGTCTTGTATTATGTAAGATCTCTTAGAATGTAAGCACTTCCACAAGATATGTAAACAAGCATCCAAAAGCCCACTAAATATGAAGATTTTTCTTGCATCCGACTCAAAACTCAAAAGCTTTCAGTGTTGGGTTCAAGAGTTCAGAAGGAAAGTATGCTGTTGCTTTAAATTGAATACTAGGGATGATGTATTTGAAGAGAAATGGACAGTGAGTGTTTAGAAAATTGATTTCAAAGCAATGTTTGGAACTCTGTTACATCTGAATGATTTTGTAGCTGAGATTACTGTCTGCGTGGTGTTTGTATGTTCTCCCCGTGTTTGGGTGGGTTTCTTCCGGATGCTTCACTTTCCTCCACGGTCCAAAGAGGTGCAGGCTAGGTAATTGACCATGATCAATGCTTTGGGTTACAAGGATAGGGGTCTCTTTTCTAGGGGGGCTTCCTGGTTGGTTTCTCTTTTCTGGAGGCTTCCTGACAGGGGTCACTTTTCTGAGGGCTTCTTATATACAAACATAGGGGCTGGTTTAGCACACTGGGCTAAATCGCTGGCTTTTAAAGCAGACCAAGGCAGGCCAGCAGCACGGTTCAATCCCCGTACCAGCCTCCCCGAACAGGCGCCGGAATGTGGCGACTAGGCGCTTTTCACAGTAACTTCATTTGAAGCCTACTTGTGACAATAAGCGATTTTCATTTCACAATACATGGAAAATAGAAGCAGGAGGAGGCCATTTGGCCCTTCAAGGCTGCTCCGCCACTCATTATGATCATGGCTGATCATCGAATTCAATACGCTTACCCTGCCTTCCCCCCCATATCCCTTGATTCCTTTAGCCCCAAGAGCTATATCTTCTTGAAATTACACAATGTTTTCACCTCAACTACTTTTTGTAATAGTGAATGCCACACATTCACCACTCTCTGGCTGAAAAGATTTCTCCTCACCTCAACCCTAAAAAGTTATCCCCTTATCCTCAAACATTGACCCCTAGTTCTGGACTCCCCCACCATCAGGAACATTCTTTCTGAATCTACCCTGTCTAATCCTGGTTGAATTTTATAAGTTCATATGAGATTCCCCCCTCACTCTTCTAAATTCCTGTCAATATAATCCTAACCAATTTAGTCTCTCCTCATATGACAGTCCCGCTATCCCAGGTAAACCTTCGCTGCACACCCTCCATAGATAGAACAACCTTCCTCAGATAAGGACACCAAAACTGCACACAATACTCCAGGTGTGGCCTCACCAATGGCCTATATAATTATAGTAAAACATCTCTATTCCTATACTCGGATACTCTCGCCATGAAAGCAAACGTCCCATTTGCCTTCTTTACTGCGCGCTTATTTTTAGCGACTGATGCACAAGGATACAAAGGTCTCGCTGAGTATCCACCTCGCTCAGTTCAATTAATAATCTGCCTTCCTGTGTTTGCTACCAAAGTGGATAACCTCACATTTATCCACATTATACTGCATCTGTTATGCATGTGCCCGCTCACTCAGCCTGTCCAAATCCCGCTGAAGCATCTTTGCATCCTCCTTACAGCTCACCCTCCCACTCAACTTTGTATCATCTGCAAATTTGGAAATATTACATTTAGTTCCCTCGTCCAAATCATTAATACATAATGTGAACATGTGGTGTCCTACCACAGATCCCTGTGGTACTCCACTAGTCATTGCCTGCCAATCGGAAAGAGACCAATTTATTCAAATCTTTTGCTTCCTGTCTGCTAACCAACTTTCTATCCATCCAAAGACACTACCCACAATCTCATGCATTTTAACTTTACATAGTAATCTGCTATGTGAGACCTTATTGAAAGCCTTCTGGGAGCATAAATAAACCACATCCACTGGTTCTCCCTGGCCAACTCTCAAGTTACATCTTCGAAGAATTCCAATAGATTTGCCAAGCTTGATTTCCCTTTCACAAATCCATGTTGACTTTGTCTAATTATACCTTTCTAAATGCCTTGCTATGAAATCTTTGGACTCCAGCAACTTCCCTACTACCTACTACTGGTCTACAGTTCCCTATTTTCTCTATACCTTCCTTTTTGAATAGATGGGTTATATTAGCTACCCTTCAATCTGTAGGAACCATTCCAGAGTCCAAAGAACTTTGGAAAATGACTGCCAATGGATCTACTAGTTCAAGGGCCACTTCCTAAAGTACTCTGGGATGAATTCCCCAGTTTCTGACTACAAGGGACCTCCATTTATTTTTATCAATCTTTTTCTCTTTACATACTTGCTAAACTTTTATAGGCCCGGCGCCAATCCTATTTTTTCCCCGACACTGGATTCTCTGCCGCATCAGGAACTCATCTACCAGTGGCAGATGGTGGATAATCCACATGTGCCGCCTTTGATTCTCCCTCTTTGCGGCTGCAACAAAGATCGTAACAAAAGGGAAACTGGCGACGAGATCTGGGCCATAAAAGAAAAAGGGAGAAAAACAACTTCAATGACGGTTTTCTGAGTCAGAAGAAGGAATCATCAACGTAGATCCAGGCCCATACACCATCGGGAGTGAGGTTGGGAGAAATATTATCATCTTCCAAGGCAGAATCATAGCCCTCCGCAGTTTATAGTGGGGCATCAGTGAATCATCCGGTCAACAGCGACAGCTGCTAGTGCAAGTAAAAGGGTTAAAAAATAAAAGCTACTGGACAACTGCAATTTACTGGGGGCTCACTTCAACTGGAGCATCAAAGTTTTCAATACACTTACCGTTGTAATGGGTAGAGATGACACATGAGGCATTGAAATGGGTCGCAGGAACACGAGGCTGCCAGGCTGCCGACTCTGCAACCTCCTGACCAGGAATCGATAGCGAGGCACAGAAACAGATAAGTCTGATTGTGCGCTATGAGTTTGTCTGCTTTCGACAGAAAGACTGAGTAGCAGAGATCAGGGAGCTGCCACCCAAAAATGGCGGGAAGAAAAGCGCATGGACAAGTTTGATGGGGAGGCGAAGACTTGGAATTCTTATGAGGAAAGACTGCAGTCATTCCTTAAAGCCAATCAGTCACCAGCAGTCCTGCATACTGTGACTTTTCTCAGCTCAGCTGGGAGGAAAACAGGTCATGTGACTACAGAATTTAATACACCCAGCTAAACCTGGAGACAAGCCCTATGATAAATTAATGACTGCCTGCAAGAACATTCCTCTCCCCGTCCGCTGAAAGATTCTGCTTTCACCATCGTGCACAGGAGGAAGAGGAGAACATTTTGTAATTTGTTGAACAACTGCGAAACCTAACAAAGTACTGTGGATTCGGCCAGACTTTTTATGATACACTTCACGACCAATTAGCTTGTGGCTTCAGGAACGAAGCCATCCAAAGGAAATTGTTGACTGAAGCTGCATTAACTCTAAAATCTGCTTTAGAAATCGCAATGTCTATGGAATATGTTACGAGAGAAGCTTCGGTGATTGGAATTCAAGTTAAAGTCCATAAGGTGGCGTCTGTGAGAAGCAGGTCCACTAAGAACCTTCCACATCATCACTGCAACCAAGTGGGACATATAGCTGGAGATTGAGGGAATAAGGAAAACAAATGCATAAATTGTCATATAGTTGTTCACATTGCAAAGGCATGTTGGTCATGCCAACCTTCATCAGCACAAAAGGAGTGTACCAAGAAAAATACGGAAAAGTCTACGGGGCAAG
The DNA here is from genome assembly GCF_047496885.1 of Scyliorhinus torazame. Lineage (NCBI taxonomy): Eukaryota > Metazoa > Chordata > Chondrichthyes > Carcharhiniformes > Scyliorhinidae > Scyliorhinus > Scyliorhinus torazame. The sequence goes on along the minus strand of NC_092715.1, from coordinate 39,604,076 downwards.
TTTACCAGTTAAGTGGTCCAACTGAAGACTCACCAAGTACCAAAGTATCAAGTCTGCTTAAGGAATTTAATCTCAAAGTTCTAGCAATATAAGGAGACCAGCAATGATTTGGGGTCAATCCAAAATTAAAGGGAACATTATTAAGTGGAAATGATTGTGGGCGCTGCAGTATCACTTTTATCTGAATTAATATACCATCAGAAATTGAGGTATCTGCATTGCAATCATCTGATGTGGTCTTGAGGACATATACCAAGGATGTTGTGTTGCTAAAGGAATGCATCAAGGTGACTGTGGAAGTTAACAAGCAGAAAGTGGAGTTGCCTCTTCACATTGTTCAAGGAAACCTTCCAGCATTGTTTGAGAAATCTTGGTGAAGGAAGATTAAGCTAAACTGGGCTGTCATGAACCAATTTGTTGATTCTACGAATGATCTTCAACGAGTTCTGAGGAAGTATGCAAAAGTACTCGAGGAGCCACTTGAATCCATGGCTGGGGTCGAAGCGAAACTCAAGATAAAGCCTGACAGTATGCCTCATGGTTTGAAAGCACAATACTGTGGAAAAATGGCCAACGGCCTGGATTTTAGGCCCGACAGACAATTGGACACTTTAAATTCAACCAAGGTCAGAAGCATAGACAGGCCTTATGGGAATTCGACCAGCTAAGTTCGAATATACTGGACAGAGACAGATCTCCGGGGCAAGTCTGGGCCTGCCCTATGAACAGGACTTTGGGGAAAATATGTCCCATTCAAATGGGTCAACTGTTATGGATTCACCAGATGAAGCCAAACTTTCTGGTACCTAGATTTCCCACAGTTACCTTGTATCTTATAAGGTTACGTGTAGACAATCACGCTGAAGATGACCTCATGGGGGAATGTTCCAGGGGTTCTGCAGAGTTGCAATTGGCAACTTAATTGTGTGCTGCAACTCCCATCCCGAAACCTCATTGGCTGAAGGCCAGAGAAACTTCTGGAAGGGCATGAAGAGGGAGATAAGAATTGGACACCCAGGGGGCCTCCCCAGCAAAGGCTTGACGCAGTGGCAGCTGAGAAGACTCAAATGGCGGACCAGAGAACAGATGGAAGCAGCAGCGAGACCCACCTTCGCAGAGGAAGGCTCTGAGTGGCCGAGACTCAGGGGATTGGACCCACAGCTCGATGCAGTTAATCGGCACGGGTAGTGTTAAGAATCTTAGATATATTATAGTTGAGATAATTTTGGGGGATAACTGTTTTATTGTGTTTGAAAATAAACTTTGGCTCAATTGTGAACTTGTGTCTGTCCTTTGTTCATGTCAAAAGAAATTATAGGAATCGGAATTATTTGTGCATTGTAACACAAAACTGAAGCTGCAGCTCGCTTGCGACGCGTTACCCTATTGGGTTGGAGCAGTTGTCTCGCATATAATGCTTTCAGGCGAAGAGCGACTAATAACATTTGCTTCCAGGATGTTGACAACTGCTGAGCCCAATAATGCTCACCTTGAGAAAGAAGCACTCAGCATTATAATAATCTCTAATCTATAGTGTCACAAGTAGGCTTACATTAACACTGCAATAAAGTTACTGTGAAAATCCCCTAGTCGCCACATTCCGGCGCCTGTTCGGGTACATGGAGGGAGAATTCAGAATGTCCAATTCACCTGGCAAGCACGTCTTGCGGGACTTGTGGGAGGAAACCGGAGCACCCAGAGGAAACCCACGCAGACACGGGGAGAACATGCAGACTCCGCACAGACAGTGACCCAAGCCGGGAATCAAACTCAGGTCCCTGGCGCTGTGAAGCACCAGTGCTAACCACTGTGACATCGTGCCGCCCATATCTTTCATGTTCGAAGGTTCCACCATTATTTTGCCGTCAATTTACTCTATTGACCGACCATTGTACCTCAACAATAATTTTTCAGCTGCGTTAGGGATCCCTTTGCTCGATGCCAGTCAACTGTTGCCCATTAATCTTGTCGGCACACAGTTAGGTGATCAAATATCATAGGTCTGAACAGCACATGGATGTGGATGCTTTGTCCAGACTGTGCTGCAAGATTAACAAGACCAAAAAGATAAGCACGAGTTTGATGAACATTTCAACGATATATTTTACTTGTCTCATGTGGAAAATGTTCCAGTAATGTCTTCTCAAGCTTGAAAATTTACCCGAACAGATCCGGTGATGGGGAAGGTCTTGGACATGATTCAAAAAGGTACTCTAACACAAGAGCACTGAAGGAATCTGGACCTTAAATCCTTTCTAACCTTGCATCTTAAGTTGACAGTACAAAATGGAGTATAGTTGTGAGTAATCATTCCACCGTGTCTATGACGTAGATTCCTGGAACAGCTGCACGAGGGCCACATGAAGGATTTGGCGAGAAGCTGCTTCTGATGGCTCAGGTTGGATGACCAATTAGAGGAGAAGATGGGGTTATACCAATCCTGTGATGCGTCGAGAAATGTACCCCCACTACAACCTTTGCATCCATGGGAATGGCCTATCAGGCCATGGCAAAGAAACCATTTTGATTATGCGGGACGAGTTGAAGGGAACATGTTTTTGATCATGGTTAATGCATATTCAAAGTGGCTGGAAGTTGCCGTTATGATATCGACACCTACAAAACGGAACAATAGAAAGGTTTGATGAGGTATTTGCAAGATTCCGGGGACCTGATCAATTCGTCAGCAATAACTGGTCTCTTAACGGGGTAAATCGGCTGCTTGATTGTCGGCGGGCATGCTTCCGACTCTTGTGCGCTCTCGCCCACTGAAATATTGTGCGCCTATGCAACGGCATTGGGACTCCCGCCCGACGATTTCTCGCACAATGTCACGTGCTTCCGGGCCAGACACGCGCCCGCCTGACCAATGTCAAATTCTGTCCATTAAACCACCCAGGGAGTTCCACAAACTGAGTAAAGTTACAATGTACAGCCTCGGTTTCTTCTCCTTCATATCCCTGCTGTTGCCGTGTGCCCCTGAAATCAATGCCAGGAGTCTGGCCTTGCAAAGCACTGCCCGGTATTACTCTCTGTGGCTGGCTGTGTTTACAGGACAATTTGTAAGATTAGAGTAGAACAGCTCTTCTGGAGATGGTTATCAGAAGGAGCAGATGTTGAGAAGATCCCCAGCTCAGTCATAGTGTTGCTACCTTGTGTGTCTGTACTCTGCAACTGGTCCTGTCACCTTTAAGTTGCCCACCCAGGAGTTATCCCAACCAGTGTTACTAGTCCAGCAGAGACTTTACTGGATGATAAGGTTTCCAAAATTCAAAGGAGTAACAAGTTAGACTAAGTCATATGGCAGCAAGAATGTCCAATCAGATAAATAGAAGTGACCAGATATCAGAACTCGCCCCAAAGTGAACCACAAACACGAGGAGGTCACTAAGTTAACCAGTCTGAAACCTTAAGTGAAAAAGGTTAATCTTATTATCTCCTTATTTCTGTTCAAAGAGTAATGGCAAGCACTAGTTCTTTGCTCTGTGTGACTCACTGAAGATTTACCTTAATTTTTTAATGGTGTCACGTTACATTTTGACTCTTTTCCTAATGTATTCAGAAGATAGTTATTTCTGTGAAAATCATGTTTTAATCCTTTGCAGCATGATTCAGTCACTGTGTTGATTCCCAAATTTCTTTCTCCGTCAGTCTGGCCTCAATAAAAGTTGAGATGGATTTGCACGTAAAAAGAAGTTATTTATTTAGCTTGCAAGCTTGATTCATCTTACAGAAACATAAGAGACATCCAGTCTCCTACACTCCAGAAAGCGAATGAACAAAGAGACAAAGGGATCTCTGCAAATCAATTCAAATGGTATCAAGTTTCACATACTCGACGCCCATAGGTCAGCCTATATCCCTCCTGACCTGTTTGATCTATTCTGATTGGCTCACTTCCAATCCCTTTCTCTGGCCCCTATCAATGCAGCATCACTCTCATAGACACACCTCTTCCTGCTTTTTCCATGCGGTCTCAATCCCTTTGTCTCTATCTGCCAGAATCAAAGTGGCTTATTTCTACATTACATTAACTAGTATCTCTAAAGTAACTATTTTATATCACATTCGTCAACTGCACATTGGTTAGACGCTAAGAAAGGAAGGAATTTCTATGTATGCATACCGCATCCCATCCCAAAATGCTTCAGATTGAATAAACTGGAATGTTTAGTTCAAGTCAATTGGCTAAATTCTACCCTCTGCAGATTCCCCAGCCTGTGACCTGCTTTTTGCAACCATGGTACATTATGACTGGCCCAGTGGTAATCAGGGGGAAGTGTTTAGAAGAGTGAGAGGGGATCTCATAGAAATTTATAAGATTCTAACAGGATTAGACAGGATAGATACAGAAAGAATATTCCCGATGGTGGTGGAGTCCAGAACTGGGGGTCATAGTTTGAAGATAAGGACTGAGGTGAGGAGAAATGTCTTCACCCAGAGAGTGGTGAATCTGTGGCATTCACTACCACAGAAAGTAGTTGAGGTGAAAACATTATGTAATTTCAAGAAGGAATTCATTATAGCTCTTGGGGCTGAAGCGATCAAGAGAGATGGGGGGGGAAGGTAGGATCAGGGTATTGAACTTGATGATCAGCCATGATCATAATGAATGGCGGAGCAGGCCCGAAGGGCCGAATGGCCTCCTCCTGCTTCTGTTTCCTATGTTTCTATCCCTGGGATGTTCTTCAAAGTACCATGGGATGCTTTGCATTCACCTGAGACGTGAAACAGGGCCTCAATTTAAACCAACAACGTATCCAAAAGACAACACCGATTGTGGTGAATGTATAATTACTGACAATTTACCAGTGCACTGTGTTATGTTATTAACCCTGTGGGCTCTACCTATGGGCCATTGTGTGGCTTCACCCACAGGGGATATGTTGGGGCATGTACAGGCTCCGCCCATGGCTCCACCCCCTTTACAGGAAGTATAAGAGCTGATGACCTGCGGGGCCATACGACCTACACAGACAGCCTTCGCGGGGCCTCCCCAGCACCTCCGATCACGCCGCCAGCTACCCACACCTCAGCGCGGTCACCCTGGACCAGTCGCGGCCTAAGCACCTCCGGAGCTCCATGATGGCCGTCCGGGTTAACGGGTATGAGACACCTTGCCTTTTCGACTCCAGGAGCACAGAGAGCTTCATTCGCCCAGACAGGGTAAGACGTTGCTCGCTCCCAATATTCCCGACGCAACAAACCATATCCCTCGCCTCTGGGTCGCACTCGGTGCAAATCCAAGGGTGCACTACTGCAACCCTAGCGATACAGGGCGCTGAGTACTCTAATTTTCAACTATATGTGCTCCCAGACCTCTGCGCTCCTCTCATTTTGGGACTCGACTTCCAGTGCAACCTCAGGAGCCTAACTCTTAAGTTCTGGGGGGGGCCCTGCCCCCGCTCACCATATGCAGCCTCGCGACCCTACAAATCGACCCCCCCTCTCCCCTCTTCGCAAACCTCACCGCCGATTGCAAGCCAGTAGCCACCAGAAGCTGGCAGTATAGCATGCAGGACAGGACGTTCATTAGGTCCGAGGTCCAGCGTCTCTTGCGGGAGGGGGTCATAGAGGCCAGCAACAGCCCCTGGGGAGCTCAGGTGGTGGTCGTTAAGACCGGGGAAAAGTTCCGGATGGTGGTTGATTACAGCCAGACCATTAACCGGTTTACACAACTCGATGCGTACTCCCTTCCCTGGATTGCAGACATGGTAAACCAAATCGCACACTACCGCGTGTTCTCTACGGTAGATCTGAAGTCTGCATATCACCAGCTCCCAATCCGCCCGGAGGACCGCCACTACACGGCGTTTGAGGCAGACAGCCGCCTTTTCCATTTCCTCCAGGTCCCCTTTGGCGTCACGAACGGGGTTTTGGTGTTCCAACGAGCGATGGACCGAATAGTGGACCAGTACGGACTGCGGGCCACGTTTCCGTACTTGGACAATGTCACCATCTGCGGCCAGGATCAGTAGGACCACGACGCCAACCTCCACCGATTTCTCCAAACCGCCCAAAAACTCAACCTCACCTACAACAAGGAAAAATGCGTTTTCCGCACAAACAGGCTAGCCGTCCTCAGCTACGTCATGGAAAATGGGATCCTAGGGCCCGACCCTGACCGTATGCGCCCCCTCCTACAACTCTCTCTACCTCACTGTCCCAAGGCCCTGAAGAGGTGCCTTGGCTGTTTCTCCCATTACGCCCAGTGGGTCCCCCAGTATGCGGACACCCTCTTTCCACTGGCAGCCGAGGCCTGCTAGGCCTTCAACTGCATCAAGGCGGACATCACCAAAGCTGCGATGCGCGCGGTGGATGAGTCCGTCCCCTTCCAGGTGGAGAGTGACGCCTCAGAGGTCGCCCTCGCTGCCACCCTCAACTAAGCAGGCAGACCGGTAGCGTTTTTTTCACGCACACTCACCACCTCCGAAATTCGACACTCCTCGGTCGAAAAAGAAGGCCAAGCCATCGTGGAAGCCGTGCGGCACTGGAGGCACTACCTCGCTGGTAGAAGGTTTACCCTCATCACCGACCAACGATCGGTTGCCTTCATGTTTGACAATACGCAGCAGGGCAAGATCAAGAATGATAAGATCTTGAGGTGGAGAATCGAACTCTCCACCTATAACTACGATATAGTATATCGTCCTGGGAAGCTCAACGAGCCCCCAGATGCCCTGTCCCGCGGCACATGTGCCAGCGCGCAAGATGACCGACTACGGGCTATCCACGATGAGTTCTCCCGCTTCCCGTTTGCCATCCCCTGCCCTGATATGACCACTCCCACTGTCATTAAAGCCCTGCATAGTGTCTTCACCCTGTTTGATTTCCCCAGTTATGTCCACAGCGACAGGGGCTCATCGATCATGAGCGACGAACTGCGTCAGTACCTGCTCAGTAAGGGCATCGCCTCGAGCAGGAGTACCAGTTATAACCCCAGGGGAAACGGGCAGGTGGAGAGGGAGAATGCGACGGTCTGGAAGACCGTCCTACTGACCCTGCGGTCCAGGGATCTCCCAGTTTCTCACTGGCAGGAGGTCCTCCCCGATGCGCTCCACTCTATTAGGTCCCTCCTTTGCACGGCCACAAACCAGGCTCCTCATGACCGTTTGTTTGTTTTCCCTTGGGGAGCTCCCTCAGGGGCCTCACTTCCTCCCTCGCTGATGACACCGGGTCCAGTCATCCTCCGAAAACATGTTCGGAGCCATAAGACCGACCCCCTGGTAGAGAGGGTCCAGCTCCTGCACTCCAACCCACACTATGCGTACGTCGAACACCCGATCGCCAGCAAGATACCGTCTCCCTCCGGGACCTGGCGCCCGCAGGCTCCAACCCACTCCCACTACTGCATCCCCCACACTATGTCCCGTCCAACCTCGCATGTTCAGCGCCCCCAACCCTATATGGTTCCCGCGCTCCCTCCCACCCGCCGCACCGGTCCACAGGAATGAAGCTCCGGAAGAGCCGCTCCCGCAGTCCACGCCTGTGCCTGCTCCGGACCCACTTCCACAGCCACCCAAAGCGGCTGCAATACCAGTGCTTCGGCGGCACCGGACCGACTGAATCTGTGAGCCCGTCACACCCGCCGGACTTCATTTTTTAAACAGGGGGTGAATGTGGTGAATGTATAATTACTGATAATTCACCAGTGCACTGTGTTATGTTATTAACCCTGTGGGCTCTACCCATGGGCCATTTTGTGGCTTCACCCACAGGGGATATGTTGGGGCATGTACGGGCTCTGCCCATGGCTCCACCCCCTTTACAGGAAGTATAAGAGCTGCTGACCTGCGGGCCGCCTTCAGTGTTGTACCGGTCACAGGCAGGCTCAGTTCTAAGCTGATTAAAACCACGGTTTACTTCTCCACGTGTCCTCGAGTGAATTGATGGTCGCATCACCTATGGCACTGCAAGCACACCCTCAGAACTGTACTGGAGCATCAGCATTGCTTTTTGTCCTCCAGCCCTGGAGTGGGTCTTGAATCTTGAGGCACAGTGGCAAAGGTATTACCACTTGAGACATAGCTGACATGCCAGCCAAAATTGCTGTGAGCAGGGAGCGCATACAAAATTTAAATATTTTATTTGAAGTGTTCTAAATCTGTTATGTCCTTTCAAAGGTAGAAAGGAGTTCATTTTTCACAGGGTTGATGTGGTCAGTCGGTGTACATTGACAGTATCCTGTATTGGACTTAAACAATCTTATATTATGAATGCGGTGTTTATATTTACATAACCTCCTTTATTGCCACAGCTGCTTTTCGAGTTTGACTTTTTTTTCCAGTCACTGATATTATTGAGGTGATGGACACCACTTTCCTGTGTTTGACATTCTTGTGTATGAAGTGCATCTGGAGCGTGTAAGGCTTTAAACACAACCTAAGTTTTGAAAAGGTAACTGAATACTTAAGAATACATTCTTAAAAGGGAACTGGATGTGTTAAAAAAAAGTTAACACCATCTGCAGCTGACCCGTACCTCTGTCAAATCTTTTTACTTTTCCTGGTTATAAGTTTGTTTTCTCTAGATGAGGTAGCACGGCTTCTACTGAAACAAGCTAGCAATGAAATGTAAAACCCAAACAAGACATTTTTACGTGCAGATTTGCTAATATCCAATTGCAAGGACCAATCAAGTTTTTTTTGGTAGATTAAAGGATTTTGCCAATGGTGTAGATTTATAAAGACAGGAGCAATGAACTGATGATATAGTTCAGTGCACATATTCGGTTCTCCGATCTGATAGTGTATTATAGACAACAGCATCCCTTCAATTAATGCTGATATATTTGCTTTCCTAACACTCTGGGCGCAATTAGTCCCGGCGCCGGAGTGTTTCACTCCGGCGTTGGAAGCCGTTCCCAGCCCCCTATTCACCGCCCCCGGGGGGGGGGCGAGGAGCGGTGCCGAGTCATTTACGCGTGCCGGGCCTTGGCGCCGTGTAAAAGCTGCGCCGCGTAAATGACGAGACCGGCGCCGCGTAAATGACATCACCCGCGCATGCGCGGATTGACCGGCGGCAACCCGCGCAGGCGCGGTTGCTGCCCTCCCCACGGCCGCCCCGCAAGAAGATGGCGAATCGACCTTGCAGGGCAGCGGAGGAAAGGAGGTCCTCCTTCAGAGAGGCCGGCCCGCCGATCGGTGGGCACCGATCGCGGGCCAGACCCTTTTTGAGCCCCCCCCCGCCCCGGTGCAGGAACCCCCTCGCCCCCCCCCCTCATGGGCCCCCCCCTCTCCCCCAGCGTTCCCGCGCTGTTCCCACCGGCAGCGACCAGGTGTGGATGGCACCGGCGGGAACCTTTCGTGTTGGGCAGGCCACTGGGCCCATCTGGGCCGGAGAATCGCCGCTCGCCCATTACCAACGGCAAGCGGCGATTCTCCCAGCGGCCAGCCGTGATTTGCGCCGCGCCGGTTTGGGGGGAGAGAATCACGTGCGGGCGTCGGGACGGCGTGGCGGGACTTGCGCGGCGCCCGGGCGATTCTCCCACCCGGCGTGGGGGGAGAGAATTCCGCCTATTATCTGCCTCAGATTATCAATTTTCAGTTCCATTAATGGTTACCTAACAGAGTCAAGAAAATACACGACACAGCGTTGCTGAACAAAAACAACTAAAGAACGAATTGGATTTGGATCAGTTTATTGTCACATGTACCAAGGTACAGTTAAAAGTATTTTCCTGCGAGCACCTCAAACAGATCATTTAGTCCATGAAAAAAAAAACATAACAGGGCAATACAAGGTACACAATGTAAATACAGAGACACCGGCATCGGGTGAAGCACACAGGAGTGTAGTATTAATCAGGTCAGTCCAGTTTTTGAATCTGTTCGTGCGTGTTCTCAGACATTTATATCTCCTGCCCGATGGAAGAAATTGGAAAAGTGAGTAAGCCAGGTGGGAGGGGTCTTTGATTATGTTACCCGCTTTCTCAAGGCAGCGGGAGGTGTAGATAGAGTCAATAGATGGGAGAGGGTTTGTGCGATGGACTGGGCGGTGTTCACGACTCTCTGAAGTTTCTTGCGGTCCTAGGCCGAGCAGTTGCCATACCAGGCTGTGATGCAGCCAGATAGGATGCTTTCTATGGTATTATGAATGAATTAGGTAGTGCTGTCATACTAATAAGAAAATGTTCAACAATAAGGCTAAAAGTGATCTCATATGGGAAACAGGGAGTGGTATGAGATTTGACTGTGTTTAAGGCCATACACATTGGTAAAAGAAATAGAAAGAATGCACAGCCAGGCAGAAGCAAAACATGGAAAGTGAAATAGGTTTGAATATACGTATTGCCCAAGATTTTCCCAGTAGGGCAAAGGAACGGTAACTGTCGGAAGACTTAAACTACGGTATTGATCATGTGCATCAAGTCAAGGTGAAATTCCTATCAACAACAATGTGGTGGATTTCAAGAACATTTGCCACGTGGCTTAAGAATACTATTGCACTGGTTACGGTCAATTGTGGTCAGCGAGATCTTCCTGGCAGTGAGATCCCCCGGTCCAGCTGATGGCAAATGCCCCCCCCTCCTCCTCCTCCTCCTCCTCCTCCCCCCCTCCTCCTCCTCCACCCTCCCTCCTCCTCCCCCCCTCCTCCTCCTCCACCCTCCCTCCTCCTTCTCCTCTCCCCTCCTCCTCCTCCTCTCCCCTCCTCCTCCTCCTCCCTCCTCCTCCTCCCTCCTCCTCCTCCTCCTCCTCCCCCTCCTCATCCCCCTCCTCCTCCTCCCCCCTCCTCCCCTCCTCCTCCCCCCTCCTCCTCCCCCTCCTCCTCCCCCTCCTCCTCCCCCTCCCTCCTCCCCATCCTCATCCCCCCTCCTCCTCCTCCCCTCCTCCCCTCCTCCTCCCCTCCTCCCCTCCTCCTCCCCCTCCTCATCCTCCCCTCCTCCTCCCCTCTTCCTCCTCCCTCCTCCTCCTCCTCCCCCTCCTCCTCCCCCCCTCCTCCTTCTCCTCCTCCTCCTCCCCCCCTCTCCTCCGCCTCCCCCTCCTCTCCCCTCCTCCCCCTCCTCTCCCCTCCTCCTCCTCCCTCCTCCTCCTCCTCCTCCCCCTCCTCATCCCCCTCCTCCTCCTCCCCCCTCCTCCCCCTCCTCCTCCTCCTCCCCCCTCCTCCTCCCCCTCCCTCCTCCCCCTCCTCATCCCCCCTCCTCCTCCTCCCCCCTCCTCCCCTCCACCTCCCCCCCTCCTCCTCCTCCTCCTCCTCCTCCCCCCTCCTCCTCCTCCTCCTCCTCCTCCCCCTCTCCTCCTCCTCCCCCCCTCTCCTCCTCCTCCCCCCCCCCTCCTCTCCCCTCCTCCCCCTCCTCTCCCCTCCTCCCCCCTGGGCAGGGTGGCCGACGAACAACACAAAAGCCGTTTGCTGCCCAATGTCAAGCTGTCCCTGCCACCATACATCACGCCACGGCGAATATGGAATATCCTGCTCCCAATGTCCAAAAGCACACGGGGCCTTGGACAAGTAAGCATTCAGGCAAACACAGAGTAATGAAGACCTGCAAGGACCATATGAAGAGAGATTGAATAATTTAAGCCTGTACTCCCTAGAGTTTAGGAGAATGAGGGGAGATGAAATTGAAGTGTACGAGATGATATCATTTATCTTGAGGTAGCCTAAGCATCAAACAATAATTGGTTCATTTCACTGTCTGTCAATGGATAATCGAGACAGACTGAACAAACTCCTATTTATTTATTTATTTATTCATTCAGTCAAGGATGACTCCATCCTATTTCCACAGACTGCCTGTTGGAAGACATCATTTTACAATTCAGATGATTTATGACCAGTGTACTGAAAATCAAGTGTTAATTATTTATAATTACAAAACATAAGACATTACAAACTTTGTTACAGGTTATATTACCAGTCCTACTAATATGCCTATTGATTCATTGATTATTCTTTAATTGTCTCACAATTAAGACTCTTTATTTGCCTAATCTGGTGGTTGCCCATAATGTTGTAACAGATTTAGCTTTTAAAAATATCTTCTCACTTATTTCAAAATGGCTTCTGACCATGTTAAGTTTATTCTGCTAAACAACACATTTATTCAGGCTACAAAATGATCATCACACATCACACTGTGCATCAATGGCTGTTCATTGTGTGTGGGTGACAGGATGGCACAGTGGTTAGCACTGCTGCCTCACAGCACCAGGGACCCAGGTTCAATTCCGACCTCGGTTGACTGTGTGTAGTTTGCACTTTTTTCCCTGTGTCTACTTGGATTACATCCGGGTGCTCCGGTTTCCTCCCCCAGTCCAAAGATATGCAGGCTTTATGGAATGGCCATGCTAAATTGCCCCTTAGCATCCAAAAGATTGGGTGGGGTTACTGGGTTACGGGCATAGGGTGAGGGCCTGACCCTAGGTGGGATGGTCTTTCAGAGTGCTGGTGTAGGCTCAATGAGCTGAATGGTCTCCTTCTGCACTGTAAGGATTCTGTGATTAAAATTGTCCATTGGTTTTGAAATCTTTTATCCAAGAACTGAGAGAAACCAGACAGTCTGCAGAACACCAGGAACAACATCATGGCTGCAAACGACGGCTGTATCATCTTGCTGATTGCATTAAGTTCACAAAGTCCCTTCACCAGAATTCATTTTATTTACAAAACCAACAGCCAAACAACCAAGTGCATTCAGCTTGCTGTCTATGTGTTAAGTAAGTTGGTTCAATGTTCAATGTTGACCGCAACTGGATGCAGTGAAACTAGAAACAGGCTCCTGACATAGGAGATGGTCCAACACTGTTTTATTGAACTTCCTGATTGCTGTACATAGTCTGCTGTGAGTTGACACTCTATCAATCTAACTGATAACCTCCTACTGGCTTGAACAGACTAACTCTCTACCTCATGGTGATAGTGCTCACTGGCTTGTGCACTCTTACTATCTCAGTAGCTGTGTCCTGTAGAGAGAGAGAGAGAGTCTTAATGTCCTGTGTGCTTTATAGTAGTGGTGTCCTGTCTGCTGATTGGTTGTTATGTGTTGTGTGTGTTCATTGGTTATCCTGTGTGTCAATCACTGCCTGTCTGCATCTCATTATATACATGAGTGGATATTATGACATCTCCCCTTTTTGAAGTAAATTTTGGAACGTGGCGATATATGTACATGCATGATTATATACAAGTGGTGGGTGAATGAACATATGTACATGGGAAGGTGTCTATCATGCAGATACAGAGCAAACTGAACAAGATTTAAGTCTATAGATTCAGTCTTTGTGGCGGGCGACAAATTCTTGTCGATCGCCTCAGAGGTGGAGGGGGGACGCCAGCACTTGGACAGGTGGGATCGCTGCCAGATCGGTGGCCTCATGGAGAGGCGGGATCGCTGACAGATCTGGGGTCTCGTGTTGCGAGATGTCTGGAGGAGGCATGATGACATGCGGAGAAGTGCGGCCAGGCGGTGGGCAGGGAACTTTTCGTAGCGTCCTCATGTTGCGCCGTAGAATGGAGCCATCAGCCATTTGGACAACGAAGGACCTGGGGGAAGCCTGCCTGACGACAATGGCTGGGGCTGACCAACCTCCCTCAGGCAACTGGACGTGAACAACATCGTCTGGAGCCAGCGCAGGTAGATCCTTGGCATGAGCATCATATGTGATCTTCTGCTGGTCCCTGGATCGATGCACTTTCTGCAGCACCGTGAGGCGGTCAAGGTCTGGAACATGGATGGCTGGAACAGTCGTCCTCAGGTTGCGGTTCATGAGCAGCTGTGCCGGAGACAAACCAGTTGACAGAGGGGTTGCCCTGTATGCCAACAGCGCCAGGTTGAAGTCCGAGGCTGAGTCTACAGCCTTGCACAGCAACCGCTTGACAATATGGACCCCTTTATCGGCTTTCCCGTTTGATTGCGGGTAATGGGGGCTGGACGTGATGTGACTGAAGTGGTAGGATCGTGTAAAGTCGGACCACTCTTGGCTGTAGAAACATGGGCCGTTGTCACTCATTACTGTGAGTGGTATCCCGTGCCTGGCAAACGTCTCTTTGCAGGCTTTAATCACTGACTTGGACGTGAGGTCCGACAGTTTCACCACTTCTGGGTAGCTGGAGAAGTAGTCGACCAAGAGCACGTAATCACGCCCATTTGCGTGAAAGAGGTCTATCCCCACCTTGGACCACGGAGAAGTCACGATCTCGTGCTTTTGCAGTGTTTCCTTGGGCTGAGTTGGTTGAAACCTCTGGCATGTTGTGCAGTTGAGGACCGTGTTGGTAATGTCCTGGCTGCTCCCAGGCCAGGAGACTGCCTGCCGAGCTCTGCGTCGACATTTTTCGACCACGAGGTGACCCTCATGGATCTGCCTGAGCACCATGGCTTGCATGCTTTGGGGAATGACGATTCTATCTAGTTTAAGAAGGATCCCCTCGACAACCGTTAACTCGTCCTTAACGTTGAAGAACTGGGGGCACTGCCCCTTTTGCCAGCCATGGGCAAGCTGTTGCATCACGTGCTGCAGTAGATGATCTTTGGCAGTTTCTTCACGTATCTGGACAACTCGTTCATCAGTGGCCGGGAGGTTGCTGGCACACAACTGCACCTGTGCCTCGATGTGGCGAATGAAGTCGCCCGGTTCACACGGCATGGTGATGGATCGGGATAGGGCATCCGCGACGATCAGCTTCTTGCCCGGTGTATAGATGAGTTCGAAGTCATATCGGTGGAGACGAAGAAGAATTCGCTGCAGCCGAGGTGTCATGTCATTTAAATCCTTCTGGATTATGTGGACTAAAGGCCTGTGGTCTGTTTCTACCGTGAACTTCGGCAGACCGTATACGTAGTCATGAAACTTGACTATTCCTGTCAGGAGACCCTGACACTCCTTTTCGATCTGGGCATACCGTTGTTCGGTCGAAGTAATGGCCCTGGAGGCATATGCCACTAGAGCCCAGGACGAGGAATCGTCTCGCTGGAGGAGCACTGCCCCAATGCCATCTTGGCTTGCATCTGTGGATATCTTGGTATCCTTGGTTGGGTCAAAGAACGCCAGTACTGGGGCTGTGGTGAGCTTCGCCTTCAGCTCAAGCCACTCCGCTTGATGTGCGGGAAGCCACTGGAACACTGTCGACTTTTTAACAAGATGCCGGAGGGCCGTGGTGTGGGATGCCATGTTGGGAATGAATTTGCCGAGAAAATTTATCATCCCGAGGAAGCGGAGGACCGCCTTTTTGTCCTCTGGTGTCTTCATGACATTGATTGCCAGCACCTTGTCGGCGTCAGGTTGCACACCTTGCTGTGAAATGTGGTCACCTAAAAACTTGATAGCGGACCGCCCAAACGAGCATTTGGCCCTGTTGAACTGGAGGCCATTTTCATGAATCCTCTGGAAAACCTGTTTGAGGCGAGCAATGTGATCCTCGGACGTCATAGACCAGATGATCACGTCGTCCACATTGACTCGCATCCCCTCGATGCCCTCCATCATTTGCTCCATTATGCGATGAAATACTTCGGAAGCTGATATGATACCAAAAGGCATGCGGTTGTAGCAATACCTGTCAAACAGAGTGTTAAAAGTGCACAGCTTCCGACTGGACTCGTCCAGCTGAATTTGCCAGAAACCGCGGGAGGCATCCAGCTTGGTAAAGAATTTGGCGTGAGCCACCTCACAGGTCAATTCTTCATGCTTCGAGATCGGGTAATGCTCTCGCATGATGTTGCGATTCAGGTCTTTGGGATCAATGCAAATGCAGAGGTCGCCAGAGGGTTTCTTGACGCAGACCATGGAGCAGACCCAGTCTGTGGGTTCCGTGACCTTTGAGATGATGCCCTGGTCTTGGAGCTCTCGTAGCTGAGTTTTCAGACGATCCTTGAGAGGAGCCGGCACCCGGCATGGTGCATGGATGATTGGGGTGGCAATATCTTGTAGCGATATGGGAGCATGCCCATCCCATCAAACACACTGTGGTATTGTGTGAGAATGTCGTCTATCTCAGCCTGGAGATTCGCATTGGGCGAGGCCGTCACCGGTGTCGAGGACATGGCATGAACTCGCTGTACCAGATTTAGGAGTTTGCATGCGCGAGCACCGAGCAGGGATGCCTTGTCAGGCTGGACGATCTCGAATCTCAACGTTGCCTTGATTTCCTTGTGAGAGACACCTTGCTGCAGCTGGGATCACTGACTGTTGTTTGGTGGAGCGGACCTGCAGAAGACCGCGTAGTGGCCATGCTTTCCACACTGTAGACATTGCCTGCCTTTGGCTGGACATTGCCGCTTTAAATGGGCGGAGCCACAATTCGGACACGGCATGACGCTGACGTCAGCACGTTCTGTCTGCCATCGCGCATGCGCAGTGCGGTCGGCCGATGTTTGCGCTTGCGCCTCAGGGTCTTCAGCCTCATCGTCCACCCGGTCGTGGCACGCATGCGTGGGGACCCGAGAAAAGCACGCAAAGCGGCCACTCTCCTCGATGCTCAGGCCTTGCATTTTCGCTATGGCCTGCATCCTTTCAGCCTCGTGGGAGGCCAGTTTTGCAGTTTCTGCCACCCTGATGCGGGAGTAGCGATTTCTGGCATGCTCATGGACAATGCACATTTCGATGGCGACAGAGATGGAGAGGGTCAACTGTTTGATTTTGAGGAGCTGCTCCCGCAGGAAGTCAGACTGGACCCCGAAAACGATCTGATCCCGGATCATGGAATCAGTCGTCGAGTCATAATTACATGACTGCACTAGGATGCGGAGATGGGTCAAGAAGGACTTGAAAAGGTTCATCCTTACCCTGAAGCCTCTGTTGGAAGATGTACCGTTCAAAGCTCTTTCACCTCAATGTCGCAGTGGCTGTCGAATTTCAGCAGAACTGTCTTGAACTTTATCTTGGCCATCGGCAACCGTAAGCGAGTTATAGATGTGGATGGTGTGATCCCCGCAGTCGACAGGAACAGCGCAATCTTTCTGGTATCCAATGCTGCCTCGAGGTCGGAGGCCTCGATGTACAGGAGGAACTTTTGTTTGAAGACTTTCCAGTTGGTGCCAAGGTTGCGGAGATCCGGAGTTGCGAAGGAGGCTGGATCCTTTCCATGCCGCTGGATGGCTGCTTGCTGGACGTTGCAGATGCACTCAAGTAGGTTCGTTAGGATTAATAGCTCTCTGGTACCATGATGTGTTAAGTAAGTTGGTTCAACGTTGACTGCAACTGGATGCAGTGAAATTAGAAACAGACATCTGACACAGGAAATGGTCCAAAACTGTTTTATTGAACTTCCTGATTGCTATACATAGTCTGCTGTGAGTTGACACTTCTATAAGACCATAAGACATAGGAGCAGAAGGAAGGCCATTCAGCCCATCGAGTCCACTCCGCCATTCAATCACGGCTGATTTCAACTCCATTTACCTGCTCTCTCTCTCCATAGCCCTTAATTCCTCGAGAAATCAAGAATTTATCAACTTCTAAATGAAAGTGGAGTATGAGGGCATCGATCCCACTACCTCTCACATGCTAAGCAAGCACTCTACCATTTGAGCTAATTCCCCCAATCTGCCAATCACTCTATCAATCTAACTGATAACCTCCTACTGGCTTGACCAGACTAACTCTCTACCTCATGGTGATAGTGCTCACTGGCTTGTGCACTCTTACTATCTCAGTAGCTGTGTCCTGTCGAGAGAGAGAGAGTCTTAATGCCCTGTGTGCTTCATAGTGGTGGTGTCCTGTCTGGTGATTGGTTGTTCTGTGTCGTGTGTGTTCATTGGTTATCCTGTGTGTCAATAACTGCCTGTCTGCATCTCATTATATACATGAGTGGATATTATGACAGTCTACACTGGGAGTACAGAGGATCTGACACTCCCTGTTATATACAGAGAAAGGGGTTTACTGATTAGGCCACTAATCAGGGAACTCATATTCTAATTGGCAAATCTCAAAGGCCTAGCCTAAGTCATTACACCTTTTTAAGGCCTGCTAGGCTTCAAGTTATTTAAAAGCCTTCTCCAACCTATTTCGAGCAGTTCCAAGTTCACCCGGAAGAGATTGGACCTCTGGTTACAACAGTCACCAGGTTGTGTCTCCACAGCGTGCTGCACAGTCCTGACACCAAAGGAACAGAACAGTTCATCTAAATTTACCTCAACTCGAAATCCAGTGTGAGAAAACGTTCCTCCTTCACTGGACTCTGCAAGCCACATGAACCATTAGCCATTCTATTTTATTTTAATAATTGTAGAAGTACACTACCTTCTTTAATTGTATCTTTCTCAGGTGTATGTTGTATGACTGACGTAATATAGACCTTTCTGGGGTGTTGGTAGTTCCAAAATCAATCCTGCCGCCCACACACAATGAACGGCCTTTGATACACAGAGGAAGGCAAGTAATCGGTTTTCATAGTGAAGAAGGAGTTTCAGTCACCTGATCAAAAGTACTTTATGTACGATGGGTGGTAGTCTTTAGCACTTATTTGTGGATAGCCAGTCTTGATAACCCTCTCTCTTTACATGCTGGACCCTGAGTCAGAGAGTCAGTGAGTTTATTTTCCCGCTGTTTGGGGGAAAGCATTGACAACAGCATGTGTGAAATTCCACAGAAGAGTGCTGTTTAGACATCATGGAATCACAGAATTGTTACGCTGCATTAGAATGTCATTTGCCCTATTGTGTCTGCACGAATTCTCCAAATCAGCATTATGATTTAGTGCCATTCTCCTACCTTGTCCCTGTACCATTGCACATTTTTTCTATTCAAATCATCATCTAATGCCCTGCTGAATGCCTCCTTGCTCTTGTACTCTATTAGTGAAGTTGAGGGTACTGTATAGCTTATTAACGACTCTCTCCACCTGCCATGGCATCTTTAATGACTTGTGCGAACATACGCCAAGATCCTTCTGCTCCTGCACACCCTTTAGAGTTATAGACCTTGGGCGGGATTCTCCGACCGCATGCAGGGTCGGCGAATCGCCGGGGGTTGGCGTGAATCCCGCCCCCGCCGTCCTCCGAATTCTCCGGCCCCCAAAAAATCGCCCCGGCGTGAATCGCGTGCCACCCGCCTCGGAGAATGGTGGGGACCGGCGCGACTCAATGGGCCCCGGGGCCGCCCGAATTCTCTGACCCGCGATGGCCCGAAGTCCCGCCCGTTTTTTGCCAGTCCCGTCGGCGTAAATTGGAGTAGGTCCTTACCAGCAGGACCTGGCGGCGCGGGCGGCTTCCGGGGTGCTTGGGGGGGCGCGGGGGGATCTGGCCCCAGGAGGTGCCCCCACTGTGGCCTGGCTTGCGATCGGGGCCCACCGATCCGCGGGCGGGCCTGTGCCGTGGGGGCACTCTATTCTTCCGCACCGGTGGCTGTAGCGATCCGCCATTGCCGGTGCAGAAACGAAGCCCTCTGCGCATGTGTGGGGATGACGCCAGCACGTAATTTTGGCGGGAAAGGGGCTTGGTGCCACGCCAACCGGCGCCGTAGGGCCTCCGCCGGCCGGCGCAGGGATGACACCAACCACTCCGGGACAGGCCTAGCCCCTGAAGGTGCAGAGGATTCTGCACCTTTGGGGCGGCCCGACGACGGGAGTGGTTCACGCCACTCCTTGGCGCCGGGACCCCCGCCCCGCCGGGTAGGGGAGAATCCCGCCTCTTATGTTTTTTGTTTTTTTTGTTTCTTCATGTTCTTCCTTCCAAAATGCATCACCTCACACTTTTCAGAAAGCTTGCTCGGCTGTTGAAGTCGCAAATGTCAGGTCCCCTCTTGTAGCCTTCTTAGAGTTCACTCGGGTGCATTTGAAAATAAGTTCTATCTTCATGCCTGTACTGGCAATGACAATAAAAAATGTATAGACCTGGATGATTATATAGACCATGTGAATGGCTATTGAACCTTGGAAACATTAGCAGCAGAATCCCCGCATTAGTAACTCCTGTATTTGCTCTGCCGTATTGTGTTTTTGCTCATGGCCACTCTATCCTGAGTTGTTGCCATTGTCACAGGTGGAAGCTTTACAATCACAGAATCACAGAATTGTTGAGGTGCAGAAGGAGGCATGCGGCCCATTGTGTGTACACCAGCTCTCCAAACGGGCATTAAGACATAGTGCCATTCTCCTTCCTTTTCACTGGACACTTGCACTTTGTTTTTATTCAAAAATCATCTAATGTCCTCCTGAATATGTCTAATTTGAACCTGCCTCAGCCACACTTTCAGGCAGTGAATTCCAGACCCATCCCATTTGTTGTGTGAAAATGTTTTATCTCTCATTGCATTTGTTTCTTTTGTAAATCATTTTAAATTTGTATCCCCTTGTTCTCAATCCTGTTACGAGTGGGAACAGGTTCTCCCTGTCGACTCTCTCCAGCACGAGGAGGAAACCCCCGCAGTCACGGGGAGAACGTGCAGACTCCGCACAGACAGTGACCCAAGTTGGGAATCAAACCCGAGTGGACGGTAGCACAGTGGGTAGCACTGTTGCTTCTCAGCATCAGAGACCCAGGTTTGGTCCTCTGTTGTTTCAGCAATCCAACACCCACAGGTTTATTGGAGAGAGAGATAGCCGGTTCTTTCTGGAGAGAATTAGCAGCAGCTTTCTGGAGTGAGTTAGTAGATTCTAGACTTTGCCTGCACAGTCGTTGATGGTTGTCTTATAGATAGATTCATCCAGGCTGTCAGTTCATAAACACAGCCTTTCTGGAGATGAACAGAGGGAAGGGAGAGAGAGTGGGTCTTTTCTCCTAGCCGCCAGGAGCCAAACTGAAACCAAAATGAAACCTTGCGACTCTGAAAGCATTCCAGTGGGACCAGATCCAATCACCACCTGTTACCAGATAGAGCACAGCCTTTTGCGCCAATTCAATGAAACCTAGCCCCTGCCAATCTCTGTCATTGGTGCTGGAAAGTCCACTGCTCCGGTTTGAACCAGCAAACACTAACACAGTGATTTCTCCTGCTGCTAAATTCTGCCACTTGAATTAAAGGTGCTGGCTGCCTTAAAGACACAGTCCACAAATCATCCATGGATGAAAAATGTAATGGCAAAAGAAAGGGGAAATAAGGGAATAAAAGGAAGGCCCCTTTCATTAGGGCCAAGGTAGCTGAAGGCACAGTCGCCTATGGTGGCAAAGGGCAGTGTTTTTCAAACTTTTTTGCCCGGGACCCATTTTTACCAACCGCCATCCTTGGGGATCCACACCGGCCGACCTTCGTGACCCACGTCGGCCGAACTTCCCAACCCATGCCGGCTGACATTTGCGACCCACCATTTTCTCTTACCTTTAATGTGAGAGGTGAGCCTGGGCTTATAATCTATAGTCTAGAGTAGAGAAGAATGAGAAATGACCTCATTTAAACAGGCATTATTCGCTCAGGACCCTGCAGAGCAGAAGCAGAATGTCAGTTTTCCTCAGATGGGTGGTTTACATCCTGGGGATATAGTCTGCAAATTACAGTGCGACGACTGTAGACATAGATGAGGAGGAATTACTTAACTCAAAGTATTGTGAATCTTTTTAATCTCTAAAATTCACTATCAGAGAGTTCTGCAGGCTCAGCCATTGAGCATATTCAAGACAGATGCAGGAAGACTGATTGAAATTTAAAAAAAATCTTCTCCTGGGTCAGCAGGCTGACGTCAGGAGGAGACGATGTCTCTCTCTGGGCTCTGGGCATGCGCACTGATGAGCAGGCATGCATGCGCAGCACGACCACACTTTTAAAGCGCTCGCAGCCGGCATTTTTAAAAGCCAGCTGCTGCGGCCGTTGTTGCTGAATTCCCTTGATCGGGAACACCGCTCGTGACCCACCCGCGATTCGCGACCCCCACATTGTAAATGCCTGGCATAGGGAGTCCGGGATTCTCAAAAGGTCGGATTTGGGGAAGCCCGTAGCTCTGTGGCGGTGGAGGAGATTACAGAGATTGGGACGGGCAAAACAGCTCCAGTTTGAATTACTTCTTGATATTACTGACCAGAGACAAAATAAACTTACAGATATAAACAACTGCAATGCAGCCAGATCTAACCAAACAAACTTTGGTTTAACTATGTTTAGATCTAGACAGTTTGTGTATTCTCTTCTTGTGGCTCAAAAAATGTATTGCTTTGTTCATCAAT
Source organism: Scyliorhinus torazame (assembly GCF_047496885.1). Lineage (NCBI taxonomy): Eukaryota > Metazoa > Chordata > Chondrichthyes > Carcharhiniformes > Scyliorhinidae > Scyliorhinus > Scyliorhinus torazame. Next base: position 39,582,043 of record NC_092715.1, on the reverse strand, counting down.
TACTCTTAGCAAGGCCAATTTAATTTACAAATTCCAGAAAGGCTGACCAGTTCTGGAGCCAAGGCAAATATCACAGCCCTGGCTTCACTTTTAAAATTCAGTGCCAGAGCCAAGCATGCCGGTCCACTTAAAAAAGAAAATGTATAGAATTTCTCATTAATTTAATTAAAACTAGGCATCCTTCACAGTTTCTTTTGAAGATGTTTCTATTGGTAGGAGCAATGTAGCGAAGTAGAATGATTTAGGACAAGAAATCCAATGTGTTAGGGGCACAAATGCTAAAAGGGTCTCAAATGGTGGCACGGATCTTGGTTATTTAGTACCTCAACTCTGGACTTGGTTATTTAGTACCTCAACTCTGTTCTGCCATTCAATTTAGATCATGGTCAATTAGATCATGGTCAATTAGATCATGGTTAATATGTATCTTAACTCCATCTACTCTCCTTTAATACTCTTCGCTAAGAAACAATCCATCAATCTCTGTTTTCACATTTTCAATTGAACAATTTTCAAGGCAAGAGAGTTCCATATTTCCACTACCCCCTTGTGTGAAGAGATCTTTCTGACATTACCTCTGAATGACCTGGCTTTAAAATCAATATTAGGTCTCCTTGTTTTGGACGTCCACATGAGAGTAAAGCACGGTAGCATTGTGGATAGCACAATTGCTTCACAGCTCCAGGGTCCCAGGTTCGATTCCGGCTTGGGTCACTGTGCGGAGTCTGCACATCCTCCCCGTGTGTGCGTGGGTTTCCTCCGGGTGCTGCGGTTTCCTCCCACAGTCCAAAGATGTGCAGGTTAGGTGGATTGGCCATGATAAATTGCCCTTAGTGTCCAAACTTGCCCTTAGTGTTGTGTGGGGTTACTGGGTTATGGGGATAGGGTGGCGATGTTGACCTTGGGTAGGGTGCTCTTTCCAAGAGCCGGTGCAGACTCGATGGGCCGAATGGCCTCCTTCTGCACTGTAAATTCTATGATAAATAGTTTCTATCTTACCCGAAGCACCTTTAATCGACTGAATAGCTCAATTAGATCATACCTTAATTTCCTCACTCCAAGCCTATCTGAACAGCCTGTCCTCATGACCTTACCCTTCTCGGCCAGGAAACACTCTGATGAAAGGTGGAATCACAGAACTGTTGTAGCGCAGGAGGCCATTTGGCCCATTGTATTCGCACCGGCTCCCCAAATGAGCAATTAATTAAATGCTATTCTCCCACCTTCTCACTGTAACCCTGTAAATTCTTCCATTTCAGATAACAGTCTAATTCCATTCTGAATGCTTCAATTGAATCTGTCTCCACCACACTCTTAGGCAGAGCAATCCAGACCCCTTAATCACTTTCTGCACCACTTGAAGAAGTTTCTTCTCAGACCACTTTTGCTTCCTTTTCCAATTACTTCAAATCTGTGCCCTGTCGTACTTGATCCTTTTCCCAAAGGGAACATTTTCTCCCCATCCACTAAGTCCAAATCCTGATACCTCACTCAAATCTCCTCCACAGATACCAGTCCTAACTTCTCCAATCCATCTTCATAACTGAGGTTCCTTGTCCCTGGAATCATTCACATGAATATTTTCTACACACTCACCAATACCATCACATCATCTGCCCTAATGCACGGTGTCATGACTGGACACAATACTCCAGCTGAGACTGAACTGGTGTCTTCTACAAATTCAACATAACCACCTTGCAATTGTACTCTGTGGACCCATTAATCAAGCCTACGACACCGTATGCTTCATTAACCTGTTTCAACCTGTCCTGCCACCTTCAATGACTTCTGCACATATGAACCCAGGACTCTTTGATCCCCTTATTTTGTAGTGTCTCTCCATGTTTTTCCTTCCAAAACGAATCACTTCATACTTCTCTGCATTTAATTTCATCAGCCACCTGTCTGCCTATTCCACCTTCTTGTCTATGTCCTTTTGAAGTATTACACTATTCACCTCACATTTCACAAGTTTTATTTTCAAGATTTGTATAATTTGTAAAGTTTTAAATTGTGCCCTGTATACCAAGGTCTATAACAGCAACGTTGCCCTCTTGATTTTTCCGTTACCTTTTTAAAAATAACTTCAACAAGTTAGTTGAACACAATTTTCTCTGAAGAAATCCATGCTGGCTTTTCTTAAGTTACTTGTATTTGTCCATGTGACTATTACTTTATCCCCCAAAAGTATTGTTTCTGGAAGTTTCCCCAGTACTGAAATTCAACTGACAGGCCTTAGTTGTTGCTGGACTTATCTTTGAACTTTTTTTGAACAAGGGTGTAAATCACAGTGGTGGGCGGCCCGTTGGCACAATGATAGCACCGTTGCTTCACAGCATCAGGGACCTGTGTTCGATTCCCGGCTTGGGTCACTGTCGGTGTGGAGTCTGCACGTTCTCCCCGTATCTGCGTGAATTTCCTTCGGGTGTTCTGGTTTCCTCCCACAAGTCTTGAAACATGTGCTGTAAGGTGAATTCTCCCTCTGTGTCCCAGGGGCTGGTTTAGCACAGGGCTAAATAGCTGGCTTTTAAAGCAGACCAAGGCAGATCAGCAGCACGGTTCAATTCCCATACCAGCCTCCCCGAACAGGCGCCGGAATGTGGCGACTCGGGGCTTTTCACAGTAACTTCATTTGAAGCCTACTTGTAACAATAAGCGATTTTCATTTCATTTCATTTGCACCCGAACAGGCGCCAGAGTGTGGCGACTAGGGGATTTTCACAGTAACTTCACTGCAGTGTTAATGTATGCCTACTTGTGATACTAATAAAGATTATTATTAGTATTATGTTTGTAATTCTCCAGTCCTCTGGCACTTCCTCATGACCAACAAAGATTGGAGATTACTGCTTTTGATATCCTGTTTTTTAATTTATATCCTAACTCCCAAAGATCTGCTTTCAGGACCTCATCCCTCTTCCTACCTATATCATTGATATTGATGTGGACCATGACCTCTGGGGTGTTCACTCTCCCACAGAAGAATGTCCTGCAGCTGCTCAGTGGCATCCTTAATTCTGGCACCACGGAAGCAACATACCACCCTTGGGCCACACTTATGGCCACAGAAACGTCTGTCTGTTCCCCTAACTAATGAATCCCTGATCACTCTATTTCACCCTTTTTCTGATGCTCAGTTACCTGTGCCCCCTGGTCTTGGCTTTTGCTACACTCCTCTGAGGAACCATCACCTGCACAAGTATCCAAAATGGAAAACCGATCAGCAAGCAAGGTCAACTCGGGGACCCCTGTGCTACATGCCTGGTTCTCGTAGACTGTGTGATGGTCACCGATTTCCTCTCTGCACGCATGCTCCTAAACTGTGGTATGACCACTTCCCTAAATGCGCTATCCATAGTTCTCTTGCCTCACAGACTCACTGCAATGACTCCAGCTGCCCACCACTACAGTAACTGACTTCATTAATAAGTGTGCAGAAGACTGTGTGCCAAGTGAGCAAATCCGCGTGTTTCTAAACCGGAAACCTTGGATGAACAGGGATATCCACTGCATGCTGAAGTCTAAGTCGGAGGCGTTCAAATCAGGCGACCCTGACCTATACAAGAAAGCCAGTTATGATCTAAAGAAATCCATCAAAGATGCCAAAAGACAGTACTGGATCAAGCTCGAGTCCCAGGCTAGCCACACGGACCCCCGGTGTCTATGGCAAGGTCTGCAAGACATAACGGGTTACAAGATGAAGGCATGTAAAATCGCCGGCTCCAATGAGCTCAACGCATTCTATGCCCGCTTTGAGCAAGAGGTCACCGAGAGCGAGCCCTTTTACCCAGAAGCCTCGGATGAACTTGTGTCTGAGATCACCGTTGCAGACGTCGGAGCAGCCTTCTCGAAGGTCAACCCACAGAAAGCCACTGGCCCGGATTGGGTACCTGGACGAGCAATCAGGTCTTGCGCGGATCAGCTGGCGGGGGTATTTGCAGATATCTTCAACCTCTCTTTACAACAATCTGAGGTCCCTATCTGCTTCAAGAAGACGACCATCACCCCTGTACCAAAGAAAAGCCAAGCAGCGTGCCTTAATGATATTATCCAGTGGCTCTGACACCCATCATTATGAAGTGCTTCTAAAGCTTAGTCATGGCACGAATCAACTCCAGCCTCCCGGATTGCCTTGGTCCACTACAGTTCACCTACCGCTGCAACAGGTCCACAGCAGACGCCATCTCCATGGCCTTGCACTCTACCCTGGAACACCTAGCTAACAAAGATACCTATGTCAGACTCCTATTTATCTACTACAGCTCAGGCTTCAACATCGAGATTCCCACAAAACTCATCTCCAAACTCCGTGGCCTTGGCCTCGGCTCCTCCCTCTGCGACTGGATCCTGAACTTTCTAACCCACAGGCCACAATCAGTCAGGGTAAGCAACAACACCTCCTCCACGATCATTCTCAACACCAGTACCCCACAAAGCTGTGTCCTCAGCCCCCTACTATACACCTTCTACACCTATGACTGTGTGGCCAAATTCCCCTCCAACTCAATTTTCAAATTTGCTGATGACACCACCGTAGTGGATCGGATTTCAAACAATGACGAGACAGAGTACAGGAATGAGATAGAGAATCTGGTGAACTGGTGCGACGACAATAATCCCTCCCTCAATGTCAACAAAACAAAGGAGATTGTCATCGACTTCAAGAAGCGTAGCGGAGAACATGCCCCTGTCTACATCAATGGGAGTGAAGTAGAAAGGGTCGAGAGCTTCGAGTTTTTAGGTGTACAGATCACCAACAACCTATCCTGATCCCCCCATGCCGACACTATAGTTAAGAAAGCCCACCAACGACTCTACTTTCTCAGAAGACTAAGGAAATTTGGCATGTCAGCTACGACTCTCACCAACTTCTACAGATGCACCATAGAAAGCATTCTTTCTGGTTGTATCACAGCTTGGTATGGTTCCTGCTCTGCCCAAGACCGCAGGAAACTACAAAAGGTTGTGAATGTAGCTCAGTCCATCACGCAAACCAGCCTCCCACCCATTGACTCTATCTATAATTCCCGCTGCCTCGGAAAGGCAGCCAGCATAATTAAGGACCCCACGCACCCAGGACATACTCTCTTCCACCTTCTTCCATCAGGAAAAAGATACCAAAGTTTGAGGTCACGTACCAACCGACTCAAGAACAGCTTCTTCCCTACTGCCATCAGACTTTTGAATGGACTTACCTCGTATTAAGTTGATCTTTTGTCCACACCTTACGATAACTGTAACATTATATTCTGCAGTCTCGGATTCCTCCCCTATGTACGGTACGTATTATTTGTACAGCATGCAAGAAACAATACTTTCCACTGTATACTAATACATGTGACAATAATAAATCAAATCAAATCAAATCAAAATCAAGATGCAAAACCTGGAGCACAATCCTTTTCTGCCAATGACTCTTTCCGCGGATGTGTTTCACTAGGATACATGATGCGTCCATATCTTTCCACATACTGCAGGATGCACATTCCATTCCATACTCTACCCGACTCTTTCCGCGGACGTGTTTCACTAGGATACATGATGCGTCCATATCTTTCCACATACTGCAGGATGCACATTCCATTCCATACCCTACCCGAATTTTACATACAATTTATTTCAAATAGAATAACTTAACAGTTAGTCACCAATTGGCTTTTTATGATGCACTGGTATAAGAATCAAACGCTGGAGGATGAAAAAAGTCGAAATAGAAAAGAGCGCATCCTTCCCCACTTTGGTTCTGTTAACATTTAATTCTATTAATATTTTTACCCTATGGTCAGAACAAATTTACCTTAAACCATCAGAATTCTCCCAAGTTACAAAGTGCAAATTCAAAATTGAGGGGCTGAGTTAGTGAAATTGTGTCAAATGTAATTATTATCTGCAGGATGTGTAAGGCATTATTGTTTTTGGATATCAGATAATGTACCATGACCTTTACATTGCTCCAATGATTATAATTAATTACAATAATTATCTTACATTCCATCATTAATTACAGTTGAAAGAAATAGTTAATTTTTGCAAATATTTAAATTGCTTCCTGTTGACGGGAACATGGGTCCAAACTTGGAAGACATTGCAGGAATGATTATTGAAAAGGTTTTGTAAATTTAAAGTAAAATTAAAGCTAATAGAAGATCATTTCCAAGATACACAGACAATGTAAAAGAAGGAGCATGGGCAAAGAGAAAACACTTACTGGACATGCAAGGAGACCAATGATGAATGTTCCCATCCTGTCAGACGGGCTCACCCTGCATTGACAATGCGATTTTGCAAATCCAGATCACATTTTGTTTAAATATAATTATTCATGTTCCAAGTTTCCATCATATTGTTTCACACTTGATAAACAGTACATATGCCATTAAACATTGCCTTTTTGAACTCTTTCCAATTCAACTCTGCCCTGAATTATACTGTTTGGAAGGATTGGCCAAAAGTTTTTCAGGATACATTTGTTAAAAAATTATCATGGTCGTCAGTTAGGAGATATCAATGCCAGGAAATAAAGCATTTTGCACTTTCTGACATCCAAACGCTGAGTTACTCTGAGTCATAGAATATTCATGTCAAATGCAGGTTTAATCTCCCTCTGGTCCACTCCAACCACATGCCAAGATGTTACAAGCAAGACCCCCATCTACCCTCTCGGGTGGATATAAACAATACCATGGCACCCTTTCCTGGAAAAGTGTTGGCTTTATCCCTGGTGTTCTGGTCAATAATTCCTTAATCAACATTACAAAATCAGATTGTCTGGTCATTGCTGTCTGTAAAAGCTTGCTGTGCACAATTTGGCTGATGTGCTGCCTACGTTACTTACAGTTGCCACACTCCAAAATTGTTTATTTGGCTGCAAGACACTTTGGGATGTCCTGTGGCCACGAAGGATGCAATATAAGTGAAAGATTTCCCTTTAACCCTCAGGAAAACACTTATTATTGCACGCACAAGTAATTTTTTTCCACTCCCTTTTAAATCGTCCTAGTCTGACTGGGACTGCCAGGTCACAGAATAATACAGTGCAGAAGAGGCCCTTCCACCCATCGAGTCTGCACGGATGCATGAAAGGCCCTGATATGCCCACCTCATCCCAGTTGCCAGAACTTGGCCCATAGCCTTGGCATGCCAAGAACTCATCTAGGTACTTTTTAAAGGATGTGAGGCATCCCGCCTCTACCACCCTCCCAGGAAGTGCATTCCCAGTTGAGTCATATTTTATGGTAAACCTATCAGTCAGAAAGAAATTGGACTTTTCATGCCCTTAGAACACCTCAAAGCACTTTGGAGCTGAGATGGTGGGGTGTGAATTTACAATAGTCAGTGCTAGATTCAGTGCTATCAACTGAACCAAGTGGAGTCTCAGTTCTCTGTATCAATTTCTACTCAGAACTTGTTTTGACTATTGGAACACCTTTCATACAGCTGGCAAGAGCATATCCTGTCAGTTTGGGGCAAAATCAAACATATGTTCCAAGAATACAATAAGACTGTGCTAATTCATCTTAGATTTAAATATGTGGTCTATTAAATTGTAATTCCTTTTATTGAGAAACCTAGGTCAAGAGTTAAGGTCTATGCTGCACAGCATGACATGATTAATGCAAACAATCACACTGAATGTAGAAATATCCCAGAGTAGTTTGTAAAAACAAGCTAAACAATTATCAAACATTAGTAGCAGTAGTGTTGACGTGACTGAGAGTAAGCGCAAAGAGATTATTTTTATTTTATTAATTTATGGGATGTGGGCTACACTGGCTAGGTCAGCATTTATTTCCCATCCTTAATCCCGAATTAATTCTTTGTGGAGACTTTTTAAAATGGGGTGTGAGAGTCAGAAAAGCCACATAGCGAGAGTTCGAGAGCATAGAACCAAAATCGCTAAATTTTCTGCAAAAACAGCACGGGGTAGGCCAACCAGCTTTGATTATTGAACCATAGAAGGGGAAAGTGCCCACAGAGGTCACTCAGCCAATCGAGTCAGTGTTGGCTCTCACGAAGAGCAATTCATTAGTCCAACTCCCTTGGCTTTTTCCCCATATTCTAGCGCTTTCTCCTCCTTCAAATGTTTACCTGGCAGAACGGTGGCGCAGTGGTTAGCATTGCTGCCTCACGGTGCCGAGGTCCCAGGTTTGATCCTGCCTCTGGGTCACTGTCCGTGTGGAGTTTGCACATTATCCCCGTGTTTGCGTGGGTTTTGCCCCCACAATCCAAAGATGGGCAGGGTAGGTGGATTGGCCATGCTAAATTGCCCCTTAATTGGACAAAACGAATTGGCTACTCTAGATTTTTTTTAAAAATGTTTACCCAAATTCCTTTTAAAGGCTATTATTGAATCTGTTTCCACTGCCCGATCAAGCAATGTATTCAGGTCTTAACCACGCAATAATGTGTAACCTCATGTCACTTCTGCTTCTTTTTGCCAATTATCTTAAATTAACTATCTGGTTGTCAGCCCTTCAGACTTTGGAAGCAGTTTCTCTTCATACCGTCCTTTTGAAAACTTTGTAAGTCTAAAAACCTCCATCAAATATTGCCTTACCTTCTCTGCTGCAAGAACAATCCCAGTTTCGCAACTCTATCCATCAACCCTGGTGAATTATCCATCACGAGAATAATTCTCGTAAATCCTTTCTGTGCCCTTTCCGAGGCCATCACATCATTCCTTAGGTGTGGGACTGAACTGGCATTTTAATAAGTTTTCGCATAAT